>NW_027167653.1:0-300000 GCF_040954835.1 Lepisosteus oculatus | reverse complement strand
AAGGCTCAGAAGAGCCCACACACTCAGCTCTCAATCCCAGTGTGCAGAAAGTGTCAAAACATGTTTTTCAGCAGAAATAAACATGTTTCTGCAAGTTTGGTCAACCCCATGTAAGTTATGGGGCAGAAACAGCACTTTTTTCAAAACGTGTTTTTCAGCCCGAAATAAACCCGTTTTTTCAGACAACTGAATCCCTATGTAACTGCAAGGCTCAGAAGAGCACACACACTCTGCTCTTAACCCCAGTGTGCAGAAAGTGTCAAAACGTGTTTTTCAGCAGAAATAAACATGTTTCTGCAAGTTTGGTCAACCCCATGTAACTTATTGGGCAGTAACAGCACTTTTTTCAAAACGTGTTTTTCAGCCCGAAATAAACGCGTTTTTTCAGACAAATGAATCCCTATGTAAGTGCAAGGCTCAGAAGAGCCCACACACTCTGCTCTTAACCCCAGAGTGCAGAAAGTGTCAAAACGTGTTTTTCAGCAGAAATAAACATGTTTCTGCAAGTTTGGTCAACCCCATGTAAGTTATCGGGCAGTTACAGTACACTTTTCAAAACGTGTTTTTCAGCCCGAAATAAACGACTTTTTTCAGACAACTGAATCCCTATGTAACTGCAAATCTCAGAAGAGCCCACATACTCAGCTCTTAACCCCAGTGTGCAGAAAGTGTCAAAACGTGTTTTTCAGCCCGAAATAAACGCGTTTTTTCAGACAACTGAATCCCTATGTAACTGCAAGGCTCAGAAGAGCCCACTCACTCTGCTCTTAACCCCAGTGTGCAGAAAGTGTCAAAACGTGTTTTTCAGCAGAAATAAACGCCTTTTTTCAGACAACTGAATCCCTATGTAACTGCAAGGCTCAGAAGAGCCCACACACTCAGCTCTTAATCCCAGTGTGCAGAAAGTGTCAAAACATGTTTTTCAGCAGAAATAAACATGTTTCTGCAAGTTTGGTCAACCCCATGTAAGTTATGGGGCAGTAACAGCACTTTTTTCAAAACGTGTTTTTCAGCCCGAAATAAACGCGTTTTTTCAGACAACTGAATCCCTATGTAACTGCAAGGCTCAGAAGAGCCCACACACTCAGCTCTTAATCCCAGTGTGCAGAAAGTGTCAAAACATGTTTTTCAGCAGAAATAAACATGTTTCTGCAAGTTTGGTCAACCCCATGTAAGTTATGGGGCAGTAACAGCACTTTTTTCAAAACGTGTTTTTCAGCCCGAAATAAACGCGTTTTTTCAGACAACTGAATCCCTATGTAACTGCAAGGCTCAGAAGAGCCCACACACTCAGCTCTTAATCCCAGTGTGCAGAAAGTGTCAAAACATGTTTTTCAGCAGAAATAAACATGTTTCTGCAAGTTTGGTCAACCCCATGTAAGTTATGGGGCAGTAACAGCACTTTTTTCAAAACGTGTTTTTCAGCCCGAAATAAACGCGTTTTTTCAGACAACTGAATCCCTATGTAACTGCAAGGCTCAGAAGAGCACACACACTCTGCTCTTAACCCCAGTGTGCAGAAAGTGTCAAAACGTGTTTTTCAGCAGAAATAAACGCCTTTTTTCAGACAACTGAATCCCTATGTAACTGCAAGGCTCAGAAGAGCCCACACACTCAGCTCTCAATCCCAGTGTGCAGAAAGTGTCAAAACATGTTTTTCAGCAGAAATAAACATGTTTCTGCAAGTTTGGTCAACCCCATGTAAGTTATGGGGCAGAAACAGCACTTTTTTCAAAACGTGTTTTTCAGCCCGAAATAAACCCGTTTTTTCAGACAACTGAATCCCTATGTAACTGCAAGGCTCAGAAGAGCACACACACTCTGCTCTTAACCCCAGTGTGCAGAAAGTGTCAAAACGTGTTTTTCAGCAGAAATAAACATGTTTCTGCAAGTTTGGTCAACCCCATGTAACTTATTGGGCAGTAACAGCACTTTTTTCAAAACGTGTTTTTCAGCCCGAAATAAACGCGTTTTTTCAGACAAATGAATCCCTATGTAAGTGCAAGGCTCAGAAGAGCCCACACACTCTGCTCTTAACCCCAGAGTGCAGAAAGTGTCAAAACGTGTTTTTCAGCAGAAATAAACATGTTTCTGCAAGTTTGGTCAACCCCATGTAAGTTATCGGGCAGTTACAGTACACTTTTCAAAACGTGTTTTTCAGCCCGAAATAAACGACTTTTTTCAGACAACTGAATCCCTATGTAACTGCAAATCTCAGAAGAGCCCACACACTCAGCTCTTAACCCCAGTGTGCAGAAAGTGTCAAAACGTGTTTTTCAGCCCGATATAAACGCGTTTTTTCAGACAACTGAATCCCTATGTAACTGCAAGGCTCAGAAGAGCCCACTCACTCTGCTCTTAACCCCAGTGTGCAGAAAGTGTCAAAACGTGTTTTTCAGCAGAAATAAACGCCTTTTTTCAGACAACTGAATCCCTATGTAACTGCAAGGCTCAGAAGAGCCCACACACTCAGCTCTTAATCCCAGTGTGCAGAAAGTGTCAAAACATGTTTTTCAGCAGAAATAAACATGTTTCTGCAAGTTTGGTCAACCCCATGTAAGTTATGGGGCAGTAACAGCACTTTTTTCAAAACGTGTTTTTCAGCCCGAAATAAACGCGTTTTTTCAGACAACTGAATCCCTATGTAACTGCAAGGCTCAGAAGAGCCCACACACTCAGCTCTTAATCCCAGTGTGCAGAAAGTGTCAAAACATGTTTTTCAGCAGAAATAAACATGTTTCTGCAAGTTTGGTCAACCCCATGTAAGTTATGGGGCAGTAACAGCACTTTTTTCAAAACGTGTTTTTCAGCCCGAAATAAACGCGTTGTTTCAGACAACTGAATCCCTATGTAACTGCAAGGCTCAGAAGAGCCCATATACTCTGCTCTTAACCCCAGTGTGCAGAAAGTGTTAAAACATGTTTTTCAGCAGAAATAAACATGTTTCTGCAAGTTTGGTCAACCCCATGTAAGTTATGGGGCAGTTACAGTACACTTTTCAAAACGTGTTTTTCAGCCCGAAATAAACGACTTTTTTCAGACAACTGAATCCCTATGTAACTGCAAATCTCAGAAGAGCCCACACACTCAGCTCTTAACCCCAGTGTGCAGAAAGTGTCAAAACGTGTTTTTCAGCCCGAAATAAACGCGTTTTTTCAGACAACTGAATCCCTATGTAACTGCAAGGCTCAGAAGAGCCCACTCACTCTGCTCTTAACCCCAGTGTGCAGAAAGTGTCAAAACGTGTTTTTCAGCAGAAATAAACGCCTTTTTTCAGACAACTGAATCCCTATGTAACTGCAAGGCTCAGAAGAGCCCACACACTCAGCTCTTAATCCCAGTGTGCAGAAAGTGTCAAAACATGTTTTTCAGCAGAAATAAACATGTTTCTGCAAGTTTGGTCAACCCCATGTAAGTTATGGGGCAGTAACAGCACTTTTTTCAAAACGTGTTTTTCAGCCCGAAATAAACGCGTTTTTTCAGACAACTGAATCCCTATGTAACTGCAAGGCTCAGAAGAGCCCACACACTCAGCTCTTAATCCCAGTGTGCAGAAAGTGTCAAAACATGTTTTTCAGCAGAAATAAACATGTTTCTGCAAGTTTGGTCAACCCCATGTAAGTTATGGGGCAGTAACAGCACTTTTTTCAAAACGTGTTTTTCAGCCCGAAATAAACGCGTTTTTTCAGACAACTGAATCCCTATGTAACTGCAAGGCTCAGAAGAGCCCACACACTCAGCTCTTAATCCCAGTGTGCAGAAAGTGTCAAAACATGTTTTTCAGCAGAAATAAACATGTTTCTGCAAGTTTGGTCAACCCCATGTAAGTTATGGGGCAGTAACAGCACTTTTTTCAAAACGTGTTTTTCAGCCCGAAATAAACGCGTTTTTTCAGACAACTGAATCCCTATGTAACTGCAAGGCTCAGAAGAGCACACACACTCTGCTCTTAACCCCAGTGTGCAGAAAGTGTCAAAACGTGTTTTTCAGCAGAAATAAACGCCTTTTTTCAGACAACTGAATCCCTATGTAACTGCAAGGCTCAGAAGAGCCCACACACTCAGCTCTCAATCCCAGTGTGCAGAAAGTGTCAAAACATGTTTTTCAGCAGAAATAAACATGTTTCTGCAAGTTTGGTCAACCCCATGTAAGTTATGGGGCAGAAACAGCACTTTTTTCAAAACGTGTTTTTTAGCCCGAAATAAACCCGTTTTTTCAGACAACTGAATCCCTATGTAACTGCAAGGCTCAGAAGAGCACACACACTCTGCTCTTAACCCCAGTGTGCAGAAAGTGTCAAAACGTGTTTTTCAGCAGAAATAAACATGTTTCTGCAAGTTTGGTCAACCCCATGTAACTTATTGGGCAGTAACAGCACTTTTTTCAAAACGTGTTTTTCAGCCCGAAATAAACGCGTTTTTTCAGACAAATGAATCCCTATGTAAGTGCAAGGCTCAGAAGAGCCCACACACTCTGCTCTTAACCCCAGAGTGCAGAAAGTGTCAAAACGTGTTTTTCAGCAGAAATAAACATGTTTCTGCAAGTTTGGTCAACCCCATGTAAGTTATCGGGCAGTTACAGTACACTTTTCAAAACGTGTTTTTCAGCCCGAAATAAACGACTTTTTTCAGACAACTGAATCCCTATGTAACTGCAAATCTCAGAAGAGCCCACACACTCAGCTCTTAACCCCAGTGTGCAGAAAGTGTCAAAACGTGTTTTTCAGCCCGATATAAACGCGTTTTTTCAGACAACTGAATCCCTATGTAACTGCAAGGCTCAGAAGAGCCCACTCACTCTGCTCTTAACCCCAGTGTGCAGAAAGTGTCAAAACGTGTTTTTCAGCAGAAATAAACGCCTTTTTTCAGACAACTGAATCCCTATGTAACTGCAAGGCTCAGAAGAGCCCACACACTCAGCTCTTAATCCCAGTGTGCAGAAAGTGTCAAAACATGTTTTTCAGCAGAAATAAACATGTTTCTGCAAGTTTGGTCAACCCCATGTAAGTTATGGGGCAGTAACAGCACTTTTTTCAAAACGTGTTTTTCAGCCCGAAATAAACGCGTTTTTTCAGACAACTGAATCCCTATGTATCTGCAAGGCTCAGAAGAGCCCATATACTCTGCTCTTAACCCCAGTGTGCAGAAAGTGTTAAAACGTGTTTTTCAGCAGAAATAAACATGTTTCTGCAAGTTTGGTCAACCCCATGTAAGTTATAGGGCAGTAACAGCACTTTTTTCAAAACGTGTTTTTCAGCCCGAAATAAACGACTTTTTTCAGACAACTGAATCCCTATGTAACTGCAAAGCTCAGAAGAGCCCACACACTCAGCTCTTAACCCCAGTGTGCAGAAAGTGTCAAAACATGTTTTTCAGCAGAAATAAACATGTTTCTGCAAGTTTGGTCAACCCCATGTAAGTTATGGGGCAGTAACAGCACTTTTTTCAAAACGTGTTTTTCAGCCCGAAATAAACGCGTTTTTTCAGACAACTGAATCCCTATGTAACTGCAAGGCTCAGAAGAGCACACACACTCTGCTCTTAACCCCAGTGTGCAGAAAGTGTCAAAACGTGTTTTTCAGCAGAAATAAACGCCTTTTTTCAGACAACTGAATCCCTATGTAACTGCAAGGCTCAGAAGAGCCCACACACTCAGCTCTCAATCCCAGTGTGCAGAAAGTGTCAAAACATGTTTTTCAGCAGAAATAAACATGTTTCTGCAAGTTTGGTCAACCCCATGTAAGTTATGGGGCAGAAACAGCACTTTTTTCAAAACGTGTTTTTCAGCCCGAAATAAACCCGTTTTTTCAGACAACTGAATCCCTATGTAACTGCAAGGCTCAGAAGAGCACACACACTCTGCTCTTAACCCCAGTGTGCAGAAAGTGTCAAAACGTGTTTTTCAGCAGAAATAAACATGTTTCTGCAAGTTTGGTCAACCCCATGTAACTTATTGGGCAGTAACAGCACTTTTTTCAAAACGTGTTTTTCAGCCCGAAATAAACGCGTTTTTTCAGACAAATGAATCCCTATGTAAGTGCAAGGCTCAGAAGAGCCCACACACTCTGCTCTTAACCCCAGAGTGCAGAAAGTGTCAAAACGTGTTTTTCAGCAGAAATAAACATGTTTCTGCAAGTTTGGTCAACCCCATGTAAGTTATCGGGCAGTTACAGTACACTTTTCAAAACGTGTTTTTCAGCCCGAAATAAACGACTTTTTTCAGACAACTGAATCCCTATGTAACTGCAAATCTCAGAAGAGCCCACACACTCAGCTCTTAACCCCAGTGTGCAGAAAGTGTCAAAACGTGTTTTTCAGCCCGATATAAACGCGTTTTTTCAGACAACTGAATCCCTATGTAACTGCAAGGCTCAGAAGAGCCCACTCACTCTGCTCTTAACCCCAGTGTGCAGAAAGTGTCAAAACGTGTTTTTCAGCAGAAATAAACGCCTTTTTTCAGACAACTGAATCCCTATGTAACTGCAAGGCTCAGAAGAGCCCACACACTCAGCTCTTAATCCCAGTGTGCAGAAAGTGTCAAAACATGTTTTTCAGCAGAAATAAACATGTTTCTGCAAGTTTGGTCAACCCCATGTAAGTTATGGGGCAGTAACAGCACTTTTTTCAAAACGTGTTTTTCAGCCCGAAATAAACGCGTTTTTTCAGACAACTGAATCCCTATGTAACTGCAAGGCTCAGAAGAGCCCACACACTCAGCTCTTAATCCCAGTGTGCAGAAAGTGTCAAAACATGTTTTTCAGCAGAAATAAACATGTTTCTGCAAGTTTGGTCAACCCCATGTAAGTTATGGGGCAGTAACAGCACTTTTTTCAAAACGTGTTTTTCAGCCCGAAATAAACGCGTTTTTTCAGACAACTGAATCCCTATGTAACTGCAAGGCTCAGAAGAGCCCATATACTCTGCTCTTAACCCCAGTGTGCAGAAAGTGTTAAAACATGTTTTTCAGCAGAAATAAACATGTTTCTGCAAGTTTGGTCAACCCCATGTAAGTTATGGGGCAGTAACAGCACTTTTTTCAAAACGTGTTTTTCAGCCCGAAATAAACGCGTTTCTTCAGACAACTGAATCCCTATGTAACTGCAAGGCTCAGAAGAGCCCACACACTCTGCTCTTAACCCCAGTGTGCAGAAAGTGTCAAAACATGTTTTTCAGCAGAAATAAACATGTTTCTGCAAGTTTGGTTAACCCCATGTAAGTTATGGGGCAGTAACAGCACTTTTTTCAAAACGTGTTTTTCAGCCCGAAATAAACGCGTTTTTTCAGACAACTGAATCCCTATGTAACTGCAAGGCTCAGAAGAGCCCATATACTCTGCTCTTAACCCCAGTGTGCAGAAAGTGTTAAAACGTGTTTTTCAGCAGAAATAAACATGTTTCTGCAAGTTTGGTCAACCCCATGTAAGTTATAGGGCAGTAACAGCACTTTTTTCAAAACGTGTTTTTCAGCCCGAAATAAACGCGTTTTTTCAGACAACTGAATACCTAGGTAACTGCAAGGCTCAGAAGAGCCCACACACTCTGCTCTTAACCCCAGTGTGCAGAAAGTGTCAAAACGTGTTTTTCAGCAGAAATAAACATGTTTCTGCAAGTTTGGTCAACCCCATGTAAGTTATGGGGCAGTTACAGTACACTTTTCAAAACGTGTTTTTCAGCCCGAAATAAACACGTTTTTTCAGACAACTGAATCCCTATGTAACTGCAAGACTCAGAAGAGCCCACACACTCACCTCTTAACCCCAGTGTGCAGAAAGTGTCAAAACATGTTTTTCAGCAGAAATAAACATGTTTCTGCAAGTTTGGTCAACCCCATGTAAGTTATGGGGCAGTAACAGCACTTTTTTCAAAACGTGTTTTTCAGCCCGAAATAAACGCCTTTTTTCAGACAACTGAATCCCTATGTAACTGCAAGGCTCAGAAGAGCCCACACACTCTGCTCTTAACCCCAGAGTGCAGAAAGTGTCAAAACGTGTTTTTCAGCAGAAATAAACATGTTTCTGCAAGTTTGGTCAACCCCATGTAAGTTATGGGGCAGTTACAGTACACTTTTCAAAACGTGTTTTTCAGCAGAAATAAACGCCTTTTTTCAGACAACTGAATCCCTATGTAACTGCAAGGCTCAGAAGAGCCCACACACTCAGCTCTCAATCCCAGTGTGCAGAAAGTGTCAAAACATGTTTTTCAGCAGAAATAAACATGTTTCTGCAAGTTTGGTCAACCCCATGTAAGTTATGGGGCAGTAACAGCACTTTTTTCAAAACGTGTTTTTCAGCCCGAAATAAACGCGTTTTTTCAGACAACTGAATCCCTATGTAACTGCAAGGCTCAGAAGAGCCCATATACTCTGCTCTTAACCCCAGTGTGCAGAAAGTGTTAAAACATGTTTTTCAGCAGAAATAAACATGTTTCTGCAAGTTTGGTCAACCCCATGTAAGTTATGGGGCAGTAACAGCACTTTTTTCAAAACGTGTTTTTCAGCCCGAAATAAACGCGTTTTTTCAGACAACTGAATCCCTATGTAACTGCAAGGCTCAGAAGAGCCCACACACTCTGCTCTTAACCCCAGTGTGCAGAAAGTGTCAAAACGTGTTTTTCAACAGAAATAAACATGTTTCTGGAAGTTTGGTCAACCCCAAGTAAGTTATGGGGCAGTTACAGTACACTTTTCAAAACGTGTTTTTCAGCCCGAAATAAACACGTTTTTTCAGACAACTGAATCCCTATGTAACTGCAAAGCTCAGAAGAGCCCACACACTCAGCTCTTAACCCCAGTGTGCAGAAAGTGTCAAAACATGTTTTTCAGCAGAAATAAACATGTTTCTGCAAGTTTGGTCAACCCCATGTAAGTTATGGGGCAGTAACAGCACTTTTTTCAAAACGTGTTTTTCAGCCCGAAATAAACGCGTTTCTTCAGACAACTGAATCCCTATGTAACTGCAAGGCTCAGAAGAGCCCACACACTCTGCTCTTAACCCCAGTGTGCAGAAAGTGTCAAAACATGTTTTTCAGCAGAAATAAACATGTTTCTGCAAGTTTGGTTAACCCCATGTAAGTTATGGGGCAGTAACAGCACTTTTTTCAAAACGTGTTTTTCAGCCCGAAATAAACGCGTTTTTTCAGACAACTGAATCCCTATGTAACTGCAAGGCTCAGAAGAGCCCATATACTCTGCTCTTAACCCCAGTGTGCAGAAAGTGTTAAAACGTGTTTTTCAGCAGAAATAAACATGTTTCTGCAAGTTTGGTCAACCCCATGTAAGTTATAGGGCAGTAACAGCACTTTTTTCAAAACGTGTTTTTCAGCCCGAAATAAACGCGTTTTTTCAGACAACTGAATACCTAGGTAACTGCAAGGCTCAGAAGAGCCCACACACTCTGCTCTTAACCCCAGTGTGCAGAAAGTGTCAAAACGTGTTTTTCAGCAGAAATAAACATGTTTCTGCAAGTTTGGTCAACCCCATGTAAGTTATGGGGCAGTTACAGTACACTTTTCAAAACGTGTTTTTCAGCCCGAAATAAACACGTTTTTTCAGACAACTGAATCCCTATGTAACTGCAAGACTCAGAAGAGCCCACACACTCACCTCTTAACCCCAGTGTGCAGAAAGTGTCAAAACATGTTTTTCAGCAGAAATAAACATGTTTCTGCAAGTTTGGTCAACCCCATGTAAGTTATGGGGCAGTAACAGCACTTTTTTCAAAACGTGTTTTTCAGCCCGAAATAAACGCCTTTTTTCAGACAACTGAATCCCTATGTAACTGCAAGGCTCAGAAGAGCCCACACACTCTGCTCTTAACCCCAGAGTGCAGAAAGTGTCAAAACGTGTTTTTCAGCAGAAATAAACATGTTTCTGCAAGTTTGGTCAACCCCATGTAAGTTATGGGGCAGTTACAGTACACTTTTCAAAACGTGTTTTTCAGCAGAAATAAACGCGTTTTTTCAGACAACTGAATCCCTATGTAACTGCAAGGCTCAGAAGAGCCCATATACTCTGCTCTTAACCCCAGTGTGCAGAAAGTGTTAAAACATGTTTTTCAGCAGAAATAAACATGTTTCTGCAAGTTTGGTCAACCCCATGTAAGTTATGGGGCAGTAACAGCACTTTTTTCAAAACGTGTTTTTCAGCCCGAAATAAACGCGTTTTTTCAGACAACTGAATCCCTATGTAACTGCAAGGCTCAGAAGAGCCCACACACTCTGCTCTTAACCCCAGTGTGCAGAAAGTGTCAAAACGTGTTTTTCAACAGAAATAAACATGTTTCTGGAAGTTTGGTCAACCCCAAGTAAGTTATGGGGCAGTTACAGTACACTTTTCAAAACGTGTTTTTCAGCCCGAAATAAACACGTTTTTTCAGACAACTGAATCCCTATGTAACTGCAAAGCTCAGAAGAGCCCACACACTCAGCTCTTAACCCCAGTGTGCAGAAAGTGTCAAAACATGTTTTTCAGCAGAAATAAACATGTTTCTGCAAGTTTGGTCAACCCCATGTAAGTTATGGGGCAGTAACAGCACTTTTTTCAAAACGTGTTTTTCAGCCCGAAATAAACGCGTTTCTTCAGACAACTGAATCCCTATGTAACTGCAAGGCTCAGAAGAGCCCACACACTCTGCTCTTAACCCCAGTGTGCAGAAAGTGTCAAAACATGTTTTTCAGCAGAAATAAACATGTTTCTGCAAGTTTGGTTAACCCCATGTAAGTTATGGGGCAGTAACAGCACTTTTTTCAAAACGTGTTTTTCAGCCCGAAATAAACGCGTTTTTTCAGACAACTGAATCCCTATGTAACTGCAAGGCTCAGAAGAGCCCATATACTCTGCTCTTAACCCCAGTGTGCAGAAAGTGTTAAAACGTGTTTTTCAGCAGAAATAAACATGTTTCTGCAAGTTTGGTCAACCCCATGTAAGTTATAGGGCAGTAACAGCACTTTTTTCAAAACGTGTTTTTCAGCCCGAAATAAACGCGTTTTTTCAGACAACTGAATACCTAGGTAACTGCAAGGCTCAGAAGAGCCCACACACTCTGCTCTTAACCCCAGTGTGCAGAAAGTGTCAAAACGTGTTTTTCAGCAGAAATAAACATGTTTCTGCAAGTTTGGTCAACCCCATGTAAGTTATGGGGCAGTTACAGTACACTTTTCAAAACGTGTTTTTCAGCCCGAAATAAACACGTTTTTTCAGACAACTGAATCCCTATGTAACTGCAAGACTCAGAAGAGCCCACACACTCACCTCTTAACCCCAGTGTGCAGAAAGTGTCAAAACATGTTTTTCAGCAGAAATAAACATGTTTCTGCAAGTTTGGTCAACCCCATGTAAGTTATGGGGCAGTAACAGCACTTTTTTCAAAACGTGTTTTTCAGCCCGAAATAAACGCCTTTTTTCAGACAACTGAATCCCTATGTAACTGCAAGGCTCAGAAGAGCCCACACACTCTGCTCTTAACCCCAGAGTGCAGAAAGTGTCAAAACGTGTTTTTCAGCAGAAATAAACATGTTTCTGCAAGTTTGGTCAACCCCATGTAAGTTATGGGGCAGTTACAGTACACTTTTCAAAACGTGTTTTTCAGCAGAAATAAACGCCTTTTTTCAGACAACTGAATCCCTATGTAACTGCAAGGCTCAGAAGAGCCCACACACTCAGCTCTCAATCCCAGTGTGCAGAAAGTGTCAAAACATGTTTTTCAGCAGAAATAAACATGTTTCTGCAAGTTTGGTCAACCCCATGTAAGTTATGGGGCAGTAACAGCACTTTTTTCAAAACGTGTTTTTCAGCCCGAAATAAACGCGTTTTTTCAGACAACTGAATCCCTATGTAACTGCAAGGCTCAGAAGAGCCCATATACTCTGCTCTTAACCCCAGTGTGCAGAAAGTGTTAAAACATGTTTTTCAGCAGAAATAAACATGTTTCTGCAAGTTTGGTCAACCCCATGTAAGTTATGGGGCAGTAACAGCACTTTTTTCAAAACGTGTTTTTCAGCCCGAAATAAACGCGTTTTTTCAGACAACTGAATCCCTATGTAACTGCAAGGCTCAGAAGAGCCCACACACTCTGCTCTTAACCCCAGTGTGCAGAAAGTGTCAAAACGTGTTTTTCAACAGAAATAAACATGTTTCTGGAAGTTTGGTCAACCCCAAGTAAGTTATGGGGCAGTTACAGTACACTTTTCAAAACGTGTTTTTCAGCCCGAAATAAACACGTTTTTTCAGACAACTGAATCCCTATGTAACTGCAAAGCTCAGAAGAGCCCACACACTCAGCTCTTAACCCCAGTGTGCAGAAAGTGTCAAAACATGTTTTTCAGCAGAAATAAACATGTTTCTGCAAGTTTGGTCAACCCCATGTAAGTTATGGGGCAGTAACAGCACTTTTTTCAAAACGTGTTTTTCAGCCCAAAATAAACGCGTTTCTTCAGACAACTGAATCCCTATGTAACTGCAAGGCTCAGAAGAGCCCACACACTCTGCTCTTAACCCCAGTGTGCAGAAAGTGTCAAAACATGTTTTTCAGCAGAAATAAACATGTTTCTGCAAGTTTGGTTAACCCCATGTAAGTTATGGGGCAGTAACAGCACTTTTTTCAAAACGTGTTTTTCAGCCCGAAATAAACGCGTTTTTTCAGACAACTGAATCCCTATGTAACTGCAAGGCTCAGAAGAGCCCATATACTCTGCTCTTAACCCCAGTGTGCAGAAAGTGTTAAAACGTGTTTTTCAGCAGAAATAAACATGTTTCTGCAAGTTTGGTCAACCCCATGTAAGTTATAGGGCAGTAACAGCACTTTTTTCAAAACGTGTTTTTCAGCCCGAAATAAACGCGTTTTTTCAGACAACTGAATACCTAGGTAACTGCAAGGCTCAGAAGAGCCCACACACTCTGCTCTTAACCCCAGTGTGCAGAAAGTGTCAAAACGTGTTTTTCAGCAGAAATAAACATGTTTCTGCAAGTTTGGTCAACCCCATGTAAGTTATGGGGCAGTTACAGTACACTTTTCAAAACGTGTTTTTCAGCCCGAAATAAACACGTTTTTTCAGACAACTGAATCCCTATGTAACTGCAAGACTCAGAAGAGCCCACACACTCAGCTCTCAATCCCAGTGTGCAGAAAGTGTCAAAACATGTTTTTCAGCAGAAATAAACATGTTTCTGCAAGTTTGGTCAACCCCATGTAAGTTATGGGGCAGAAACAGCACTTTTTTCAAAACGTGTTTTTCAGCCCGAAATAAACCCGTTTTTTCAGACAACTGAATCCCTATGTAACTGCAAGGCTCAGAAGAGCACACACACTCTGCTCTTAACCCCAGTGTGCAGAAAGTGTCAAAACGTGTTTTTCAGCAGAAATAAACATGTTTCTGCAAGTTTGGTCAACCCCATGTAACTTATTGGGCAGTAACAGCACTTTTTTCAAAACGTGTTTTTCAGCCCGAAATAAACGCGTTTTTTCAGACAAATGAATCCCTATGTAAGTGCAAGGCTCAGAAGAGCCCACACACTCTGCTCTTAACCCCAGAGTGCAGAAAGTGTCAAAACGTGTTTTTCAGCAGAAATAAACATGTTTCTGCAAGTTTGGTCAACCCCATGTAAGTTATCGGGCAGTTACAGTACACTTTTCAAAACGTGTTTTTCAGCCCGAAATAAACGACTTTTTTCAGACAACTGAATCCCTATGTAACTGCAAGGCTCAGAAGAGCCCACTCACTCTGCTCTTAACCCCAGTGTGCAGAAAGTGTCAAAACGTGTTTTTCAGCAGAAATAAACATGTTTCTGCAAGTTTGGTCAACCCCATGTAAGTTATGGGGCAGTAACAGCACTTTTTTCAAAACGTGTTTTTCAGCCCGAAATAAACGCGTTTCTTCAGACAACTGAATCCCTATGTAACTGCAAGGCTCAGAAGAGCCCACACACTCTGCTCTTAACCCCAGTGTGCAGAAAGTGTCAAAACATGTTTTTCAGCAGAAATAAACATGTTTCTGCAAGTTTGGTTAACCCCATGTAAGTTATGGGGCAGTAACAGCACTTTTTTCAAAACGTGTTTTTCAGCCCGAAATAAACGCGTTTTTTCAGACAACTGAATCCCTATGTAACTGCAAGGCTCAGAAGAGCCCATATACTCTGCTCTTAACCCCAGTGTGCAGAAAGTGTTAAAACGTGTTTTTCAGCAGAAATAAACATGTTTCTGCAAGTTTGGTCAACCCCATGTAAGTTATAGGGCAGTAACAGCACTTTTTTCAAAACGTGTTTTTCAGCCCGAAATAAACGCGTTTTTTCAGACAACTGAATACCTAGGTAACTGCAAGGCTCAGAAGAGCCCACACACTCTGCTCTTAACCCCAGTGTGCAGAAAGTGTCAAAACGTGTTTTTCAGCAGAAATAAACATGTTTCTGCAAGTTTGGTCAACCCCATGTAAGTTATGGGGCAGTTACAGTACACTTTTCAAAACGTGTTTTTCAGCCCGAAATAAACACGTTTTTTCAGACAACTGAATCCCTATGTAACTGCAAGACTCAGAAGAGCCCACACACTCAGCTCTCAATCCCAGTGTGCAGAAAGTGTCAAAACATGTTTTTCAGCAGAAATAAACATGTTTCTGCAAGTTTGGTCAACCCCATGTAAGTTATGGGGCAGAAACAGCACTTTTTTCAAAACGTGTTTTTCAGCCCGAAATAAACCCGTTTTTTCAGACAACTGAATCCCTATGTAACTGCAAGGCTCAGAAGAGCACACACACTCTGCTCTTAACCCCAGTGTGCAGAAAGTGTCAAAACGTGTTTTTCAGCAGAAATAAACATGTTTCTGCAAGTTTGGTCAACCCCATGTAACTTATTGGGCAGTAACAGCACTTTTTTCAAAACGTGTTTTTCAGCCCGAAATAAACGCGTTTTTTCAGACAAATGAATCCCTATGTAAGTGCAAGGCTCAGAAGAGCCCACACACTCTGCTCTTAACCCCAGAGTGCAGAAAGTGTCAAAACGTGTTTTTCAGCAGAAATAAACATGTTTCTGCAAGTTTGGTCAACCCCATGTAAGTTATCGGGCAGTTACAGTACACTTTTCAAAACGTGTTTTTCAGCCCGAAATAAACGACTTTTTTCAGACAACTGAATCCCTATGTAACTGCAAGGCTCAGAAGAGCCCACTCACTCTGCTCTTAACCCCAGTGTGCAGAAAGTGTCAAAACGTGTTTTTCAGCAGAAATAAACGCCTTTTTTCAGACAACTGAATCCCTATGTAACTGCAAGGCTCAGAAGAGCCCACACACTCAGCTCTTAATCCCAGTGTGCAGAAAGTGTCAAAACATGTTTTTCAGCAGAAATAAACATGTTTCTGCAAGTTTGGTCAACCCCATGTAAGTTATGGGGCAGTAACAGCACTTTTTTCAAAACGTGTTTTTCAGCCCGAAATAAACGCGTTTTTTCAGACAACTGAATCCCTATGTAACTGCAAGGCTCAGAAGAGCCCACACACTCAGCTCTTAATCCCAGTGTGCAGAAAGTGTCAAAACATGTTTTTCAGCAGAAATAAACATGTTTCTGCAAGTTTGGTCAACCCCATGTAAGTTATGGGGCAGTAACAGCACTTTTTTCAAAACGTGTTTTTCAGCCCGAAATAAACGCGTTTTTTCAGACAACTGAATCCCTATGTAACTGCAAGGCTCAGAAGAGCCCACACACTCAGCTCTTAATCCCAGTGTGCAGAAAGTGTCAAAACATGTTTTTCAGCAGATATAAACATGTTTCTGCAAGTTTGGTCAACCCCATGTAAGTTATGGGGCAGTAACAGCACTTTTTTCAAAACGTGTTTTTCAGCCCGAAATAAACGCGTTTTTTCAGACAACTGAATCCCTATGTAACTGCAAGGCTCAGAAGAGCACACACACTCTGCTCTTAACCCCAGTGTGCAGAAAGTGTCAAAACGTGTTTTTCAGCAGAAATAAACGCCTTTTTTCAGACAACTGAATCCCTATGTAACTGCAAGGCTCAGAAGAGCCCACACACTCAGCTCTCAATCCCAGTGTGCAGAAAGTGTCAAAACATGTTTTTCAGCAGAAATAAACATGTTTCTGCAAGTTTGGTCAACCCCATGTAAGTTATGGGGCAGAAACAGCACTTTTTTCAAAACGTGTTTTTCAGCCCGAAATAAACCCGTTTTTTCAGACAACTGAATCCCTATGTAACTGCAAGGCTCAGAAGAGCACACACACTCTGCTCTTAACCCCAGTGTGCAGAAAGTGTCAAAACGTGTTTTTCAGCAGAAATAAACATGTTTCTGCAAGTTTGGTCAACCCCATGTAACTTATTGGGCAGTAACAGCACTTTTTTCAAAACGTGTTTTTCAGCCCGAAATAAACGCGTTTTTTCAGACAAATGAATCCCTATGTAAGTGCAAGGCTCAGAAGAGCCCACACACTCTGCTCTTAACCCCAGAGTGCAGAAAGTGTCAAAACGTGTTTTTCAGCAGAAATAAACATGTTTCTGCAAGTTTGGTCAACCCCATGTAAGTTATCGGGCAGTTACAGTACACTTTTCAAAACGTGTTTTTCAGCCCGAAATAAACGACTTTTTTCAGACAACTGAATCCCTATGTAACTGCAAATCTCAGAAGAGCCCACACACTCAGCTCTTAACCCCAGTGTGCAGAAAGTGTCAAAACGTGTTTTTCAGCCCGATATAAACGCGTTTTTTCAGACAACTGAATCCCTATGTAACTGCAAGGCTCAGAAGAGCCCACTCACTCTGCTCTTAACCCCAGTGTGCAGAAAGTGTCAAAACGTGTTTTTCAGCAGAAATAAACGCCTTTTTTCAGACAACTGAATCCCTATGTAACTGCAAGGCTCAGAAGAGCCCACACACTCAGCTCTTAATCCCAGTGTGCAGAAAGTGTCAAAACATGTTTTTCAGCAGAAATAAACATGTTTCTGCAAGTTTGGTCAACCCCATGTAAGTTATGGGGCAGTAACAGCACTTTTTTCAAAACGTGTTTTTCAGCCCGAAATAAACGCGTTTTTTCAGACAACTGAATCCCTATGTAACTGCAAGGCTCAGAAGAGCCCACACACTCAGCTCTTAATCCCAGTGTGCAGAAAGTGTCAAAACATGTTTTTCAGCAGAAATAAACATGTTTCTGCAAGTTTGGTCAACCCCATGTAAGTTATGGGGCAGTAACAGCACTTTTTTCAAAACGTGTTTTTCAGCCCGAAATAAACGCGTTTTTTCAGACAACTGAATCCCTATGTAACTGCAAGGCTCAGAAGAGCCCATATACTCTGCTCTTAACCCCAGTGTGCAGAAAGTGTTAAAACATGTTTTTCAGCAGAAATAAACATGTTTCTGCAAGTTTGGTCAACCCCATGTAAGTTATGGGGCAGTAACAGCACTTTTTTCAAAACGTGTTTTTCAGCCCGAAATAAACGCGTTTCTTCAGACAACTGAATCCCTATGTAACTGCAAGGCTCAGAAGAGCCCACACACTCTGCTCTTAACCCCAGTGTGCAGAAAGTGTCAAAACATGTTTTTCAGCAGAAATAAACATGTTTCTGCAAGTTTGGTTAACCCCATGTAAGTTATGGGGCAGTAACAGCACTTTTTTCAAAACGTGTTTTTCAGCCCGAAATAAACGCGTTTTTTCAGACAACTGAATCCCTATGTAACTGCAAGGCTCAGAAGAGCCCATATACTCTGCTCTTAACCCCAGTGTGCAGAAAGTGTTAAAACGTGTTTTTCAGCAGAAATAAACATGTTTCTGCAAGTTTGGTCAACCCCATGTAAGTTATAGGGCAGTAACAGCACTTTTTTCAAAACGTGTTTTTCAGCCCGAAATAAACGCGTTTTTTCAGACAACTGAATACCTAGGTAACTGCAAGGCTCAGAAGAGCCCACACACTCTGCTCTTAACCCCAGTGTGCAGAAAGTGTCAAAACGTGTTTTTCAGCAGAAATAAACATGTTTCTGCAAGTTTGGTCAACCCCATGTAACTTATTGGGCAGTAACAGCACTTTTTTCAAAACGTGTTTTTCAGCCCGAAATAAACGCGTTTTTTCAGACAAATGAATCCCTATGTAAGTGCAAGGCTCAGAAGAGCCCACACACTCTGCTCTTAACCCCAGAGTGCAGAAAGTGTCAAAACGTGTTTTTCAGCAGAAATAAACATGTTTCTGCAAGTTTGGTCAACCCCATGTAAGTTATCGGGCAGTTACAGTACACTTTTCAAAACGTGTTTTTCAGCCCGAAATAAACGACTTTTTTCAGACAACTGAATCCCTATGTAACTGCAAGGCTCAGAAGAGCCCACTCACTCTGCTCTTAACCCCAGTGTGCAGAAAGTGTCAAAACGTGTTTTTCAGCAGAAATAAACGCCTTTTTTCAGACAACTGAATCCCTATGTAACTGCAAGGCTCAGAAGAGCCCACACACTCAGCTCTTAATCCCAGTGTGCAGAAAGTGTCAAAACATGTTTTTCAGCAGAAATAAACATGTTTCTGCAAGTTTGGTCAACCCCATGTAAGTTATGGGGCAGTAACAGCACTTTTTTCAAAACGTGTTTTTCAGCCCGAAATAAACGCGTTTTTTCAGACAACTGAATCCCTATGTAACTGCAAGGCTCAGAAGAGCCCACACACTCAGCTCTTAATCCCAGTGTGCAGAAAGTGTCAAAACATGTTTTTCAGCAGAAATAAACATGTTTCTGCAAGTTTGGTCAACCCCATGTAAGTTATGGGGCAGTAACAGCACTTTTTTCAAAACGTGTTTTTCAGCCCGAAATAAACGCGTTTTTTCAGACAACTGAATCCCTATGTAACTGCAAGGCTCAGAAGAGCCCACACACTCAGCTCTTAATCCCAGTGTGCAGAAAGTGTCAAAACATGTTTTTCAGCAGATATAAACATGTTTCTGCAAGTTTGGTCAACCCCATGTAAGTTATGGGGCAGTAACAGCACTTTTTTCAAAACGTGTTTTTCAGCCCGAAATAAACGCGTTTTTTCAGACAACTGAATCCCTATGTAACTGCAAGGCTCAGAAGAGCACACACACTCTGCTCTTAACCCCAGTGTGCAGAAAGTGTCAAAACGTGTTTTTCAGCAGAAATAAACGCCTTTTTTCAGACAACTGAATCCCTATGTAACTGCAAGGCTCAGAAGAGCCCACACACTCAGCTCTCAATCCCAGTGTGCAGAAAGTGTCAAAACATGTTTTTCAGCAGAAATAAACATGTTTCTGCAAGTTTGGTCAACCCCATGTAAGTTATGGGGCAGAAACAGCACTTTTTTCAAAACGTGTTTTTCAGCCCGAAATAAACCCGTTTTTTCAGACAACTGAATCCCTATGTAACTGCAAGGCTCAGAAGAGCACACACACTCTGCTCTTAACCCCAGTGTGCAGAAAGTGTCAAAACGTGTTTTTCAGCAGAAATAAACATGTTTCTGCAAGTTTGGTCAACCCCATGTAACTTATTGGGCAGTAACAGCACTTTTTTCAAAACGTGTTTTTCAGCCCGAAATAAACGCGTTTTTTCAGACAAATGAATCCCTATGTAAGTGCAAGGCTCAGAAGAGCCCACACACTCTGCTCTTAACCCCAGAGTGCAGAAAGTGTCAAAACGTGTTTTTCAGCAGAAATAAACATGTTTCTGCAAGTTTGGTCAACCCCATGTAAGTTATCGGGCAGTTACAGTACACTTTTCAAAACGTGTTTTTCAGCCCGAAATAAACGACTTTTTTCAGACAACTGAATCCCTATGTAACTGCAAATCTCAGAAGAGCCCACACACTCAGCTCTTAACCCCAGTGTGCAGAAAGTGTCAAAACGTGTTTTTCAGCCCGATATAAACGCGTTTTTTCAGACAACTGAATCCCTATGTAACTGCAAGGCTCAGAAGAGCCCACTCACTCTGCTCTTAACCCCAGTGTGCAGAAAGTGTCAAAACGTGTTTTTCAGCAGAAATAAACGCCTTTTTTCAGACAACTGAATCCCTATGTAACTGCAAGGCTCAGAAGAGCCCACACACTCAGCTCTTAATCCCAGTGTGCAGAAAGTGTCAAAACATGTTTTTCAGCAGAAATAAACATGTTTCTGCAAGTTTGGTCAACCCCATGTAAGTTATGGGGCAGTAACAGCACTTTTTTCAAAACGTGTTTTTCAGCCCGAAATAAACGCGTTTTTTCAGACAACTGAATCCCTATGTAACTGCAAGGCTCAGAAGAGCCCACACACTCAGCTCTTAATCCCAGTGTGCAGAAAGTGTCAAAACATGTTTTTCAGCAGAAATAAACATGTTTCTGCAAGTTTGGTCAACCCCATGTAAGTTATGGGGCAGTAACAGCACTTTTTTCAAAACGTGTTTTTCAGCCCGAAATAAACGCGTTTTTTCAGACAACTGAATCCCTATGTAACTGCAAGGCTCAGAAGAGCCCATATACTCTGCTCTTAACCCCAGTGTGCAGAAAGTGTTAAAACATGTTTTTCAGCAGAAATAAACATGTTTCTGCAAGTTTGGTCAACCCCATGTAAGTTATGGGGCAGTAACAGCACTTTTTTCAAAACGTGTTTTTCAGCCCGAAATAAACGCGTTTCTTCAGACAACTGAATCCCTATGTAACTGCAAGGCTCAGAAGAGCCCACACACTCTGCTCTTAACCCCAGTGTGCAGAAAGTGTCAAAACATGTTTTTCAGCAGAAATAAACATGTTTCTGCAAGTTTGGTTAACCCCATGTAAGTTATGGGGCAGTAACAGCACTTTTTTCAAAACGTGTTTTTCAGCCCGAAATAAACGCGTTTTTTCAGACAACTGAATCCCTATGTAACTGCAAGGCTCAGAAGAGCCCATATACTCTGCTCTTAACCCCAGTGTGCAGAAAGTGTTAAAACGTGTTTTTCAGCAGAAATAAACATGTTTCTGCAAGTTTGGTCAACCCCATGTAAGTTATAGGGCAGTAACAGCACTTTTTTCAAAACGTGTTTTTCAGCCCGAAATAAACGCGTTTTTTCAGACAACTGAATACCTAGGTAACTGCAAGGCTCAGAAGAGCCCACACACTCTGCTCTTAACCCCAGTGTGCAGAAAGTGTCAAAACGTGTTTTTCAGCAGAAATAAACATGTTTCTGCAAGTTTGGTCAACCCCATGTAAGTTATGGGGCAGTTACAGTACACTTTTCAAAACGTGTTTTTCAGCCCGAAATAAACACGTTTTTTCAGACAACTGAATCCCTATGTAACTGCAAGACTCAGAAGAGCCCACACACTCACCTCTTAACCCCAGTGTGCAGAAAGTGTCAAAACATGTTTTTCAGCAGAAATAAACATGTTTCTGCAAGTTTGGTCAACCCCATGTAAGTTATGGGGCAGTAACAGCACTTTTTTCAAAACGTGTTTTTCAGCCCGAAATAAACGCCTTTTTTCAGACAACTGAATCCCTATGTAACTGCAAGGCTCAGAAGAGCCCACACACTCTGCTCTTAACCCCAGAGTGCAGAAAGTGTCAAAACGTGTTTTTCAGCAGAAATAAACATGTTTCTGCAAGTTTGGTCAACCCCATGTAAGTTATGGGGCAGTTACAGTACACTTTTCAAAACGTGTTTTTCAGCAGAAATAAACGCCTTTTTTCAGACAACTGAATCCCTATGTAACTGCAAGGCTCAGAAGAGCCCACACACTCAGCTCTCAATCCCAGTGTGCAGAAAGTGTCAAAACATGTTTTTCAGCAGAAATAAACATGTTTCTGCAAGTTTGGTCAACCCCATGTAAGTTATGGGGCAGTAACAGCACTTTTTTCAAAACGTGTTTTTCAGCCCGAAATAAACGCGTTTTTTCAGACAACTGAATCCCTATGTAACTGCAAGGCTCAGAAGAGCCCATATACTCTGCTCTTAACCCCAGTGTGCAGAAAGTGTTAAAACATGTTTTTCAGCAGAAATAAACATGTTTCTGCAAGTTTGGTCAACCCCATGTAAGTTATGGGGCAGTAACAGCACTTTTTTCAAAACGTGTTTTTCAGCCCGAAATAAACGCGTTTTTTCAGACAACTGAATCCCTATGTAACTGCAAGGCTCAGAAGAGCCCACACACTCTGCTCTTAACCCCAGTGTGCAGAAAGTGTCAAAACGTGTTTTTCAACAGAAATAAACATGTTTCTGGAAGTTTGGTCAACCCCAAGTAAGTTATGGGGCAGTTACAGTACACTTTTCAAAACGTGTTTTTCAGCCCGAAATAAACACGTTTTTTCAGACAACTGAATCCCTATGTAACTGCAAAGCTCAGAAGAGCCCACACACTCAGCTCTTAACCCCAGTGTGCAGAAAGTGTCAAAACATGTTTTTCAGCAGAAATAAACATGTTTCTGCAAGTTTGGTCAACCCCATGTAAGTTATGGGGCAGTAACAGCACTTTTTTCAAAACGTGTTTTTCAGCCCGAAATAAACGCGTTTCTTCAGACAACTGAATCCCTATGTAACTGCAAGGCTCAGAAGAGCCCACACACTCTGCTCTTAACCCCAGTGTGCAGAAAGTGTCAAAACATGTTTTTCAGCAGAAATAAACATGTTTCTGCAAGTTTGGTTAACCCCATGTAAGTTATGGGGCAGTAACAGCACTTTTTTCAAAACGTGTTTTTCAGCCCGAAATAAACGCGTTTTTTCAGACAACTGAATCCCTATGTAACTGCAAGGCTCAGAAGAGCCCATATACTCTGCTCTTAACCCCAGTGTGCAGAAAGTGTTAAAACGTGTTTTTCAGCAGAAATAAACATGTTTCTGCAAGTTTGGTCAACCCCATGTAAGTTATAGGGCAGTAACAGCACTTTTTTCAAAACGTGTTTTTCAGCCCGAAATAAACGCGTTTTTTCAGACAACTGAATACCTAGGTAACTGCAAGGCTCAGAAGAGCCCACACACTCTGCTCTTAACCCCAGTGTGCAGAAAGTGTCAAAACGTGTTTTTCAGCAGAAATAAACATGTTTCTGCAAGTTTGGTCAACCCCATGTAAGTTATGGGGCAGTTACAGTACACTTTTCAAAACGTGTTTTTCAGCCCGAAATAAACACGTTTTTTCAGACAACTGAATCCCTATGTAACTGCAAGACTCAGAAGAGCCCACACACTCACCTCTTAACCCCAGTGTGCAGAAAGTGTCAAAACATGTTTTTCAGCAGAAATAAACATGTTTCTGCAAGTTTGGTCAACCCCATGTAAGTTATGGGGCAGTAACAGCACTTTTTTCAAAACGTGTTTTTCAGCCCGAAATAAACGCCTTTTTTCAGACAACTGAATCCCTATGTAACTGCAAGGCTCAGAAGAGCCCACACACTCTGCTCTTAACCCCAGAGTGCAGAAAGTGTCAAAACGTGTTTTTCAGCAGAAATAAACATGTTTCTGCAAGTTTGGTCAACCCCATGTAAGTTATGGGGCAGTTACAGTACACTTTTCAAAACGTGTTTTTCAGCAGAAATAAACGCCTTTTTTCAGACAACTGAATCCCTATGTAACTGCAAGGCTCAGAAGAGCCCACACACTCAGCTCTCAATCCCAGTGTGCAGAAAGTGTCAAAACATGTTTTTCAGCAGAAATAAACATGTTTCTGCAAGTTTGGTCAACCCCATGTAAGTTATGGGGCAGTAACAGCACTTTTTTCAAAACGTGTTTTTCAGCCCGAAATAAACGCGTTTTTTCAGACAACTGAATCCCTATGTAACTGCAAGGCTCAGAAGAGCCCATATACTCTGCTCTTAACCCCAGTGTGCAGAAAGTGTTAAAACATGTTTTTCAGCAGAAATAAACATGTTTCTGCAAGTTTGGTCAACCCCATGTAAGTTATGGGGCAGTAACAGCACTTTTTTCAAAACGTGTTTTTCAGCCCGAAATAAACGCGTTTTTTCAGACAACTGAATCCCTATGTAACTGCAAGGCTCAGAAGAGCCC
Organism: Lepisosteus oculatus; assembly: GCF_040954835.1. NCBI lineage: Eukaryota > Metazoa > Chordata > Actinopteri > Semionotiformes > Lepisosteidae > Lepisosteus > Lepisosteus oculatus. The sequence goes on along the minus strand of NW_027167653.1, from coordinate 276,079 downwards.
ACACACTCTGCTCTTAACCCCAGTGTGCAGAAAGTGTCAAAACGTGTTTTTCAACAGAAATAAACATGTTTCTGGAAGTTTGGTCAACCCCAAGTAAGTTATGGGGCAGTTACAGTACACTTTTCAAAACGTGTTTTTCAGCCCGAAATAAACACGTTTTTTCAGACAACTGAATCCCTATGTAACTGCAAAGCTCAGAAGAGCCCACACACTCAGCTCTTAACCCCAGTGTGCAGAAAGTGTCAAAACATGTTTTTCAGCAGAAATAAACATGTTTCTGCAAGTTTGGTCAACCCCATGTAAGTTATGGGGCAGTAACAGCACTTTTTTCAAAACGTGTTTTTCAGCCCGAAATAAACGCGTTTCTTCAGACAACTGAATCCCTATGTAACTGCAAGGCTCAGAAGAGCCCACACACTCTGCTCTTAACCCCAGTGTGCAGAAAGTGTCAAAACATGTTTTTCAGCAGAAATAAACATGTTTCTGCAAGTTTGGTTAACCCCATGTAAGTTATGGGGCAGTAACAGCACTTTTTTCAAAACGTGTTTTTCAGCCCGAAATAAACGCGTTTTTTCAGACAACTGAATCCCTATGTAACTGCAAGGCTCAGAAGAGCCCATATACTCTGCTCTTAACCCCAGTGTGCAGAAAGTGTTAAAACGTGTTTTTCAGCAGAAATAAACATGTTTCTGCAAGTTTGGTCAACCCCATGTAAGTTATAGGGCAGTAACAGCACTTTTTTCAAAACGTGTTTTTCAGCCCGAAATAAACGCGTTTTTTCAGACAACTGAATACCTAGGTAACTGCAAGGCTCAGAAGAGCCCACACACTCTGCTCTTAACCCCAGTGTGCAGAAAGTGTCAAAACGTGTTTTTCAGCAGAAATAAACATGTTTCTGCAAGTTTGGTCAACCCCATGTAAGTTATGGGGCAGTTACAGTACACTTTTCAAAACGTGTTTTTCAGCCCGAAATAAACACGTTTTTTCAGACAACTGAATCCCTATGTAACTGCAAGACTCAGAAGAGCCCACACACTCACCTCTTAACCCCAGTGTGCAGAAAGTGTCAAAACATGTTTTTCAGCAGAAATAAACATGTTTCTGCAAGTTTGGTCAACCCCATGTAAGTTATGGGGCAGTAACAGCACTTTTTTCAAAACGTGTTTTTCAGCCCGAAATAAACGCCTTTTTTCAGACAACTGAATCCCTATGTAACTGCAAGGCTCAGAAGAGCCCACACACTCTGCTCTTAACCCCAGAGTGCAGAAAGTGTCAAAACGTGTTTTTCAGCAGAAATAAACATGTTTCTGCAAGTTTGGTCAACCCCATGTAAGTTATGGGGCAGTTACAGTACACTTTTCAAAACGTGTTTTTCAGCAGAAATAAACGCCTTTTTTCAGACAACTGAATCCCTATGTAACTGCAAGGCTCAGAAGAGCCCACACACTCAGCTCTCAATCCCAGTGTGCAGAAAGTGTCAAAACATGTTTTTCAGCAGAAATAAACATGTTTCTGCAAGTTTGGTCAACCCCATGTAAGTTATGGGGCAGTAACAGCACTTTTTTCAAAACGTGTTTTTCAGCCCGAAATAAACGCGTTTTTTCAGACAACTGAATCCCTATGTAACTGCAAGGCTCAGAAGAGCCCATATACTCTGCTCTTAACCCCAGTGTGCAGAAAGTGTTAAAACATGTTTTTCAGCAGAAATAAACATGTTTCTGCAAGTTTGGTCAACCCCATGTAAGTTATGGGGCAGTAACAGCACTTTTTTCAAAACGTGTTTTTCAGCCCGAAATAAACGCGTTTTTTCAGACAACTGAATCCCTATGTAACTGCAAGGCTCAGAAGAGCCCACACACTCTGCTCTTAACCCCAGTGTGCAGAAAGTGTCAAAACGTGTTTTTCAACAGAAATAAACATGTTTCTGGAAGTTTGGTCAACCCCAAGTAAGTTATGGGGCAGTTACAGTACACTTTTCAAAACGTGTTTTTCAGCCCGAAATAAACACGTTTTTTCAGACAACTGAATCCCTATGTAACTGCAAAGCTCAGAAGAGCCCACACACTCAGCTCTTAACCCCAGTGTGCAGAAAGTGTCAAAACATGTTTTTCAGCAGAAATAAACATGTTTCTGCAAGTTTGGTCAACCCCATGTAAGTTATGGGGCAGTAACAGCACTTTTTTCAAAACGTGTTTTTCAGCCCGAAATAAACGCGTTTCTTCAGACAACTGAATCCCTATGTAACTGCAAGGCTCAGAAGAGCCCACACACTCTGCTCTTAACCCCAGTGTGCAGAAAGTGTCAAAACATGTTTTTCAGCAGAAATAAACATGTTTCTGCAAGTTTGGTTAACCCCATGTAAGTTATGGGGCAGTAACAGCACTTTTTTCAAAACGTGTTTTTCAGCCCGAAATAAACGCGTTTTTTCAGACAACTGAATCCCTATGTAACTGCAAGGCTCAGAAGAGCCCATATACTCTGCTCTTAACCCCAGTGTGCAGAAAGTGTTAAAACGTGTTTTTCAGCAGAAATAAACATGTTTCTGCAAGTTTGGTCAACCCCATGTAAGTTATAGGGCAGTAACAGCACTTTTTTCAAAACGTGTTTTTCAGCCCGAAATAAACGCGTTTTTTCAGACAACTGAATACCTAGGTAACTGCAAGGCTCAGAAGAGCCCACACACTCTGCTCTTAACCCCAGTGTGCAGAAAGTGTCAAAACGTGTTTTTCAGCAGAAATAAACATGTTTCTGCAAGTTTGGTCAACCCCATGTAAGTTATGGGGCAGTTACAGTACACTTTTCAAAACGTGTTTTTCAGCCCGAAATAAACACGTTTTTTCAGACAACTGAATCCCTATGTAACTGCAAGACTCAGAAGAGCCCACACACTCACCTCTTAACCCCAGTGTGCAGAAAGTGTCAAAACATGTTTTTCAGCAGAAATAAACATGTTTCTGCAAGTTTGGTCAACCCCATGTAAGTTATGGGGCAGTAACAGCACTTTTTTCAAAACGTGTTTTTCAGCCCGAAATAAACGCCTTTTTTCAGACAACTGAATCCCTATGTAACTGCAAGGCTCAGAAGAGCCCACACACTCTGCTCTTAACCCCAGAGTGCAGAAAGTGTCAAAACGTGTTTTTCAGCAGAAATAAACATGTTTCTGCAAGTTTGGTCAACCCCATGTAAGTTATGGGGCAGTTACAGTACACTTTTCAAAACGTGTTTTTCAGCAGAAATAAACGCCTTTTTTCAGACAACTGAATCCCTATGTAACTGCAAGGCTCAGAAGAGCCCACACACTCAGCTCTTAATCCCAGTGTGCAGAAAGTGTCAAAACATGTTTTTCAGCAGAAATAAACATGTTTCTGCAAGTTTGGTCAACCCCATGTAAGTTATGGGGCAGTAACAGCACTTTTTTCAAAACGTGTTTTTCAGCCCGAAATAAACGCGTTTTTTCAGACAACTGAATCCCTATGTAACTGCAAGGCTCAGAAGAGCACACACACTCTGCTCTTAACCCCAGTGTGCAGAAAGTGTCAAAACGTGTTTTTCAGCAGAAATAAACGCCTTTTTTCAGACAACTGAATCCCTATGTAACTGCAAGGCTCAGAAGAGCCCACACACTCAGCTCTCAATCCCAGTGTGCAGAAAGTGTCAAAACATGTTTTTCAGCAGAAATAAACATGTTTCTGCAAGTTTGGTCAACCCCATGTAAGTTATGGGGCAGAAACAGCACTTTTTTCAAAACGTGTTTTTCAGCCCGAAATAAACGCGTTTTTTCAGACAACTGAATCCCTATGTAACTGCAAGGCTCAGAAGAGCCCACACACTCAGCTCTTAATCCCAGTGTGCAGAAAGTGTCAAAACATGTTTTTCAGCAGATATAAACATGTTTCTGCAAGTTTGGTCAACCCCATGTAAGTTATGGGGCAGTAACAGCACTTTTTTCAAAACGTGTTTTTCAGCCCGAAATAAACGCGTTTTTTCAGACAACTGAATCCCTATGTAACTGCAAGGCTCAGAAGAGCACACACACTCTGCTCTTAACCCCAGTGTGCAGAAAGTGTCAAAACGTGTTTTTCAGCAGAAATAAACGCCTTTTTTCAGACAACTGAATCCCTATGTAACTGCAAGGCTCAGAAGAGCCCACACACTCAGCTCTCAATCCCAGTGTGCAGAAAGTGTCAAAACATGTTTTTCAGCAGAAATAAACATGTTTCTGCAAGTTTGGTCAACCCCATGTAAGTTATGGGGCAGAAACAGCACTTTTTTCAAAACGTGTTTTTCAGCCCGAAATAAACCCGTTTTTTCAGACAACTGAATCCCTATGTAACTGCAAGGCTCAGAAGAGCACACACACTCTGCTCTTAACCCCAGTGTGCAGAAAGTGTCAAAACGTGTTTTTCAGCAGAAATAAACATGTTTCTGCAAGTTTGGTCAACCCCATGTAACTTATTGGGCAGTAACAGCACTTTTTTCAAAACGTGTTTTTCAGCCCGAAATAAACGCGTTTTTTCAGACAAATGAATCCCTATGTAAGTGCAAGGCTCAGAAGAGCCCACACACTCTGCTCTTAACCCCAGAGTGCAGAAAGTGTCAAAACGTGTTTTTCAGCAGAAATAAACATGTTTCTGCAAGTTTGGTCAACCCCATGTAAGTTATCGGGCAGTTACAGTACACTTTTCAAAACGTGTTTTTCAGCCCGAAATAAACGACTTTTTTCAGACAACTGAATCCCTATGTAACTGCAAATCTCAGAAGAGCCCACACACTCAGCTCTTAACCCCAGTGTGCAGAAAGTGTCAAAACGTGTTTTTCAGCCCGATATAAACGCGTTTTTTCAGACAACTGAATCCCTATGTAACTGCAAGGCTCAGAAGAGCCCACTCACTCTGCTCTTAACCCCAGTGTGCAGAAAGTGTCAAAACGTGTTTTTCAGCAGAAATAAACGCCTTTTTTCAGACAACTGAATCCCTATGTAACTGCAAGGCTCAGAAGAGCCCACACACTCAGCTCTTAATCCCAGTGTGCAGAAAGTGTCAAAACATGTTTTTCAGCAGAAATAAACATGTTTCTGCAAGTTTGGTCAACCCCATGTAAGTTATGGGGCAGTAACAGCACTTTTTTCAAAACGTGTTTTTCAGCCCGAAATAAACGCGTTTTTTCAGACAACTGAATCCCTATGTAACTGCAAGGCTCAGAAGAGCCCACACACTCAGCTCTTAATCCCAGTGTGCAGAAAGTGTCAAAACATGTTTTTCAGCAGATATAAACATGTTTCTGCAAGTTTGGTCAACCCCATGTAAGTTATGGGGCAGTAACAGCACTTTTTTCAAAACGTGTTTTTCAGCCCGAAATAAACGCGTTTTTTCAGACAACTGAATCCCTATGTAACTGCAAGGCTCAGAAGAGCACACACACTCTGCTCTTAACCCCAGTGTGCAGAAAGTGTCAAAACGTGTTTTTCAGCAGAAATAAACGCCTTTTTTCAGACAACTGAATCCCTATGTAACTGCAAGGCTCAGAAGAGCCCACACACTCAGCTCTCAATCCCAGTGTGCAGAAAGTGTCAAAACATGTTTTTCAGCAGAAATAAACATGTTTCTGCAAGTTTGGTCAACCCCATGTAAGTTATGGGGCAGAAACAGCACTTTTTTCAAAACGTGTTTTTCAGCCCGAAATAAACCCGTTTTTTCAGACAACTGAATCCCTATGTAACTGCAAGGCTCAGAAGAGCACACACACTCTGCTCTTAACCCCAGTGTGCAGAAAGTGTCAAAACGTGTTTTTCAGCAGAAATAAACATGTTTCTGCAAGTTTGGTCAACCCCATGTAACTTATTGGGCAGTAACAGCACTTTTTTCAAAACGTGTTTTTCAGCCCGAAATAAACGCGTTTTTTCAGACAAATGAATCCCTATGTAAGTGCAAGGCTCAGAAGAGCCCACACACTCTGCTCTTAACCCCAGAGTGCAGAAAGTGTCAAAACGTGTTTTTCAGCAGAAATAAACATGTTTCTGCAAGTTTGGTCAACCCCATGTAAGTTATCGGGCAGTTACAGTACACTTTTCAAAACGTGTTTTTCAGCCCGAAATAAACGACTTTTTTCAGACAACTGAATCCCTATGTAACTGCAAATCTCAGAAGAGCCCACACACTCAGCTCTTAACCCCAGTGTGCAGAAAGTGTCAAAACGTGTTTTTCAGCCCGATATAAACGCGTTTTTTCAGACAACTGAATCCCTATGTAACTGCAAGGCTCAGAAGAGCCCACTCACTCTGCTCTTAACCCCAGTGTGCAGAAAGTGTCAAAACGTGTTTTTCAGCAGAAATAAACGCCTTTTTTCAGACAACTGAATCCCTATGTAACTGCAAGGCTCAGAAGAGCCCACACACTCAGCTCTTAATCCCAGTGTGCAGAAAGTGTCAAAACATGTTTTTCAGCAGAAATAAACATGTTTCTGCAAGTTTGGTCAACCCCATGTAAGTTATGGGGCAGTAACAGCACTTTTTTCAAAACGTGTTTTTCAGCCCGAAATAAACGCGTTTTTTCAGACAACTGAATCCCTATGTAACTGCAAGGCTCAGAAGAGCCCACACACTCAGCTCTTAATCCCAGTGTGCAGAAAGTGTCAAAACATGTTTTTCAGCAGAAATAAACATGTTTCTGCAAGTTTGGTCAACCCCATGTAAGTTATGGGGCAGTAACAGCACTTTTTTCAAAACGTGTTTTTCAGCCCGAAATAAACGCGTTTTTTCAGACAACTGAATCCCTATGTAACTGCAAGGCTCAGAAGAGCCCATATACTCTGCTCTTAACCCCAGTGTGCAGAAAGTGTTAAAACATGTTTTTCAGCAGAAATAAACATGTTTCTGCAAGTTTGGTCAACCCCATGTAAGTTATGGGGCAGTAACAGCACTTTTTTCAAAACGTGTTTTTCAGCCCGAAATAAACGCGTTTTTTCAGACAACTGAATCCCTATATAACTGCAAGGCTCAGAAGAGCCCACACACTCTGCTCTTAACCCCAGTGTGCAGAAAGTGTCAAAACGTGTTTTTCAACAGAAATAAACATGTTTCTGGAAGTTTGGTCAACCCCAAGTAAGTTATGGGGCAGTTACAGTACACTTTTCAAAACGTGTTTTTCAGCCCGAAATAAACACGTTTTTTCAGACAACTGAATCCCTATGTAACTGCAAAGCTCAGAAGAGCCCACACACTCAGCTCTTAACCCCAGTGTGCAGAAAGTGTCAAAACATGTTTTTCAGAAGAAATAAACATGTTTCTGCAAGTTTGGTCAACCCCATGTAAGTTATGGGGCAGTAACAGCACTTTTTTCAAAACGTGTTTTTCAGCCCGAAATAAACGCGTTTCTTCAGACAACTGAATCCCTATGTAACTGCAAGGCTCAGAAGAGCCCACACACTCTGCTCTTAACCCCAGTGTGCAGAAAGTGTCAAAACATGTTTTTCAGCAGAAATAAACATGTTTCTGCAAGTTTGGTTAACCCCATGTAAGTTATGGGGCAGTAACAGCACTTTTTTCAAAACGTGTTTTTCAGCCCGAAATAAACGCGTTTTTTCAGACAACTGAATCCCTATGTAACTGCAAGGCTCAGAAGAGCCCATATACTCTGCTCTTAACCCCAGTGTGCAGAAAGTGTTAAAACGTGTTTTTCAGCAGAAATAAACATGTTTCTGCAAGTTTGGTCAACCCCATGTAAGTTATAGGGCAGTAACAGCACTTTTTTCAAAACGTGTTTTTCAGCCCGAAATAAACGCGTTTTTTCAGACAACTGAATCCCTAGGTAACTGCAAGGCTCAGAAGAGCCCACACACTCTGCTCTTAACCCCAGTGTGCAGAAAGTGTCAAAACGTGTTTTTCAGCAGAAATAAACATGTTTTTGCAAGTTTGGTCAACCCCATGTAAGTTATGGGGCAGTTACAGTACACTTTTCAAAACGTGTTTTTCAGCCCGAAATAAACACGTTTTTTCAGACAACTGAATCCCTATGTAACTGCAAGACTCAGAAGAGCCCACACACTCACCTCTTAACCCCAGTGTGCAGAAAGTGTCAAAACATGTTTTTCAGCAGAAATAAACATGTTTCTGCAAGTTTGGTCAACCCCATGTAAGTTATGGGGCAGTAACAGCACTTTTTTCAAAACGTGTTTTTCAGCCCGAAATAAACGCCTTTTTTCAGACAACTGAATCCCTATGTAACTGCAAGGCTCAGAAGAGCCCACACACTCTGCTCTTAACCCCAGAGTGCAGAAAGTGTCAAAACGTGTTTTTCAGCAGAAATAAACATGTTTCTGCAAGTTTGGTCAACCCCATGTAAGTTATGGGGCAGTTACAGTACACTTTTCAAAACGTGTTTTTCAGCAGAAATAAACGCCTTTTTTCAGACAACTGAATCCCTATGTAACTGCAAGGCTCAGAAGAGCCCACACACTCAGCTCTCAATCCCAGTGTGCAGAAAGTGTCAAAACATGTTTTTCAGCAGAAATAAACATGTTTCTGCAAGTTTGGTCAACCCCATGTAAGTTATGGGGCAGTAACAGCACTTTTTTCAAAACGTGTTTTTCAGCCCGAAATAAACGCGTTTTTTCAGACAACTGAATCCCTATGTAACTGCAAGGCTCAGAAGAGCCCATATACTCTGCTCTTAACCCCAGTGTGCAGAAAGTGTTAAAACATGTTTTTCAGCAGAAATAAACATGTTTCTGCAAGTTTGGTCAACCCCATGTAAGTTATGGGGCAGTAACAGCACTTTTTTCAAAACGTGTTTTTCAGCCCGAAATAAACGCGTTTTTTCAGACAACTGAATCCCTATGTAACTGCAAGGCTCAGAAGAGCCCACACACTCTGCTCTTAACCCCAGTGTGCAGAAAGTGTCAAAACGTGTTTTTCAACAGAAATAAACATGTTTCTGGAAGTTTGGTCAACCCCAAGTAAGTTATGGGGCAGTTACAGTACACTTTTCAAAACGTGTTTTTCAGCCCGAAATAAACACGTTTTTTCAGACAACTGAATCCCTATGTAACTGCAAAGCTCAGAAGAGCCCACACACTCAGCTCTTAACCCCAGTGTGCAGAAAGTGTCAAAACATGTTTTTCAGCAGAAATAAACATGTTTCTGCAAATTTGGTCAACCCCATGTAAGTTATGGGGCAGTAACAGCACTTTTTTCAAAACGTGTTTTTCAGCCTGAAATAAACGCGTTTCTTCAGACAACTGAATCCCTAGGTAACTGCAAGGCTCAGAAGAGCCCACACACTCTGCTCTTAACCCCAGTGTGCAGAAAGTGTCAAAACGTGTTTTTCAGCAGAAATAAACATGTTTCTGCAAGTTTGGTCAACCCCATGTAAGTTATGGGGCAGTTACAGTACACTTTTCAAAACGTGTTTTTCAGCCCGAAATAAACACGTTTTTTCAGACAACTGAATCCCTATGTAACTGCAAGACTCAGAAGAGCCCACACACTCACCTCTTAACCCCAGTGTGCAGAAAGTGTCAAAACATGTTTTTCAGCAAAAATAAACATGTTTCTGCAAGTTTGGTCAACCCCATGTAAGTTATGGGGCAGTAACAGCACTTTTTTCAAAACGTGTTTTTCAGCCCGAAATAAACGCCTTTTTTCAGACAACTGAATCCCTATGTAACTGCAAGGCTCAGAAGAGCCCACACACTCTGCTCTTAACCCCAGAGTGCAGAAAGTGTCAAAACGTGTTTTTCAGCAGAAATAAACATGTTTCTGCAAGTTTGGTCAACCCCATGTAAGTTATGGGGCAGTTACAGTACACTTTTCAAAACGTGTTTTTCAGCAGAAATAAACGCCTTTTTTCAGACAACTGAATCCCTATGTAACTGCAAGGCTCAGAAGAGCCCACACACTCAGCTCTCAATCCCAGTGTGCAGAAAGTGTCAAAACATGTTTTTCAGCAGAAATAAACATGTTTCTGCAAGTTTGGTCAACCCCATGTAAGTTATGGGGCAGAAACAGCACTTTTTTCAAAACGTGTTTTTCAGCCCGAAATAAACCCGTTTTTTCAGACAACTGAATCCCTATGTAACTGCAAGGCTCAGAAGAGCACACACACTCTGCTCTTAACCCCAGTGTGCAGAAAGTGTCAAAACGTGTTTTTCAGCAGAAATAAACATGTTTCTGCAAGTTTGGTCAACCCCATGTAACTTATTGGGCAGTAACAGCACTTTTTTCAAAACGTGTTTTTCAGCCCGAAATAAACGCGTTTTTTCAGACAAATGAATCCCTATGTAAGTGCAAGGCTCAGAAGAGCCCACACACTCTGCTCTTAACCCCAGAGTGCAGAAAGTGTCAAAACGTGTTTTTCAGCAGAAATAAACATGTTTCTGCAAGTTTGGTCAACCCCATGTAAGTTATCGGGCAGTTACAGTACACTTTTCAAAACGTGTTTTTCAGCCCGAAATAAACGACTTTTTTCAGACAACTGAATCCCTATGTAACTGCAAATCTCAGAAGAGCCCACACACTCAGCTCTTAACCCCAGTGTGCAGAAAGTGTCAAAACGTGTTTTTCAGCAGAAATAAACATGTTTCTGCAAGTTTGGTTAACCCCATGTAAGTTATGGGGCAGTAACAGCACTTTTTTCAAAACGTGTTTTTCAGCCCGAAATAAACGCGTTTTTTCAGACAACTGAATCCCTATGTAAGTGCAAGGCTCAGAAGAGCCCACACACTCTGCTCTTAACCCCAGTGTGCAGAAAGTGTCAAAACATGTTTTTCAGCAGAAATAAACATGTTTCTGCAAGTTTGGTTAACCCCATGTAAGTTATGGGGCAGTAACAGCACTTTTTTCAAAACGTGTTTTTCAGCCCGAAATAAACGCGTTTTTTCAGACAACTGAATCCCTATGTAAGTGCAAGGCTCAGAAGAGCCCACACACTCTGCTCTTAACCCCAGAGTGCAGAAAGTGTCAAAACGTGTTTTTCAGCAGAAATAAACATGTTTCTGCAAGTTTGGTCAACCCCATGTAAGTTATGGGGCAGTTACAGTACACTTTTCAAAACGTGTTTTTCAGCCCGAAATAAACGACTTTTTTCAGACAACTGAATCCCTATGTAACTGCAAATCTCAGAAGAGCCCACACACTCAGCTCTTAACCCCAGTGTGCAGAAAGTGTCAAAACGTGTTTTTCAGCCCGAAATAAACGCGTTTTTTCAGACAACTGAATCCCTATGTAACTGCAAGGCTCAGAAGAGCCCACACACTCTGCTCTTAACCCCAGTGTGCAGAAAGTGTCAAAACATGTTTTTCAGCAGAAATAAACATGTTTCTGCAAGTTTGGTTAACCCCATGTAAGTTATGGGGCAGTAACAGCACTTTTTTCAAAACGTGTTTTTCAGCCCGAAATAAACGCGTTTTTTCAGACAACTGAATCCCTATGTAACTGCAAGGCTCAGAAGAGCCCATATACTCTGCTCTTAACCCCAGTGTGCAGAAAGTGTTAAAACGTGTTTTTCAGCAGAAATAAACATGTTTCTGCAAGTTTGGTCAACCCCATGTAAGTTATAGGGCAGTAACAGCACTTTTTTCAAAACGTGTTTTTCAGCCCGAAATAAACGCGTTTTTTCAGACAACTGAATCCCTAGGTAACTGCAAGGCTCAGAAGAGCCCACACACTCTGCTCTTAACCCCAGTGTGCAGAAAGTGTCAAAACGTGTTTTTCAGCAGAAATAAACATGTTTCTGCAAGTTTGGTCAACCCCATGTAAGTTATGGGGCAGTTACAGTACACTTTTCAAAACGTGTTTTTCAGCCCGAAATAAACACGTTTTTTCAGACAACTGAATCCCTATGTAACTGCAAGACTCAGAAGAGCCCACACACTCACCTCTTAACCCCAGTGTGCAGAAAGTGTCAAAACATGTTTTTCAGCAGAAATAAACATGTTTCTGCAAGTTTGGTCAACCCCATGTAAGTTATGGGGCAGTAACAGCACTTTTTTCAAAACGTGTTTTTCAGCCCGAAATAAACGCCTTTTTTCAGACAACTGAATCCCTATGTAACTGCAAGGCTCAGAAGAGCCCACACACTCTGCTCTTAACCCCAGAGTGCAGAAAGTGTCAAAACGTGTTTTTCAGCAGAAATAAACATGTTTCTGCAAGTTTGGTCAACCCCATGTAAGTTATGGGGCAGTTACAGTACACTTTTCAAAACGTGTTTTTCAGCAGAAATAAACGCCTTTTTTCAGACAACTGAATCCCTATGTATCTGCAAGGCTCAGAAGAGCCCACACACTCAGCTCTCAATCCCAGTGTGCAGAAAGTGTCAAAACATGTTTTTCAGCAGAAATAAACATGTTTCTGCAAGTTTGGTCAACCCCATGTAAGTTATGGGGCAGTAACAGCACTTTTTTCAAAACGTGTTTTTCAGCCCGAAATAAACGCGTTTTTTCAGACAACTGAATCCCTATGTAACTGCAAGGCTCAGAAGAGCCCATATACTCTGCTCTTAACCCCAGTGTGCAGAAAGTGTTAAAACATGTTTTTCAGCAGAAATAAACATGTTTCTGCAAGTTTGGTCAACCCCATGTAAGTTATGGGGCAGTAACAGCACTTTTTTCAAAACGTGTTTTTCAGCCCGAAATAAACGCGTTTTTTCAGACAACTGAATCCCTATGTAACTGCAAGGCTCAGAAGAGCCCACACACTCTGCTCTTAACCCCAGTGTGCAGAAAGTGTCAAAACGTGTTTTTCAACAGAAATAAACATGTTTCTGGAAGTTTGGTCAACCCCAAGTAAGTTATGGGGCAGTTACAGTACACTTTTCAAAACGTGTTTTTCAGCCCGAAATAAACACGTTTTTTCAGACAACTGAATCCCTATGTAACTGCAAAGCTCAGAAGAGCCCACACACTCAGCTCTTAACCCCAGTGTGCAGAAAGTGTCAAAACATGTTTTTCAGCAGAAATAAACATGTTTCTGCAAATTTGTTCAACCCCATGTAAGTTATGGGGCAGTAACAGCACTTTTTTCAAAACGTGTTTTTCAGCCCGAAATAAACGCGTTTCTTCAGACAACTGAATCCCTATGTAACTGCAAGGCTCAGAAGAGCCCACACACTCTGCTCTTAACCCCAGTGTGCAGAAAGTGTCAAAACATGTTTTTCAGCAGAAATAAACATGTTTCTGCAAGTTTGGTTAACCCCATGTAAGTTGTGGGGCAGTAACAGCACTTTTTTCAAAACGTGTTTTTCAGCCCGAAATAAACGTGTTTTTTCAGACAACTGAATCCCTAGGTAACTGCAAGGCTCAGAAGAGCCCACACACTCTGCTCTTAACCCCAGTGTGCAGAAAGTGTCAAAACGTGTTTTTCAGCAGAAATAAACATGTTTCTGCAAGTTTGGTCAACCCCATGTAAGTTATGGGGCAGTTACAGTACACTTTTCAAAACGTGTTTTTCAGCCCGAAATAAACACGTTTTTTCAGACAACTGAATCCCTATGTAACTGCAAGACTCAGAAGAGCCCACACACTCACCTCTTAACCCCAGTGTGCAGAAAGTGTCAAAACATGTTTTTCAGCAGAAATAAACATGTTTCTGCAAGTTTGGTCAACCCCATGTAAGTTATGGGGCAGTAACAGCACTTTTTTCAAAACGTGTTTTTCAGCCCGAAATAAACGCGTTTTTTCAGACAACTGAATCCCTATGTAACTCCAAGGCTCAGAAGAGCCCACACACTCTGCTCTTAACCCCAGAGTGCAGAAAGTGTCAAAACGTGTTTTTCAGCAGAAATAAACATGTTTCTGCAAGTTTGGTCAACCCCATGTAAGTTATGGGGCAGTTACAGTACACTTTTCAAAACGTGTTTTTCAGCAGAAATAAACGCCTTTTTTCAGACAACTGAATCCCTATGTAACTGCAAGGCTCAGAAGAGCCCACACACTCAGCTCTCAATCCCAGTGTGCAGAAAGTGTCAAAACATGTTTTTCAGCAGAAATAAACATGTTTCTGCAAGTTTGGTCAACCCCATGTAAGTTATGGGGCAGAAACAGCACTTTTTTCAAAACGTGTTTTTCAGCCCGAAATAAACCCGTTTTTTCAGACAACTGAATCCCTATGTAACTGCAAGGCTCAGAAGAGCACACACACTCTGCTCTTAACCCCAGTGTGCAGAAAGTGTCAAAACGTGTTTTTCAGCAGAAATAAACATGTTTCTGCAAGTTTGGTCAACCCCATGTAACTTATTGGGCAGTAACAGCACTTTTTTCAAAACGTGTTTTTCAGCCCGAAATAAACGCGTTTTTTCAGACAAATGAATCCCTATGTAAGTGCAAGGCTCAGAAGAGCCCACACACTCTGCTCTTAACCCCAGAGTGCAGAAAGTGTCAAAACGTGTTTTTCAGCAGAAATAAACATGTTTCTGCAAGTTTGGTCAACCCCATGTAAGTTATCGGGCAGTTACAGTACACTTTTCAAAACGTGTTTTTCAGCCCGAAATAAACGACTTTTTTCAGACAACTGAATCCCTATGTAACTGCAAATCTCAGAAGAGCCCACACACTCAGCTCTTAACCCCAGTGTGCAGAAAGTGTCAAAACGTGTTTTTCAGCCCGAAATAAACGCATTTTTTCAGACAACTGAATCCCTATGTAACTGCAAGGCTCAAAAGAGCCCACTCACTCTGCTCTTAACCCCAGTGTGCAGAAAGTGTCAAAACGTGTTTTTCAGCAGAAATAAACGCCTTTTTTCAGACAACTGAATCCCTATGTAACTGCAAGGCTCAGAAGAGCCCACACACTCAGCTCTTAATCCCAGTGTGCAGAAAGTGTCAAAACATGTTTTTCAGCAGAAATAAACATGTTTCTGCAAGTTTGGTCAACCCCATGTAAGTTATGGGGCAGTAACAGCACTTTTTTCAAAACGTGTTTTTCAGCCCGAAATAAACGCGTTTTTTCAGACAACTGAATCCCTATGTAACTGCAAGGCTCAGAAGAGCCCACACACTCAGCTCTTAATCCCAGTGTGCAGAAAGTGTCAAAACATGTTTTTCAGCAGAAATAAACATGTTTCTGCAAGTTTGGTCAACCCCATGTAAGTTATGGGGCAGTAACAGCACTTTTTTCAAAACGTGTTTTTCAGCCCGAAATAAACGCGTTTTTTCAGACAACTGAATCCCTATGTAACTGCAAGGCTCAGAAGAGCCCATATACTCTGCTCTTAACCCCAGTGTGCAGAAAGTGTTAAAACATGTTTTTCAGCAGAAATAAACATGTTTCTGCAAGTTTGGTCAACCCCATGTAAGTTATGGGGCAGTAACAGCACTTTTTTCAAAACGTGTTTTTCAGCCCGAAATAAACGCGTTTTTTCAGACAACTGAATCCCTATGTAACTGCAAGGCTCAGAAGAGCCCACACACTCTGCTCTTAACCCCAGTGTGCAGAAAGTGTCAAAACGTGTTTTTCAACAGAAATAAACATGTTTCTGGAAGTTTGGTCAACCCCAAGTAAGTTATGGGGCAGTTACAGTACACTTTTCAAAACGTGTTTTTCAGCCCGAAATAAACACGTTTTTTCAGACAACTGAATCCCTATGTAACTGCAAGACTCAGAAGAGCCCACACACTCACCTCTTAACCCCAGTGTGCAGAAAGTGTCAAAACATGTTTTTCAGCAGAAATAAACATGTTTCTGCAAGTTTGGTCAACCCCATGTAAGTTATGGGGCAGTAACAGCACTTTTTTCAAAACGTGTTTTTCAGCCCGAAATAAACGCCTTTTTTCAGACAACTGAATCCCTATGTAACTGCAAGGCTCAGAAGAGCCCACACACTCTGCTCTTAACCCCAGAGTGCAGAAAGTGTCAAAACGTGTTTTTCAGCAGAAATAAACATGTTTCTGCAAGTTTGGTCAACCCCATGTAAGTTATGGGGCAGTTACAGTACACTTTTCAAAACGTGTTTTTCAGCAGAAATAAACGCCTTTTTTCAGACAACTGAATCCCTATGTAACTGCAAGGCTCAGAAGAGCCCACACACTCAGCTCTCAATCCCAGTGTGCAGAAAGTGTCAAAACATGTTTTTCAGCAGAAATAAACATGTTTCTGCAAGTTTGGTCAACCCCATGTAAGTTATGGGGCAGTAACAGCACTTTTTTCAAAACGTGTTTTTCAGCCCGAAATAAACGCGTTTTTTCAGACAACTGAATCCCTATGTAACTGCAAGTCTCAGAAGAGCCCACACACTCTGCTTTTAACCCTAGTGTGCAGAAAGTGTCAAAACGTGTTTTTCAGCAGAAATAAACATGTTTCTGCAAGTTTGGTCAACCCCATGTAACTTATTGGGCAGTAACAGCACTTTTTTCAAAACGTGTTTTTCAGCCCGAAATAAACGCGTTTTTTCAGACAACTGAATCCCTATGTAACTGCAAGGCCCAGAAGAGCCCACACACTCTGCTCTTAACCCCAGAGTGCAGAAAGTGTCAAAACGTGTTTTTCAGCAGAAATAAACATGTTTCTGTAAGTTTGGTCAACCCCATGTAAGTTATGGGGCAGTAACAGCACTTTTTTCAAAACGTGTTTTTCAGCCCGAAATAAACGCGTTTTTTCAGACAACTGAATCCCTATGTAACTGCAAGGCTCAGAAGAGCCCACACACTCAGCTCTTAACCCCAGTGTGCAGAAAGTGTCAAAACATGTTTTTCAGCCCGAAAAAAACGCGTTTTTTCAGACAACTGAATCCCTATGTAACTGCAAGGCTCAGAAGAGCCCACACACTCTGCTCTTAACCCCAGTGTGCAGAAAGTGTCAAAACGTGTTTTTCAGCAGAAATAAACATATTTCTGCAAGTTTGGTCAACCCCATGTAACTTATTGGGCAGTAACAGCACTTTTTTCAAAACGTGTTTTTCAGCCCGAAATAAACGCGTTTTTTCAGACAACTGAATCCCTATGTAACTGCAAGGCTCAGAAGAGCCCACACACTCTGCTCTTAACCCCAGAGTGCAGAAAGTGTCAAAACGTGTTTTTCAGCAGAAATAAACATGTTTCTGCAAGTTTGGTCAACCCCATGTAAGTTATGGGGCAGTTACAGTACACTTTTCAAAACGTGTTTTTCAGCCCGAAATAAACGCCTTTTTTCAGACAACTGAATCCCTATGTAACTGCAAGGCACAGAAGAGCCCACACACTCTGCTCTTAACCCCAGTGTGCAGAAAGTGTCAAAACGTGTTTTTCAGCAGAAATAAACGCCTTTTTTCAGACAACTGAATCCCTATGTAACTGCAAGGCTCAGAAGAGCCCACACACTCAGCTCTTAATCCCAGTGTGCAGAAAGTGTCAAAACATGTTTTTCAGCAGAAATAAACATGTTTCTGCAAGTTTGGTCAACCCCATGTAAGTTATGGGGCAGTAACAGCACTTTTTTCAAAACGTGTTTTTCAGCCCGAAATAAACGCGTTTTTTCAGACAACTGAATCCCTATGTAACTGCAAGGCTCAGAAGAGCCCACACACTCTGCTCTTAACCCCAGTGTGCAGAAAGTGTCAAAACGTGTTTTTCAACAGAAATAAACATGTTTCTGTAAGTTTGGTCAACCCCAAGTAAGTTATGGGGCAGTTACAGTACACTTTTCAAAACGTGTTTTTCAGCCCGAAATAAACACGTTTTTTCAGACAACTGAATCCCTATGTAACTGCAAAGCTCAGAAGAGCCCACACACTCAGCTCTTAACCCCAGTGTGCAGAAAGTGTCAAAACATGTTTTTCAGCAGAAATAAACATGTTTCTGCAAGTTTGGTCAACCCCATGTAAGTTATGGGGCAGTAACAGCACTTTTTTCAAAACGTGTTTTTCAGCCCGAAATAAACGCGTTTCTTCAGACAACTGAATCCCTATGTAACTGCAAGGCTCAGAAGAGCCCACACACTCTGCTCTTAACCCCAGTGTGCAGAAAGTGTCAAAACATGTTTTTCAGCAGAAATAAACATGTTTCTGCAAGTTTGGTTAACCCCATGTAAGTTATGGGGCAGTAACAGCACTTTTTTCAAAATGTGTTTTTCAGCCCGAAATAAACGCGTTTTTTCAGACAACTGAATCCCTATGTAACTGCAAGGCTCAGAAGAGCCCATATACTCTGCTCTTAACCCCAGTGTGCAGAAAGTGTTAAAACATGTTTTTCAGCAGAAATAAACATGTTTCTGCAAGTTTGGTCAACCCCAGGTAAGTTATGGGGCAGTAACAGCACTTTTTTCAAAACGTGTTTTTCAGCCCGAAATAAACGCGTTTCTTCAGACAACTGAATCCCTATGTAACTGCAAGGCTCAGATGAGCCCACACACTCTGCTCTTAACCCCAGAGTGCAGAAAGTGTCAAAACGTGTTTTTCAGCAGAAATAAACATGTTTCTGCAAGTTTGGTCAACCCCATGTAACTTATTGGGCAGTAACAGCACTTTTTTCAAAACGTGTTTTTCAGCCCGAAATAAACGCGTTTTTTCAGACAACTGAATCCCTATGTAACTGCAAGGCTCAGAAGAGCCCACACACTCTGCTCTTAACCCCAGAGTGCAGAAAGTGTCAAAACGTGTTTTTCAGCAGAAATAAACATGTTTCTGTAAGTTTGGTCAACCCCATGTAAGTTATGGGGCAGTAACAGCACTTTTTTCAAAACGTGTTTTTCAGCCCGAAATAAACGCGTTTTTTCAGACAACTGAATCCCTATGTAACTGCAAGGCTCAGAAGAGCCCACACACTCTGCTCTTAACCCCAGAGTGCAGAAAGTGTCAAAACGTGTTTTTCAGCAGAAATAAACATGTTTCTGCAAGTTTGGTCAACCCCATGTAAGTTATGGGGCAGTTACAGTACACTTTTCAAAACGTGTTTTTCAGCCCGAAATAAACACGTTTTTTCAGACAACTGAATCCCTATGTAACTGCAAGACTCAGAAGAGCCCACACACTCACCTCTTAACCCCAGTGTGCAGAAAGTGTCAAAACATGTTTTTCAGCAGAAATAAACATGTTTCTGCAAGTTTGGTCAACCCCATGTAAGTTATGGGGCAGTAACAGCACTTTTTTCACAACGTGTTTTTCAGCCCGAAATAAACGCCTTTTTTCAGACAACTGAATCCCTATGTAACTGCAAGGCTCAGAAGAGCCCACACACTCTGCTCTTAACCCCAGAGTGCAGAAAGTGTCAAAACGTGTTTTTCAGCAGAAATAAACATGTTTCTGCAAGTTTGGTCAACCCCATGTAAGTTATGGGGCAGTTACAGTACACTTTTCAAAACGTGTTTTTCAGCCCGAAATAAACGCCTTTTTTCAGACAACTGAATCCCTATGTAACTGCAAGGCTCAGAAGAGCCCACACACTCAGCTCTTAACCCCAATGTGCAGAAAGTGTCAAAACATGTTTTTCAGCAGAAATAAACATGTTTCTGCAAGTTTGGTCAACCCCATGTAAGTTATGGGGCAGTAACAGCACTTTTTTCAAAACGTGTTTTTCAGCCCGAAATAAACGCGTTTTTTCAGACAACTGAATCCCTATGTAACTGCAAGTCTCAGAAGAGCCCACACACTCTGCTTTTAACCCTAGTGTGCAGAAAGTGTCAAAACGTGTTTTTCAGCAGAAATAAACATGTTTCTGCAAGTTTGGTCAACCCCATGTAACTTATTGGGCAGTAACAGCACTTTTTTCAAAACGTGTTTTTCAGCCCGAAATAAACGCGTTTTTTCAGACAACTGAATCCCTATGTAACTGCAAGGCTCAGAAGAGCCCACACACTCTGCTCTTAACCCCAGAGTGCAGAAAGTGTCAAAACGTGTTTTTCAGCAGAAATAAACATGTTTCTGTAAGTTTGGTCAACCCCATGTAAGTTATGGGGCAGTAACAGCACTTTTTTCAAAACGTGTTTTTCAGCCCGAAATAAACGCGTTTTTTCAGACAACTGAATCCCTATGTAACTGCAAGGCTCAGAAGAGCCCACACACTCTGCTCTTAACCCCAGAGTGCAGAAAGTGTCAAAACGTGTTTTTCAGCAGAAATAAACATGTTTCTGCAAGTTTGGTCAACCCCATGTAAGTTATGGGGCAGTTACAGTACACTTTTCAAAACGTGTTTTTCAGCCCGAAATAAACGCCTTTTTTCAGACAACTGAATCCCTATGTAACTGCAAGGCACAGAAGAGCCCACACACTCTGCTCTTAACCCCAGTGTGCAGAAAGTGTCAAAACGTGTTTTTCAGCAGAAATAAACGCCTTTTTTCAGACAACTGAATCCCTATGTAACTGCAAGGCTCAGAAGAGCCCACACACTCAGCTCTTAATCCCAGTGTGCAGAAAGTGTCAAAACATGTTTTTCAGCAGAAATAAACATGTTTCTGCAAGTTTGGTCAACCCCATGTAAGTTATGGGGCAGTAACAGCACTTTTTTCAAAACGTGTTTTTCAGCCCGAAATAAACGCGTTTTTTCAGACAACTGAATCCCTATGTAACTGCAAGGCTCAGAAGAGCCCACACACTCTGCTCTTAACCCCAGTGTGCAGAAAGTGTCAAAACATGTTTTTCAGCAGAAATAAACATGTTTCTGCAAGTTTGGTCAACCCCATGTAAGTTATGGGGCAGTAACAGCACTTTTTTCAAAACGTGTTTTTCAGCCCGAAATAAACGCGTTTCTTCAGACAACTGAATCCCTATGTAACTGCAAGGCTCAGAAGAGCCCACACACTCTGCTCTTA
The DNA here is from genome assembly GCF_040954835.1 of Lepisosteus oculatus. Lineage (NCBI taxonomy): Eukaryota > Metazoa > Chordata > Actinopteri > Semionotiformes > Lepisosteidae > Lepisosteus > Lepisosteus oculatus. Next base: position 255,373 of record NW_027167653.1, on the reverse strand, counting down.
ACCCCAGTGTGCAGAAAGTGTCAAAACATGTTTTTCAGCAGAAATAAACATGTTTCTGCAAGTTTGGTTAACCCCATGTAAGTTATGGGGCAGTAACAGCACTTTTTTCAAAACGTGTTTTTCAGCCCGAAATAAACGCGTTTTTTCAGACAACTGAATCCCTATGTAACTGCAAGGCTCAGAAGAGCCCATATACTCTGCTCTTAACCCCAGTGTGCAGAAAGTGTTAAAACATGTTTTTCAGCAGAAATAAACATGTTTCTGCAAGTTTGGTCAACCCCAGGTAAGTTATGGGGCAGTAACAGCACTTTTTTCAAAACGTGTTTTTCAGCCCGAAATAAACGCGTTTCTTCAGACAACTGAATCCCTATGTAACTGCAAGGCTCAGATGAGCCCACACACTCTGCTCTTAACCCCAGTGTGCAGAAAGTGTCAAAACGTGTTTTTCAGCAGAAATAAACATATTTCTGCAAGTTTGGTCAACCCCATGTTACTTATTGGGCAGTAACAGCACTTTTTTCAAAACGTGTTTTTCAGCCCGAAATAAAAACGTTTTTTCAGACAACTGAATCCCTATGTAACTGCAAGGCTCAGAAGAGCCCACACACTCTGCTCTTAACCCCAGAGTGCAGAAAGTGTCAAAACGTGTTTTTCAGCAGAAATAAACATGTTTCTGCAAGTTTGGTCAACCCCATGTAAGTTATGGGGCAGTTACAGTACACTTTTCAAAACGTGTTTTTCAGCCCGAAATAAACGCCTTTTTTCAGACAACTGAATCCCTATGTAACTGCAAGGCTCAGAAGAGCCCACACACTCAGCTCTTAATCCCAGTGTGCAGAAAGTGTCAAAACATGTTTTTCAGCAGAAATAAACATGTTTCTGCAAGTTTGGTCAACCCCATGTAAGTTATGGGGCAGTAACAGCACTTTTTTCAAAACGTGTTTTTCAGCCCGAAATAAACGCGTTTCTTCAGACAACTGAATCCCTATGTAACTGCAAGGCTCAGAAGAGCCCACACACTCTGCTCTTAACCCCAGTGTGCAGAAAGTGTCAAAACATGTTTTTCAGCAGAAATAAACATGTTTCTGCAAGTTTGGTTAACCCCATGTAAGTTATGGGGCAGTAACAGCACTTTTTTCAAAACGTGTTTTTCAGCCCGAAATAAACGCGTTTTTTCAGACAACTGAATCCCTATGTAACTGCAAGGCTCAGAAGAGCCCATATACTCTGCTCTTAACCCCAGTGTGCAGAAAGTGTTAAAACATGTTTTTCAGCAGAAATAAACATGTTTCTGCAAGTTTGGTCAACCCCAGGTAAGTTATGGGGCAGTAACAGCACTTTTTTCAAAACGTGTTTTTCAGCCCGAAATAAACGCGTTTCTTCAGACAACTGAATCCCTATGTAACTGCAAGGCTCAGATGAGCCCACACACTCTGCTCTTAACCCCAGTGTGCAGAAAGTGTCAAAACGTGTTTTTCAGCAGAAATAAACATATTTCTGCAAGTTTGGTCAACCCCATGTAACTTATTGGGCAGTAACAGCACTTTTTTCAAAACGTGTTTTTCAGCCCGAAATAAACACGTTTTTTCAGACAACTGAATCCCTATGTAACTGCAAAGCTCAGAAGAGCCCACACACTCAGCTCTTAACCCCAGTGTGCAGAAAGTGTCAAAACATGTTTTTCAGCAGAAATAAACATGTTTCTGCAAGTTTGGTCAACCCCATGTAAGTTATGGGGCAGTAACAGCACTTTTTTCAAAACGTGTTTTTCAGCCCGAAATAAACGCGTTTCTTCAGACAACTGAATCCCTATGTAACTGCAAGGCTCAGAAGAGCCCACACACTCTGCTCTTAACCCCAGTGTGCAGAAAGTGTCAAAACATGTTTTTCAGCAGAAATAAACATGTTTCTGCAAGTTTGGTTAACCCCATGTAAGTTATGGGGCAGTAACAGCACTTTTTTCAAAACGTGTTTTTCAGCCCGAAATAAACGCGTTTTTTCAGACAACTGAATCCCTATGTAACTGCAAGGCTCAGAAGAGCCCATATACTCTGCTCTTAACCCCAGTGTGCAGAAAGTGTTAAAACGTGTTTTTCAGCAGAAATAAACATGTTTCTGCAAGTTTGGTCAACCCCATGTAAGTTATAGGGCAGTAACAGCACTTTTTTCAAAACGTGTTTTTCAGCCCGAAATAAACGCGTTTTTTCAGACAACTGAATCCCTAGGTAACTGCAAGGCTCAGAAGAGCCCACACACTCTGCTCTTAACCCCAGTGTGCAGAAAGTGTCAAAACGTGTTTTTCAGCAGAAATAAACATGTTTCTGCAAGTTTGGTCAACCCCATGTAAGTTATGGGGCAGTTACAGTACACTTTTCAAAACGTGTTTTTCAGCCCGAAATAAACACGTTTTTTCAGACAACTGAATCCCTATGTAACTGCAAGACTCAGAAGAGCCCACACACTCACCTCTTAACCCCAGTGTGCAGAAAGTGTCAAAACATGTTTTTCAGCAGAAATAAACATGTTTCTGCAAGTTTGGTCAACCCCATGTAAGTTATGGGGCAGTAACAGCACTTTTTTCAAAACGTGTTTTTCAGCCCGAAATAAACGCCTTTTTTCAGACAACTGAATCCCTATGTAACTGCAAGGCTCAGAAGAGCCCACACACTCTGCTCTTAACCCCAGAGTGCAGAAAGTGTCAAAACGTGTTTTTCAGCAGAAATAAACATGTTTCTGCAAGTTTGGTCAACCCCATGTAAGTTATGGGGCAGTTACAGTACACTTTTCAAAACGTGTTTTTCAGCAGAAATAAACGCCTTTTTTCAGACAACTGAATCCCTATGTAACTGCAAGGCTCAGAAGAGCCCACACACTCAGCTCTCAATCCCAGTGTGCAGAAAGTGTCAAAACATGTTTTTCAGCAGAAATAAACATGTTTCTGCAAGTTTGGTCAACCCCATGTAAGTTATGGGGCAGTAACAGCACTTTTTTCAAAACGTGTTTTTCAGCCCGAAATAAACGCGTTTTTTCAGACAACTGAATCCCTATGTAACTGCAAGTCTCAGAAGAGCCCACACACTCTGCTTTTAACCCTAGTGTGCAGAAAGTGTCAAAACGTGTTTTTCAGCAGAAATAAACATGTTTCTGCAAGTTTGGTCAACCCCATGTAACTTATTGGGCAGTAACAGCACTTTTTTCAAAACGTGTTTTTCAGCCCGAAATAAACGCGTTTTTTCAGACAACTGAATCCCTATGTAACTGCAAGGCCCAGAAGAGCCCACACACTCTGCTCTTAACCCCAGAGTGCAGAAAGTGTCAAAACGTGTTTTTCAGCAGAAATAAACATGTTTCTGTAAGTTTGGTCAACCCCATGTAAGTTATGGGGCAGTAACAGCACTTTTTTCAAAACGTGTTTTTCAGCCCGAAATAAACGCGTTTTTTCAGACAACTGAATCCCTATGTAACTGCAAGGCTCAGAAGAGCCCACACACTCAGCTCTTAACCCCAGTGTGCAGAAAGTGTCAAAACATGTTTTTCAGCCCGAAAAAAACGCGTTTTTTCAGACAACTGAATCCCTATGTAACTGCAAGGCTCAGAAGAGCCCACACACTCTGCTCTTAACCCCAGTGTGCAGAAAGTGTCAAAACGTGTTTTTCAGCAGAAATAAACATATTTCTGCAAGTTTGGTCAACCCCATGTAACTTATTGGGCAGTAACAGCACTTTTTTCAAAACGTGTTTTTCAGCCCGAAATAAACGCGTTTTTTCAGACAACTGAATCCCTATGTAACTGCAAGGCTCAGAAGAGCCCACACACTCTGCTCTTAACCCCAGAGTGCAGAAAGTGTCAAAACGTGTTTTTCAGCAGAAATAAACATGTTTCTGCAAGTTTGGTCAACCCCATGTAAGTTATGGGGCAGTTACAGTACACTTTTCAAAACGTGTTTTTCAGCCCGAAATAAACGCCTTTTTTCAGACAACTGAATCCCTATGTAACTGCAAGGCACAGAAGAGCCCACACACTCTGCTCTTAACCCCAGTGTGCAGAAAGTGTCAAAACGTGTTTTTCAGCAGAAATAAACGCCTTTTTTCAGACAACTGAATCCCTATGTAACTGCAAGGCTCAGAAGAGCCCACACACTCAGCTCTTAATCCCAGTGTGCAGAAAGTGTCAAAACATGTTTTTCAGCAGAAATAAACATGTTTCTGCAAGTTTGGTCAACCCCATGTAAGTTATGGGGCAGTAACAGCACTTTTTTCAAAACGTGTTTTTCAGCCCGAAATAAACGCGTTTTTTCAGACAACTGAATCCCTATGTAACTGCAAGGCTCAGAAGAGCCCACACACTCTGCTCTTAACCCCAGTGTGCAGAAAGTGTCAAAACGTGTTTTTCAACAGAAATAAACATGTTTCTGTAAGTTTGGTCAACCCCAAGTAAGTTATGGGGCAGTTACAGTACACTTTTCAAAACGTGTTTTTCAGCCCGAAATAAACACGTTTTTTCAGACAACTGAATCCCTATGTAACTGCAAAGCTCAGAAGAGCCCACACACTCAGCTCTTAACCCCAGTGTGCAGAAAGTGTCAAAACATGTTTTTCAGCAGAAATAAACATGTTTCTGCAAGTTTGGTCAACCCCATGTAAGTTATGGGGCAGTTACAGTACACTTTTCAAAACGTGTTTTTCAGCCCGAAATAAACACGTTTTTTCAGACAACTGAATCCCTATGTAACTGCAAGACTCAGAAGAGCCCACACACTCACCTCTTAACCCCAGTGTGCAGAAAGTGTCAAAACATGTTTTTCAGCAGAAATAAACATGTTTCTGCAAGTTTGGTCAACCCCATGTAAGTTATGGGGCAGTAACAGCACTTTTTTCAAAACGTGTTTTTCAGCCCGAAATAAACGCCTTTTTTCAGACAACTGAATCCCTATGTAACTGCAAGGCTCAGAAGAGCCCACACACTCTGCTCTTAACCCCAGAGTGCAGAAAGTGTCAAAACGTGTTTTTCAGCAGAAATAAACATGTTTCTGCAAGTTTGGTCAACCCCATGTAAGTTATGGGGCAGTTACAGTACACTTTTCAAAACGTGTTTTTCAGCAGAAATAAACGCCTTTTTTCAGACAACTGAATCCCTATGTAACTGCAAGGCTCAGAAGAGCCCACACACTCAGCTCTCAATCCCAGTGTGCAGAAAGTGTCAAAACATGTTTTTCAGCAGAAATAAACATGTTTCTGCAAGTTTGGTCAACCCCATGTAAGTTATGGGGCAGTAACAGCACTTTTTTCAAAACGTGTTTTTCAGCCCGAAATAAACGCGTTTTTTCAGACAACTGAATCCCTATGTAACTGCAAAGCTCAGAAGAGCCCACACACTCAGCTCTTAACCCCAGTGTGCAGAAAGTGTCAAAACATGTTTTTCAGCAGAAATAAACATGTTTCTGCAAATTTGGTCAACCCCATGTAAGTTATGGGGCAGTAACAGCACTTTTTTCAAAACGTGTTTTTCAGCCTGAAATAAACGCGTTTCTTCAGACAACTGAATCCCTAGGTAACTGCAAGGCTCAGAAGAGCCCACACACTCTGCTCTTAACCCCAGTGTGCAGAAAGTGTCAAAACGTGTTTTTCAGCAGAAATAAACATGTTTCTGCAAGTTTGGTCAACCCCATGTAAGTTATGGGGCAGTTACAGTACACTTTTCAAAACGTGTTTTTCAGCCCGAAATAAACACGTTTTTTCAGACAACTGAATCCCTATGTAACTGCAAGACTCAGAAGAGCCCACACACTCACCTCTTAACCCCAGTGTGCAGAAAGTGTCAAAACATGTTTTTCAGCAGAAATAAACATGTTTCTGCAAGTTTGGTCAACCCCATGTAAGTTATGGGGCAGTAACAGCACTTTTTTCAAAACGTGTTTTTCAGCCCGAAATAAACGCCTTTTTTCAGACAACTGAATCCCTATGTAACTGCAAGGCTCAGAAGAGCCCACACACTCTGCTCTTAACCCCAGAGTGCAGAAAGTGTCAAAACGTGTTTTTCAGCAGAAATAAACATGTTTCTGCAAGTTTGGTCAACCCCATGTAAGTTATGGGGCAGTTACAGTACACTTTTCAAAACGTGTTTTTCAGCAGAAATAAACGCCTTTTTTCAGACAACTGAATCCCTATGTAACTGCAAGGCTCAGAAGAGCCCACACACTCAGCTCTCAATCCCAGTGTGCAGAAAGTGTCAAAACATGTTTTTCAGCAGAAATAAACATGTTTCTGCAAGTTTGGTCAACCCCATGTAAGTTATGGGGCAGAAACAGCACTTTTTTCAAAACGTGTTTTTCAGCCCGAAATAAACCCGTTTTTTCAGACAACTGAATCCCTATGTAACTGCAAGGCTCAGAAGAGCACACACACTCTGCTCTTAACCCCAGTGTGCAGAAAGTGTCAAAACGTGTTTTTCAGCAGAAATAAACATGTTTCTGCAAGTTTGGTCAACCCCATGTAACTTATTGGGCAGTAACAGCACTTTTTTCAAAACGTGTTTTTCAGCCCGAAATAAACGCGTTTTTTCAGACAAATGAATCCCTATGTAAGTGCAAGGCTCAGAAGAGCCCACACACTCTGCTCTTAACCCCAGAGTGCAGAAAGTGTCAAAACGTGTTTTTCAGCAGAAATAAACATGTTTCTGCAAGTTTGGTCAACCCCATGTAAGTTATCGGGCAGTTACAGTACACTTTTCAAAACGTGTTTTTCAGCCCGAAATAAACGACTTTTTTCAGACAACTGAATCCCTATGTAACTGCAAATCTCAGAAGAGCCCACACACTCAGCTCTTAACCCCAGTGTGCAGAAAGTGTCAAAACGTGTTTTTCAGCCCGAAATAAACGCGTTTTTTCAGCAACTGAATCCCTATGTAACTGCAAGGCTCAGAAGAGCCCACACACTCTGCTCTTAACCCCAGTGTGCAGAAAGTGTCAAAACATGTTTTTCAGCAGAAATAAACATGTTTCTGCAAGTTTGGTTAACCCCATGTAAGTTATGGGGCAGTAACAGCACTTTTTTCAAAACGTGTTTTTCAGCCCGAAATAAACGCGTTTTTTCAGACAACTGAATCCCTATGTAAGTGCAAGGCTCAGAAGAGCCCACACACTCTGCTCTTAACCCCAGAGTGCAGAAAGTGTCAAAACGTGTTTTTCAGCAGAAATAAACATGTTTCTGCAAGTTTGGTCAACCCCATGTAAGTTATGGGGCAGTTACAGTACACTTTTCAAAACGTGTTTTTCAGCCCGAAATAAACGACTTTTTTCAGACAACTGAATCCCTATGTAACTGCAAATCTCAGAAGAGCCCACACACTCAGCTCTTAACCCCAGTGTGCAGAAAGTGTCAAAACGTGTTTTTCAGCCCGAAATAAACGCGTTTTTTCAGACAACTGAATCCCTATGTAACTGCAAGGCTCAGAAGAGCCCACACACTCTGCTCTTAACCCCAGTGTGCAGAAAGTGTCAAAACATGTTTTTCAGCAGAAATAAACATGTTTCTGCAAGTTTGGTTAACCCCATGTAAGTTATGGGGCAGTAACAGCACTTTTTTCAAAACGTGTTTTTCAGCCCGAAATAAACGCGTTTTTTCAGACAACTGAATCCCTATGTAACTGCAAGGCTCAGAAGAGCCCATATACTCTGCTCTTAACCCCAGTGTGCAGAAAGTGTTAAAACGTGTTTTTCAGCAGAAATAAACATGTTTCTGCAAGTTTGGTCAACCCCATGTAAGTTATAGGGCAGTAACAGCACTTTTTTCAAAACGTGTTTTTCAGCCCGAAATAAACGCGTTTTTTCAGACAACTGAATCCCTAGGTAACTGCAAGGCTCAGAAGAGCCCACACACTCTGCTCTTAACCCCAGTGTGCAGAAAGTGTCAAAACGTGTTTTTCAGCAGAAATAAACATGTTTCTGCAAGTTTGGTCAACCCCATGTAAGTTATGGGGCAGTTACAGTACACTTTTCAAAACGTGTTTTTCAGCCCGAAATAAACGCGTTTTTTCAGACAACTGAATCCCTATGTAAGTGCAAGGCTCAGAAGAGCCCACACACTCTGCTCTTAACCCCAGAGTGCAGAAAGTGTCAAAACGTGTTTTTCAGCAGAAATAAACATGTTTCTGCAAGTTTGGTCAACCCCATGTAAGTTATGGGGCAGTTACAGTACACTTTTCAAAACGTGTTTTTCAGCCCGAAATAAACGACTTTTTTCAGACAACTGAATCCCTATGTAACTGCAAATCTCAGAAGAGCCCACACACTCAGCTCTTAACCCCAGTGTGCAGAAAGTGTCAAAACGTGTTTTTCAGCCCGAAATAAACGCGTTTTTTCAGACAACTGAATCCCTATGTAACTGCAAGGCTCAGAAGAGCCCACACACTCTGCTCTTAACCCCAGTGTGCAGAAAGTGTCAAAACATGTTTTTCAGCAGAAATAAACATGTTTCTGCAAGTTTGGTTAACCCCATGTAAGTTATGGGGCAGTAACAGCACTTTTTTCAAAACGTGTTTTTCAGCCCGAAATAAACGCGTTTTTTCAGACAACTGAATCCCTATGTAACTGCAAGGCTCAGAAGAGCCCATATACTCTGCTCTTAACCCCAGTGTGCAGAAAGTGTTAAAACGTGTTTTTCAGCAGAAATAAACATGTTTCTGCAAGTTTGGTCAACCCCATGTAAGTTATAGGGCAGTAACAGCACTTTTTTCAAAACGTGTTTTTCAGCCCGAAATAAACGCGTTTTTTCAGACAACTGAATCCCTAGGTAACTGCAAGGCTCAGAAGAGCCCACACACTCTGCTCTTAACCCCAGTGTGCAGAAAGTGTCAAAACGTGTTTTTCAGCAGAAATAAACATGTTTCTGCAAGTTTGGTCAACCCCATGTAAGTTATGGGGCAGTTACAGTACACTTTTCAAAACGTGTTTTTCAGCCCGAAATAAACACGTTTTTTCAGACAACTGAATCCCTATGTAACTGCAAGACTCAGAAGAGCCCACACACTCACCTCTTAACCCCAGTGTGCAGAAAGTGTCAAAACATGTTTTTCAGCAGAAATAAACATGTTTCTGCAAGTTTGGTCAACCCCATGTAAGTTATGGGGCAGTAACAGCACTTTTTTCAAAACGTGTTTTTCAGCCCGAAATAAACGCCTTTTTTCAGACAACTGAATCCCTATGTAACTGCAAGGCTCAGAAGAGCCCACACACTCTGCTCTTAACCCCAGAGTGCAGAAAGTGTCAAAACGTGTTTTTCAGCAGAAATAAACATGTTTCTGCAAGTTTGGTCAACCCCATGTAAGTTATGGGGCAGTTACAGTACACTTTTCAAAACGTGTTTTTCAGCAGAAATAAACGCCTTTTTTCAGACAACTGAATCCCTATGTAACTGCAAGGCTCAGAAGAGCCCACACACTCAGCTCTCAATCCCAGTGTGCAGAAAGTGTCAAAACATGTTTTTCAGCAGAAATAAACATGTTTCTGCAAGTTTGGTCAACCCCATGTAAGTTATGGGGCAGTAACAGCACTTTTTTCAAAACGTGTTTTTCAGCCCGAAATAAACGCGTTTTTTCAGACAACTGAATCCCTATGTAACTGCAAGGCTCAGAAGAGCCCATATACTCTGCTCTTAACCCCAGTGTGCAGAAAGTGTTAAAACATGTTTTTCAGCAGAAATAAACATGTTTCTGCAAGTTTGGTCAACCCCATGTAAGTTATGGGGCAGTAACAGCACTTTTTTCAAAACGTGTTTTTCAGCCCGAAATAAACGCGTTTTTTCAGACAACTGAATCCCTATGTAACTGCAAGGCTCAGAAGAGCCCACACACTCTGCTCTTAACCCCAGTGTGCAGAAAGTGTCAAAACGTGTTTTTCAACAGAAATAAACATGTTTCTGGAAGTTTGGTCAACCCCAAGTAAGTTATGGGGCAGTTACAGTACACTTTTCAAAACGTGTTTTTCAGCCCGAAATAAACACGTTTTTTCAGACAACTGAATCCCTATGTAACTGCAAAGCTCAGAAGAGCCCACACACTCAGCTCTTAACCCCAGTGTGCAGAAAGTGTCAAAACATGTTTTTCAGCAGAAATAAACATGTTTCTGCAAATTTGGTCAACCCCATGTAAGTTATGGGGCAGTAACAGCACTTTTTTCAAAACGTGTTTTTCAGCCCGAAATAAACGCGTTTCTTCAGACAACTGAATCCCTATGTAACTGCAAGGCTCAGAAGAGCCCACACACTCTGCTCTTAACCCCAGTGTGCAGAAAGTGTCAAAACATGTTTTTCAGCAGAAATAAACATGTTTCTGCAAGTTTGGTTAACCCCATGTAAGTTGTGGGGCAGTAACAGCACTTTTTTCAAAACGTGTTTTTCAGCCCGAAATAAACGTGTTTTTTCAGACAACTGAATCCCTAGGTAACTGCAAGGCTCAGAAGAGCCCACACACTCTGCTCTTAACCCCAGTGTGCAGAAAGTGTCAAAACGTGTTTTTCAGCAGAAATAAACATGTTTCTGCAAGTTTGGTCAACCCCATGTAAGTTATGGGGCAGTTACAGTACACTTTTCAAAACGTGTTTTTCAGCCCGAAATAAACACGTTTTTTCAGACAACTGAATCCCTATGTAACTGCAAGACTCAGAAGAGCCCACACACTCACCTCTTAACCCCAGTGTGCAGAAAGTGTCAAAACATGTTTTTCAGCAGAAATAAACATGTTTCTGCAAGTTTGGTCAACCCCATGTAAGTTATGGGGCAGTAACAGCACTTTTTTCAAAACGTGTTTTTCAGCCCGAAATAAACGCCTTTTTTCAGACAACTGAATCCCTATGTAACTGCAAGGCTCAGAAGAGCCCACACACTCTGCTCTTAACCCCAGAGTGCAGAAAGTGTCAAAACGTGTTTTTCAGCAGAAATAAACATGTTTCTGCAAGTTTGGTCAACCCCATGTAAGTTATGGGGCAGTTACAGTACACTTTTCAAAACGTGTTTTTCAGCAGAAATAAACGCCTTTTTTCAGACAACTGAATCCCTATGTAACTGCAAGGCTCAGAAGAGCCCACACACTCAGCTCTCAATCCCAGTGTGCAGAAAGTGTCAAAACATGTTTTTCAGCAGAAATAAACATGTTTCTGCAAGTTTGGTCAACCCCATGTAAGTTATGGGGCAGAAACAGCACTTTTTTCAAAACGTGTTTTTCAGCCCGAAATAAACCCGTTTTTTCAGACAACTGAATCCCTATGTAACTGCAAGGCTCAGAAGAGCACACACACTCTGCTCTTAACCCCAGTGTGCAGAAAGTGTCAAAACGTGTTTTTCAGCAGAAATAAACATGTTTCTGCAAGTTTGGTCAACCCCATGTAACTTATTGGGCAGTAACAGCACTTTTTTCAAAACGTGTTTTTCAGCCCGAAATAAACGCGTTTTTTCAGACAAATGAATCCCTATGTAAGTGCAAGGCTCAGAAGAGCCCACACACTCTGCTCTTAACCCCAGAGTGCAGAAAGTGTCAAAACGTGTTTTTCAGCAGAAATAAACATGTTTCTGCAAGTTTGGTCAACCCCATGTAAGTTATCGGGCAGTTACAGTACACTTTTCAAAACGTGTTTTTCAGCCCGAAATAAACGACTTTTTTCAGACAACTGAATCCCTATGTAACTGCAAATCTCAGAAGAGCCCACACACTCAGCTCTTAACCCCAGTGTGCAGAAAGTGTCAAAACGTGTTTTTCAGCCCGAAATAAACGCATTTTTTCAGACAACTGAATCCCTATGTAACTGCAAGGCTCAGAAGAGCCCACTCACTCTGCTCTTAACCCCAGTGTGCAGAAAGTGTCAAAACGTGTTTTTCAGCAGAAATAAACGCCTTTTTTCAGACAACTGAATCCCTATGTAACTGCAAGGCTCAGAAGAGCCCACACACTCAGCTCTTAATCCCAGTGTGCAGAAAGTGTCAAAACATGTTTTTCAGCAGAAATAAACATGTTTCTGCAAGTTTGGTCAACCCCATGTAAGTTATGGGGCAGTAACAGCACTTTTTTCAAAACGTGTTTTTCAGCCCGAAATAAACGCGTTTTTTCAGACAACTGAATCCCTATGTAACTGCAAGGCTCAGAAGAGCCCACACACTCAGCTCTTAATCCCAGTGTGCAGAAAGTGTCAAAACATGTTTTTCAGCAGAAATAAACATGTTTCTGCAAGTTTGGTCAACCCCATGTAAGTTATGGGGCAGTAACAGCACTTTTTTCAAAACGTGTTTTTCAGCCCGAAATAAACGCGTTTTTTCAGACAACTGAATCCCTATGTAACTGCAAGGCTCAGAAGAGCCCATATACTCTGCTCTTAACCCCAGTGTGCAGAAAGTGTTAAAACATGTTTTTCAGCAGAAATAAACATGTTTCTGCAAGTTTGGTCAACCCCATGTAAGTTATGGGGCAGTAACAGCACTTTTTTCAAAACGTGTTTTTCAGCCCGAAATAAACGCGTTTTTTCAGACAACTGAATCCCTATGTAACTGCAAGGCTCAGAAGAGCCCACACACTCTGCTCTTAACCCCAGTGTGCAGAAAGTGTCAAAACGTGTTTTTCAACAGAAATAAACATGTTTCTGGAAGTTTGGTCAACCCCAAGTAAGTTATGGGGCAGTTACAGTACACTTTTCAAAACGTGTTTTTCAGCCCGAAATAAACACGTTTTTTCAGACAACTGAATCCCTATGTAACTGCAAAGCTCAGAAGAGCCCACACACTCAGCTCTTAACCCCAGTGTGCAGAAAGTGTCAAAACATGTTTTTCAGCAGAAATAAACATGTTTCTGCAAGTTTGGTCAACCCCATGTAAGTTATGGGGCAGTAACAGCACTTTTTTCAAAACGTGTTTTTCAGCCCGAAATAAACGCGTTTCTTCAGACAACTGAATCCCTATGTAACTGCAAGGCTCAGAAGAGCCCACACACTCTGCTCTTAACCCCAGTGTGCAGAAAGTGTCAAAACATGTTTTTCAGCAGAAATAAACATGTTTCTGCAAGTTTGGTTAACCCCATGTAAGTTATGGGGCAGTAACAGCACTTTTTTCAAAACGTGTTTTTCAGCCCGAAATAAACGCGTTTTTTCAGACAACTGAATCCCTATGTAACTGCAAGGCTCAGAAGAGCCCATATACTCTGCTCTTAACCCCAGTGTGCAGAAAGTGTTAAAACGTGTTTTTCAGCAGAAATAAACATGTTTCTGCAAGTTTGGTCAACCCCATGTAAGTTATAGGGCAGTAACAGCACTTTTTTCAAAACGTGTTTTTCAGCCCGAAATAAACGCGTTTTTTCAGACAACTGAATCCCTAGGTAACTGCAAGGCTCAGAAGAGCCCACACACTCTGCTCTTAACCCCAGTGTGCAGAAAGTGTCAAAACGTGTTTTTCAGCAGAAATAAACATGTTTCTGCAAGTTTGGTCAACCCCATGTAAGTTATGGGGCAGTTACAGTACACTTTTCAAAACGTGTTTTTCAGCCCGAAATAAACACGTTTTTTCAGACAACTGAATCCCTATGTAACTGCAAGACTCAGAAGAGCCCACACACTCACCTCTTAACCCCAGTGTGCAGAAAGTGTCAAAACATGTTTTTCAGCAGAAATAAACATGTTTCTGCAAGTTTGGTCAACCCCATGTAAGTTATGGGGCAGTAACAGCACTTTTTTCAAAACGTGTTTTTCAGCCCGAAATAAACGCCTTTTTTCAGACAACTGAATCCCTATGTAACTGCAAGGCTCAGAAGAGCCCACACACTCTGCTCTTAACCCCAGAGTGCAGAAAGTGTCAAAACGTGTTTTTCAGCAGAAATAAACATGTTTCTGCAAGTTTGGTCAACCCCATGTAAGTTATGGGGCAGTTACAGTACACTTTTCAAAACGTGTTTTTCAGCAGAAATAAACGCCTTTTTTCAGACAACTGAATCCCTATGTAACTGCAAGGCTCAGAAGAGCCCACACACTCAGCTCTCAATCCCAGTGTGCAGAAAGTGTCAAAACATGTTTTTCAGCAGAAATAAACATGTTTCTGCAAGTTTGGTCAACCCCATGTAAGTTATGGGGCAGTAACAGCACTTTTTTCAAAACGTGTTTTTCAGCCCGAAATAAACGCGTTTTTTCAGACAACTGAATCCCTATGTAACTGCAAGTCTCAGAAGAGCCCACACACTCTGCTTTTAACCCTAGTGTGCAGAAAGTGTCAAAACGTGTTTTTCAGCAGAAATAAACATGTTTCTGCAAGTTTGGTCAACCCCATGTAACTTATTGGGCAGTAACAGCACTTTTTTCAAAACGTGTTTTTCAGCCCGAAATAAACGCGTTTTTTCAGACAACTGAATCCCTATGTAACTGCAAGGCCCAGAAGAGCCCACACACTCTGCTCTTAACCCCAGAGTGCAGAAAGTGTCAAAACGTGTTTTTCAGCAGAAATAAACATGTTTCTGTAAGTTTGGTCAACCCCATGTAAGTTATGGGGCAGTAACAGCACTTTTTTCAAAACGTGTTTTTCAGCCCGAAATAAACGCGTTTTTTCAGACAACTGAATCCCTATGTAACTGCAAGGCTCAGAAGAGCCCACACACTCAGCTCTTAACCCCAGTGTGCAGAAAGTGTCAAAACATGTTTTTCAGCCCGAAAAAAACGCGTTTTTTCAGACAACTGAATCCCTATGTAACTGCAAGGCTCAGAAGAGCCCACACACTCTGCTCTTAACCCCAGTGTGCAGAAAGTGTCAAAACGTGTTTTTCAGCAGAAATAAACATATTTCTGCAAGTTTGGTCAACCCCATGTAACTTATTGGGCAGTAACAGCACTTTTTTCAAAACGTGTTTTTCAGCCCGAAATAAACGCGTTTTTTCAGACAACTGAATCCCTATGTAACTGCAAGGCTCAGAAGAGCCCACACACTCTGCTCTTAACCCCAGAGTGCAGAAAGTGTCAAAACGTGTTTTTCAGCAGAAATAAACATGTTTCTGCAAGTTTGGTCAACCCCATGTAAGTTATGGGGCAGTTACAGTACACTTTTCAAAACGTGTTTTTCAGCCCGAAATAAACGCCTTTTTTCAGACAACTGAATCCCTATGTAACTGCAAGGCACAGAAGAGCCCACACACTCTGCTCTTAACCCCAGTGTGCAGAAAGTGTCAAAACGTGTTTTTCAGCAGAAATAAACGCCTTTTTTCAGACAACTGAATCCCTATGTAACTGCAAGGCTCAGAAGAGCCCACACACTCAGCTCTTAATCCCAGTGTGCAGAAAGTGTCAAAACATGTTTTTCAGCAGAAATAAACATGTTTCTGCAAGTTTGGTCAACCCCATGTAAGTTATGGGGCAGTAACAGCACTTTTTTCAAAACGTGTTTTTCAGCCCGAAATAAACGCGTTTTTTCAGACAACTGAATCCCTATGTAACTGCAAGGCTCAGAAGAGCCCACACACTCTGCTCTTAACCCCAGTGTGCAGAAAGTGTCAAAACGTGTTTTTCAACAGAAATAAACATGTTTCTGTAAGTTTGGTCAACCCCAAGTAAGTTATGGGGCAGTTACAGTACACTTTTCAAAACGTGTTTTTCAGCCCGAAATAAACACGTTTTTTCAGACAACTGAATCCCTATGTAACTGCAAAGCTCAGAAGAGCCCACACACTCAGCTCTTAACCCCAGTGTGCAGAAAGTGTCAAAACATGTTTTTCAGCAGAAATAAACATGTTTCTGCAATTTTGGTCAACCCCATGTAAGTTATGGGGCAGTAACAGCACTTTTTTCAAAACGTGTTTTTCAGCCCGAAATAAACGCGTTTCTTCAGACAACTGAATCCCTATGTAACTGCAAGGCTCAGAAGAGCCCACACACTCTGCTCTTAACCCCAGTGTGCAGAAAGTGTCAAAACATGTTTTTCAGCAGAAATAAACATGTTTCTGCAAGTTTGGTTAACCCCATGTAAGTTATGGGGCAGTAACAGCACTTTTTTCAAAATGTGTTTTTCAGCCCGAAATAAACGCGTTTTTTCAGACAACTGAATCCCTATGTAACTGCAAGGCTCAGAAGAGCCCATATACTCTGCTCTTAACCCCAGTGTGCAGAAAGTGTTAAAACATGTTTTTCAGCAGAAATAAACATGTTTCTGCAAGTTTGGTCAACCCCAGGTAAGTTATGGGGCAGTAACAGCACTTTTTTCAAAACGTGTTTTTCAGCCCGAAATAAACGCGTTTCTTCAGACAACTGAATCCCTATGTAACTGCAAGGCTCAGATGAGCCCACACACTCTGCTCTTAACCCCAGAGTGCAGAAAGTGTCAAAACGTGTTTTTCAGCAGAAATAAACATGTTTCTGCAAGTTTGGTCAACCCCATGTAACTTATTGGGCAGTAACAGCACTTTTTTCAAAACGTGTTTTTCAGCCCGAAATAAACGCGTTTTTTCAGACAACTGAATCCCTATGTAACTGCAAGGCTCAGAAGAGCCCACACACTCTGCTCTTAACCCCAGAGTGCAGAAAGTGTCAAAACGTGTTTTTCAGCAGAAATAAACATGTTTCTGTAAGTTTGGTCAACCCCATGTAAGTTATGGGGCAGTAACAGCACTTTTTTCAAAACGTGTTTTTCAGCCCGAAATAAACGCGTTTTTTCAGACAACTGAATCCCTATGTAACTGCAAGGCTCAGAAGAGCCCACACACTCTGCTCTTAACCCCAGAGTGCAGAAAGTGTCAAAACGTGTTTTTCAGCAGAAATAAACATGTTTCTGCAAGTTTGGTCAACCCCATGTAAGTTATGGGGCAGTTACAGTACACTTTTCAAAACGTGTTTTTCAGCCCGAAATAAACACGTTTTTTCAGACAACTGAATCCCTATGTAACTGCAAGACTCAGAAGAGCCCACACACTCACCTCTTAACCCCAGTGTGCAGAAAGTGTCAAAACATGTTTTTCAGCAGAAATAAACATGTTTCTGCAAGTTTGGTCAACCCCATGTAAGTTATGGGGCAGTAACAGCACTTTTTTCACAACGTGTTTTTCAGCCCGAAATAAACGCCTTTTTTCAGACAACTGAATCCCTATGTAACTGCAAGGCTCAGAAGAGCCCACACACTCTGCTCTTAACCCCAGAGTGCAGAAAGTGTCAAAACGTGTTTTTCAGCAGAAATAAACATGTTTCTGCAAGTTTGGTCAACCCCATGTAAGTTATGGGGCAGTTACAGTACACTTTTCAAAACGTGTTTTTCAGCCCGAAATAAACGCCTTTTTTCAGACAACTGAATCCCTATGTAACTGCAAGGCTCAGAAGAGCCCACACACTCAGCTCTTAACCCCAATGTGCAGAAAGTGTCAAAACATGTTTTTCAGCAGAAATAAACATGTTTCTGCAAGTTTGGTCAACCCCATGTAAGTTATGGGGCAGTAACAGCACTTTTTTCAAAACGTGTTTTTCAGCCCGAAATAAACGCGTTTTTTCAGACAACTGAATCCCTATGTAACTGCAAGTCTCAGAAGAGCCCACACACTCTGCTTTTAACCCTAGTGTGCAGAAAGTGTCAAAACGTGTTTTTCAGCAGAAATAAACATGTTTCTGCAAGTTTGGTCAACCCCATGTAACTTATTGGGCAGTAACAGCACTTTTTTCAAAACGTGTTTTTCAGCCCGAAATAAACGCGTTTTTTCAGACAACTGAATCCCTATGTAACTGCAAGGCTCAGAAGAGCCCACACACTCTGCTCTTAACCCCAGAGTGCAGAAAGTGTCAAAACGTGTTTTTCAGCAGAAATAAACATGTTTCTGTAAGTTTGGTCAACCCCATGTAAGTTATGGGGCAGTAACAGCACTTTTTTCAAAACGTGTTTTTCAGCCCGAAATAAACGCGTTTTTTCAGACAACTGAATCCCTATGTAACTGCAAGGCTCAGAAGAGCCCACACACTCTGCTCTTAACCCCAGAGTGCAGAAAGTGTCAAAACGTGTTTTTCAGCAGAAATAAACATGTTTCTGCAAGTTTGGTCAACCCCATGTAAGTTATGGGGCAGTTACAGTACACTTTTCAAAACGTGTTTTTCAGCCCGAAATAAACGCCTTTTTTCAGACAACTGAATCCCTATGTAACTGCAAGGCACAGAAGAGCCCACACACTCTGCTCTTAACCCCAGTGTGCAGAAAGTGTCAAAATGTGTTTTTCAGCAGAAATAAACGCCTTTTTTCAGACAACTGAATCCCTATGTAACTGCAAGGCTCAGAAGAGCCCACACACTCAGCTCTTAATCCCAGTGTGCAGAAAGTGTCAAAACATGTTTTTCAGCAGAAATAAACATGTTTCTGCAAGTTTGGTCAACCCCATGTAAGTTATGGGGCAGTAACAGCACTTTTTTCAAAACGTGTTTTTCAGCCCGAAATAAACGCGTTTTTTCAGACAACTGAATCCCTATGTAACTGCAAGGCTCAGAAGAGCCCACACACTCTGCTCTTAACCCCAGTGTGCAGAAAGTGTCAAAACGTGTTTTTCAACAGAAATAAACATGTTTCTGTAAGTTTGGTCAACCCCAAGTAAGTTATGGGGCAGTTACAGTACACTTTTCAAAACGTGTTTTTCAGCCCGAAATAAACACGTTTTTTCAGACAACTGAATCCCTATGTAACTGCAAAGCTCAGAAGAGCCCACACACTCAGCTCTTAACCCCAGTGTGCAGAAAGTGTCAAAACATGTTTTTCAGCAGAAATAAACATGTTTCTGCAAGTTTGGTCAACCCCATGTAAGTTATGGGGCAGTAACAGCACTTTTTTCAAAACGTGTTTTTCAGCCCGAAATAAACGCCTTTTTTCAGACAACTGAATCCCTATGTAACTGCAAGGCTCAGAAGAGCCCACACACTCTGCTCTTAACCCCAGAGTGCAGAAAGTGTCAAAACGTGTTTTTCAGCAGAAATAAACATGTTTCTGCAAGTTTGGTCAACCCCATGTAAGTTATGGGGCAGTTACAGTACACTTTTCAAAACGTGTTTTTCAGCAGAAATAAACGCCTTTTTTCAGACAACTGAATCCCTATGTAACTGCAAGGCTCAGAAGAGCCCACACACTCAGCTCTCAATCCCAGTGTGCAGAAAGTGTCAAAACATGTTTTTCAGCAGAAATAAACATGTTTCTGCAAGTTTGGTCAACCCCATGTAAGTTATGGGGCAGTAACAGCACTTTTTTCAAAACGTGTTTTTCAGCCCGAAATAAACGCGTTTTTTCAGACAACTGAATCCCTATGTAACTGCAAGTCTCAGAAGAGCCCACACACTCTGCTTTTAACCCTAGTGTGCAGAAAGTGTCAAAACGTGTTTTTCAGCAGAAATAAACATGTTTCTGCAAGTTTGGTCAACCCCATGTAACTTATTGGGCAGTAACAGCACTTTTTTCAAAACGTGTTTTTCAGCCCGAAATAAACGCGTTTTTTCAGACAACTGAATCCCTATGTAACTGCAAGGCCCAGAAGAGCCCACACACTCTGCTCTTAACCCCAGAGTGCAGAAAGTGTCAAAACGTGTTTTTCAGCAGAAATAAACATGTTTCTGTAAGTTTGGTCAACCCCATGTAAGTTATGGGGCAGTAACAGCACTTTTTTCAAAACGTGTTTTTCAGCCCGAAATAAACGCGTTTTTTCAGACAACTGAATCCCTATGTAACTGCAAGGCTCAGAAGAGCCCACACACTCAGCTCTTAACCCCAGTGTGCAGAAAGTGTCAAAACATGTTTTTCAGCCCGAAAAAAACGCGTTTTTTCAGACAACTGAATCCCTATGTAACTGCAAGGCTCAGAAGAGCCCACACACTCTGCTCTTAACCCCAGTGTGCAGAAAGTGTCAAAACGTGTTTTTCAGCAGAAATAAACATATTTCTGCAAGTTTGGTCAACCCCATGTAACTTATTGGGCAGTAACAGCACTTTTTTCAAAACGTGTTTTTCAGCCCGAAATAAACGCGTTTTTTCAGACAACTGAATCCCTATGTAACTGCAAGGCTCAGAAGAGCCCACACACTCTGCTCTTAACCCCAGAGTGCAGAAAGTGTCAAAACGTGTTTTTCAGCAGAAATAAACATGTTTCTGCAAGTTTGGTCAACCCCATGTAAGTTATGGGGCAGTTACAGTACACTTTTCAAAACGTGTTTTTCAGCCCGAAATAAACGCCTTTTTTCAGACAACTGAATCCCTATGTAACTGCAAGGCACAGAAGAGCCCACACACTCTGCTCTTAACCCCAGTGTGCAGAAAGTGTCAAAACGTGTTTTTCAGCAGAAATAAACGCCTTTTTTCAGACAACTGAATCCCTATGTAACTGCAAGGCTCAGAAGAGCCCACACACTCAGCTCTTAATCCCAGTGTGCAGAAAGTGTCAAAACATGTTTTTCAGCAGAAATAAACATGTTTCTGCAAGTTTGGTCAACCCCATGTAAGTTATGGGGCAGTAACAGCACTTTTTTCAAAACGTGTTTTTCAGCCCGAAATAAACGCGTTTTTTCAGACAACTGAATCCCTATGTAACTGCAAGGCTCAGAAGAGCCCACACACTCTGCTCTTAACCCCAGTGTGCAGAAAGTGTCAAAACGTGTTTTTCAACAGAAATAAACATGTTTCTGTAAGTTTGGTCAACCCCAAGTAAGTTATGGGGCAGTTACAGTACACTTTTCAAAACGTGTTTTTCAGCCCGAAATAAACACGTTTTTTCAGACAACTGAATCCCTATGTAACTGCAAAGCTCAGAAGAGCCCACACACTCAGCTCTTAACCCCAGTGTGCAGAAAGTGTCAAAACATGTTTTTCAGCAGAAATAAACATGTTTCTGCAATTTTGGTCAACCCCATGTAAGTTATGGGGCAGTAACAGCACTTTTTTCAAAACGTGTTTTTCAGCCCGAAATAAACGCGTTTCTTCAGACAACTGAATCCCTATGTAACTGCAAGGCTCAGAAGAGCCCACACACTCTGCTCTTAACCCCAGTGTGCAGAAAGTGTCAAAACATGTTTTTCAGCAGAAATAAACATGTTTCTGCAAGTTTGGTTAACCCCATGTAAGTTATGGGGCAGTAACAGCACTTTTTTCAAAATGTGTTTTTCAGCCCGAAATAAACGCGTTTTTTCAGACAACTGAATCCCTATGTAACTGCAAGGCTCAGAAGAGCCCATATACTCTGCTCTTAACCCCAGTGTGCAGAAAGTGTTAAAACATGTTTTTCAGCAGAAATAAACATGTTTCTGCAAGTTTGGTCAACCCCAGGTAAGTTATGGGGCAGTAACAGCACTTTTTTCAAAACGTGTTTTTCAGCCCGAAATAAACGCGTTTCTTCAGACAACTGAATCCCTATGTAACTGCAAGGCTCAGATGAGCCCACACACTCTGCTCTTAACCCCAGAGTGCAGAAAGTGTCAAAACGTGTTTTTCAGCAGAAATAAACATGTTTCTGCAAGTTTGGTCAACCCCATGTAACTTATTGGGCAGTAACAGCACT
Organism: Lepisosteus oculatus; assembly: GCF_040954835.1. Classification (NCBI taxonomy): domain Eukaryota; kingdom Metazoa; phylum Chordata; class Actinopteri; order Semionotiformes; family Lepisosteidae; genus Lepisosteus; species Lepisosteus oculatus. The sequence continues at coordinate 233,873 of NW_027167653.1, read as the reverse complement.
TTTTTCAAAACGTGTTTTTCAGCCCGAAATAAACGCGTTTTTTCAGACAACTGAATCCCTATGTAACTGCAAGGCTCAGAAGAGCCCACACACTCTGCTCTTAACCCCAGAGTGCAGAAAGTGTCAAAACGTGTTTTTCAGCAGAAATAAACATGTTTCTGTAAGTTTGGTCAACCCCATGTAAGTTATGGGGCAGTAACAGCACTTTTTTCAAAACGTGTTTTTCAGCCCGAAATAAACGCGTTTTTTCAGACAACTGAATCCCTATGTAACTGCAAGGCTCAGAAGAGCCCACACACTCTGCTCTTAACCCCAGAGTGCAGAAAGTGTCAAAACGTGTTTTTCAGCAGAAATAAACATGTTTCTGCAAGTTTGGTCAACCCCATGTAAGTTATGGGGCAGTTACAGTACACTTTTCAAAACGTGTTTTTCAGCCCGAAATAAACACGTTTTTTCAGACAACTGAATCCCTATGTAACTGCAAGACTCAGAAGAGCCCACACACTCACCTCTTAACCCCAGTGTGCAGAAAGTGTCAAAACATGTTTTTCAGCAGAAATAAACATGTTTCTGCAAGTTTGGTCAACCCCATGTAAGTTATGGGGCAGTAACAGCACTTTTTTCACAACGTGTTTTTCAGCCCGAAATAAACGCCTTTTTTCAGACAACTGAATCCCTATGTAACTGCAAGGCTCAGAAGAGCCCACACACTCTGCTCTTAACCCCAGAGTGCAGAAAGTGTCAAAACGTGTTTTTCAGCAGAAATAAACATGTTTCTGCAAGTTTGGTCAACCCCATGTAAGTTATGGGGCAGTTACAGTACACTTTTCAAAACGTGTTTTTCAGCCCGAAATAAACGCCTTTTTTCAGACAACTGAATCCCTATGTAACTGCAAGGCTCAGAAGAGCCCACACACTCAGCTCTTAACCCCAATGTGCAGAAAGTGTCAAAACATGTTTTTCAGCAGAAATAAACATGTTTCTGCAAGTTTGGTCAACCCCATGTAAGTTATGGGGCAGTAACAGCACTTTTTTCAAAACGTGTTTTTCAGCCCGAAATAAACGCGTTTTTTCAGACAACTGAATCCCTATGTAACTGCAAGTCTCAGAAGAGCCCACACACTCTGCTTTTAACCCTAGTGTGCAGAAAGTGTCAAAACGTGTTTTTCAGCAGAAATAAACATGTTTCTGCAAGTTTGGTCAACCCCATGTAACTTATTGGGCAGTAACAGCACTTTTTTCAAAACGTGTTTTTCAGCCCGAAATAAACGCGTTTTTTCAGACAACTGAATCCCTATGTAACTGCAAGGCTCAGAAGAGCCCACACACTCTGCTCTTAACCCCAGAGTGCAGAAAGTGTCAAAACGTGTTTTTCAGCAGAAATAAACATGTTTCTGTAAGTTTGGTCAACCCCATGTAAGTTATGGGGCAGTAACAGCACTTTTTTCAAAACGTGTTTTTCAGCCCGAAATAAACGCGTTTTTTCAGACAACTGAATCCCTATGTAACTGCAAGGCTCAGAAGAGCCCACACACTCTGCTCTTAACCCCAGAGTGCAGAAAGTGTCAAAACGTGTTTTTCAGCAGAAATAAACATGTTTCTGCAAGTTTGGTCAACCCCATGTAAGTTATGGGGCAGTTACAGTACACTTTTCAAAACGTGTTTTTCAGCCCGAAATAAACGCCTTTTTTCAGACAACTGAATCCCTATGTAACTGCAAGGCACAGAAGAGCCCACACACTCTGCTCTTAACCCCAGTGTGCAGAAAGTGTCAAAACGTGTTTTTCAGCAGAAATAAACGCCTTTTTTCAGACAACTGAATCCCTATGTAACTGCAAGGCTCAGAAGAGCCCACACACTCAGCTCTTAATCCCAGTGTGCAGAAAGTGTCAAAACATGTTTTTCAGCAGAAATAAACATGTTTCTGCAAGTTTGGTCAACCCCATGTAAGTTATGGGGCAGTAACAGCACTTTTTTCAAAACGTGTTTTTCAGCCCGAAATAAACGCGTTTTTTCAGACAACTGAATCCCTATGTAACTGCAAGGCTCAGAAGAGCCCACACACTCTGCTCTTAACCCCAGTGTGCAGAAAGTGTCAAAACGTGTTTTTCAACAGAAATAAACATGTTTCTGTAAGTTTGGTCAACCCCAAGTAAGTTATGGGGCAGTTACAGTACACTTTTCAAAACGTGTTTTTCAGCCCGAAATAAACACGTTTTTTCAGACAACTGAATCCCTATGTAACTGCAAAGCTCAGAAGAGCCCACACACTCAGCTCTTAACCCCAGTGTGCAGAAAGTGTCAAAACATGTTTTTCAGCAGAAATAAACATGTTTCTGCAAGTTTGGTCAACCCCATGTAAGTTATGGGGCAGTAACAGCACTTTTTTCAAAACGTGTTTTTCAGCCCGAAATAAACGCGTTTCTTCAGACAACTGAATCCCTATGTAACTGCAAGGCTCAGAAGAGCCCACACACTCTGCTCTTAACCCCAGTGTGCAGAAAGTGTCAAAACATGTTTTTCAGCAGAAATAAACATGTTTCTGCAAGTTTGGTTAACCCCATGTAAGTTATGGGGCAGTAACAGCACTTTTTTCAAAACGTGTTTTTCAGCCCGAAATAAACGCGTTTTTTCAGACAACTGAATCCCTATGTAACTGCAAGGCTCAGAAGAGCCCATATACTCTGCTCTTAACCCCAGTGTGCAGAAAGTGTTAAAACATGTTTTGCAGCAGAAATAAACATGTTTCTGCAAGTTTGGTCAACCCCAGGTAAGTTATGGGGCAGTAACAGCACTTTTTTCAAAACGTGTTTTTCAGCCCGAAATAAACGCGTTTCTTCAGACAACTGAATCCCTATGTAACTGCAAGGCTCAGATGAGCCCACACACTCTGCTCTTAACCCCAGTGTGCAGAAAGTGTCAAAACGTGTTTTTCAGCAGAAATAAACATATTTCTGCAAGTTTGGTCAACCCCATGTTACTTATTGGGCAGTAACAGCACTTTTTTCAAAACGTGTTTTTCAGCCCGAAATAAAAACGTTTTTTCAGACAACTGAATCCCTATGTAACTGCAAGGCTCAGAAGAGCCCACACACTCTGCTCTTAACCCCAGAGTGCAGAAAGTGTCAAAACGTGTTTTTCAGCAGAAATAAACATGTTTCTGCAAGTTTGGTCAACCCCATGTAAGTTATGGGGCAGTTACAGTACACTTTTCAAAACGTGTTTTTCAGCCCGAAATAAACGCCTTTTTTCAGACAACTGAATCCCTATGTAACTGCAAGGCTCAGAAGAGCCCACACACTCAGCTCTTAATCCCAGTGTGCAGAAAGTGTCAAAACATGTTTTTCAGCAGAAATAAACATGTTTCTGCAAGTTTGGTCAACCCCATGTAAGTTATGGGGCAGTAACAGCACTTTTTTCAAAACGTGTTTTTCAGCCCGAAATAAACGCATTTCTTCAGACAACTGAATCCCTATGTAACTGCAAGGCTCAGAAGAGGCCACACACTCTGCTCTTAACCCCAGTGTGCAGAAAGTGTCAAAACATGTTTTTCAGCAGAAATAAACATGTTTCTGCAAGTTTGGTTAACCCCATGTAAGTTATGGGGCAGTAACAGCACTTTTTTCAAAACGTGTTTTTCAGCCCGAAATAAACGCGTTTTTTCAGACAACTGAATCCCTATGTAACTGCAAGGCTCAGAAGAGCCCATATACTCTGCTCTTAACCCCAGTGTGCAGAAAGTGTTAAAACATGTTTTTCAGCAGAAATAAACATGTTTCTGCAAGTTTGGTCAACCCCAGGTAAGTTATGGGGCAGTAACAGCACTTTTTTCAAAACGTGTTTTTCAGCCCGAAATAAACGCGTTTCTTCAGACAACTGAATCCCTATGTAACTGCAAGGCTCAGATGAGCCCACACACTCTGCTCTTAACCCCAGTGTGCAGAAAGTGTCAAAACGTGTTTTTCAGCAGAAATAAACATATTTCTGCAAGTTTGGTCAACCCCATGTAACTTATTGGGCAGTAACAGCACTTTTTTCAAAACGTGTTTTTCAGCCCGAAATAAACACGTTTTTTCAGACAACTGAATCCCTATGTAACTGCAAAGCTCAGAAGAGCCCACACACTCAGCTCTTAACCCCAGTGTGCAGAAAGTGTCAAAACATGTTTTTCAGCAGAAATAAACATGTTTCTGCAAGTTTGGTCAACCCCATGTAAGTTATGGGGCAGTAACAGCACTTTTTTCAAAACGTGTTTTTCAGCCCGAAATAAACGCGTTTCTTCAGACAACTGAATCCCTATGTAACTGCAAGGCTCAGAAGAGCCCACACACTCTGCTCTTAACCCCAGTGTGCAGAAAGTGTCAAAACATGTTTTTCAGCAGAAATAAACATGTTTCTGCAAGTTTGGTTAACCCCATGTAAGTTATGGGGCAGTAACAGCACTTTTTTCAAAACGTGTTTTTCAGCCCGAAATAAACGCGTTTTTTCAGACAACTGAATCCCTATGTAACTGCAAGGCTCAGAAGAGCCCATATACTCTGCTCTTAACCCCAGTGTGCAGAAAGTGTTAAAACGTGTTTTTCAGCAGAAATAAACATGTTTCTGCAAGTTTGGTCAACCCCATGTAAGTTATAGGGCAGTAACAGCACTTTTTTCAAAACGTGTTTTTCAGCCCGAAATAAACGCGTTTTTTCAGACAACTGAATCCCTAGGTAACTGCAAGGCTCAGAAGAGCCCACACACTCTGCTCTTAACCCCAGTGTGCAGAAAGTGTCAAAACGTGTTTTTCAGCAGAAATAAACATGTTTCTGCAAGTTTGGTCAACCCCATGTAAGTTATGGGGCAGTTACAGTACACTTTTCAAAACGTGTTTTTCAGCCCGAAATAAACACGTTTTTTCAGACAACTGAATCCCTATGTAACTGCAAGACTCAGAAGAGCCCACACACTCACCTCTTAACCCCAGTGTGCAGAAAGTGTCAAAACATGTTTTTCAGCAGAAATAAACATGTTTCTGCAAGTTTGGTCAACCCCATGTAAGTTATGGGGCAGTAACAGCACTTTTTTCAAAACGTGTTTTTCAGCCCGAAATAAACGCCTTTTTTCAGACAACTGAATCCCTATGTAACTGCAAGGCTCAGAAGAGCCCACACACTCTGCTCTTAACCCCAGAGTGCAGAAAGTGTCAAAACGTGTTTTTCAGCAGAAATAAACATGTTTCTGCAAGTTTGGTCAACCCCATGTAAGTTATGGGGCAGTTACAGTACACTTTTCAAAACGTGTTTTTCAGCAGAAATAAACGCCTTTTTTCAGACAACTGAATCCCTATGTAACTGCAAGGCTCAGAAGAGCCCACACACTCAGCTCTCAATCCCAGTGTGCAGAAAGTGTCAAAACATGTTTTTCAGCAGAAATAAACATGTTTCTGCAAGTTTGGTCAACCCCATGTAAGTTATGGGGCAGTAACAGCACTTTTTTCAAAACGTGTTTTTCAGCCCGAAATAAACGCGTTTTTTCAGACAACTGAATCCCTATGTAACTGCAAGTCTCAGAAGAGCCCACACACTCTGCTTTTAACCCTAGTGTGCAGAAAGTGTCAAAACGTGTTTTTCAGCAGAAATAAACATGTTTCTGCAAGTTTGGTCAACCCCATGTAACTTATTGGGCAGTAACAGCACTTTTTTCAAAACGTGTTTTTCAGCCCGAAATAAACGCGTTTTTTCAGACAACTGAATCCCTATGTAACTGCAAGGCCCAGAAGAGCCCACACACTCTGCTCTTAACCCCAGAGTGCAGAAAGTGTCAAAACGTGTTTTTCAGCAGAAATAAACATGTTTCTGTAAGTTTGGTCAACCCCATGTAAGTTATGGGGCAGTAACAGCACTTTTTTCAAAACGTGTTTTTCAGCCCGAAATAAACGCGTTTTTTCAGACAACTGAATCCCTATGTAACTGCAAGGCTCAGAAGAGCCCACACACTCAGCTCTTAACCCCAGTGTGCAGAAAGTGTCAAAACATGTTTTTCAGCCCGAAAAAAACGCGTTTTTTCAGACAACTGAATCCCTATGTAACTGCAAGGCTCAGAAGAGCCCACACACTCTGCTCTTAACCCCAGTGTGCAGAAAGTGTCAAAACGTGTTTTTCAGCAGAAATAAACATATTTCTGCAAGTTTGGTCAACCCCATGTAACTTATTGGGCAGTAACAGCACTTTTTTCAAAACGTGTTTTTCAGCCCGAAATAAACGCGTTTTTTCAGACAACTGAATCCCTATGTAACTGCAAGGCTCAGAAGAGCCCACACACTCTGCTCTTAACCCCAGAGTGCAGAAAGTGTCAAAACGTGTTTTTCAGCAGAAATAAACATGTTTCTGCAAGTTTGGTCAACCCCATGTAAGTTATGGGGCAGTTACAGTACACTTTTCAAAACGTGTTTTTCAGCCCGAAATAAACGCCTTTTTTCAGACAACTGAATCCCTATGTAACTGCAAGGCACAGAAGAGCCCACACACTCTGCTCTTAACCCCAGTGTGCAGAAAGTGTCAAAACGTGTTTTTCAGCAGAAATAAACGCCTTTTTTCAGACAACTGAATCCCTATGTAACTGCAAGGCTCAGAAGAGCCCATATACTCTGCTCTTAACCCCAGTGTGCAGAAAGTGTTAAAACATGTTTTTCAGCAGAAATAAACATGTTTCTGCAAGTTTGGTCAACCCCAGGTAAGTTATGGGGCAGTAACAGCACTTTTTTCAAAACGTGTTTTTCAGCCCGAAATAAACGCGTTTCTTCAGACAACTGAATCCCTATGTAACTGCAAGGCTCAGATGAGCCCACACACTCTGCTCTTAACCCCAGAGTGCAGAAAGTGTCAAAACGTGTTTTTCAGCAGAAATAAACATGTTTCTGCAAGTTTGGTCAACCCCATGTAACTTATTGGGCAGTAACAGCACTTTTTTCAAAACGTGTTTTTCAGCCCGAAATAAACGCGTTTTTTCAGACAACTGAATCCCTATGTAACTGCAAGGCTCAGAAGAGCCCACACACTCTGCTCTTAACCCCAGAGTGCAGAAAGTGTCAAAACGTGTTTTTCAGCAGAAATAAACATGTTTCTGTAAGTTTGGTCAACCCCATGTAAGTTATGGGGCAGTAACAGCACTTTTTTCAAAACGTGTTTTTCAGCCCGAAATAAACGCGTTTTTTCAGACAACTGAATCCCTATGTAACTGCAAGGCTCAGAAGAGCCCACACACTCTGCTCTTAACCCCAGAGTGCAGAAAGTGTCAAAACGTGTTTTTCAGCAGAAATAAACATGTTTCTGCAAGTTTGGTCAACCCCATGTAAGTTATGGGGCAGTTACAGTACACTTTTCAAAACGTGTTTTTCAGCCCGAAATAAACACGTTTTTTCAGACAACTGAATCCCTATGTAACTGCAAGACTCAGAAGAGCCCACACACTCACCTCTTAACCCCAGTGTGCAGAAAGAGTCAAAACATGTTTTTCAGCAGAAATAAACATGTTTCTGCAAGTTTGGTCAACCCCATGTAAGTTATGGGGCAGTAACAGCACTTTTTTCACAACGTGTTTTTCAGCCCGAAATAAACGCCTTTTTTCAGACAACTGAATCCCTATGTAACTGCAAGGCTCAGAAGAGCCCACACACTCTGCTCTTAACCCCAGAGTGCAGAAAGTGTCAAAACGTGTTTTTCAGCAGAAATAAACATGTTTCTGCAAGTTTGGTCAACCCCATGTAAGTTATGGGGCAGTTACAGTACACTTTTCAAAACGTGTTTTTCAGCCCGAAATAAACGCCTTTTTTCAGACAACTGAATCCCTATGTAACTGCAAGGCTCAGAAGAGCCCACACACTCAGCTCTTAACCCCAATGTGCAGAAAGTGTCAAAACATGTTTTTCAGCAGAAATAAACATGTTTCTGCAAGTTTGGTCAACCCCATGTAAGTTATGGGGCAGTAACAGCACTTTTTTCAAAACGTGTTTTTCAGCCCGAAATAAACGCGTTTTTTCAGACAACTGAATCCCTATGTAACTGCAAGTCTCAGAAGAGCCCACACACTCTGCTTTTAACCCTAGTGTGCAGAAAGTGTCAAAACGTGTTTTTCAGCAGAAATAAACATGTTTCTGCAAGTTTGGTCAACCCCATGTAACTTATTGGGCAGTAACAGCACTTTTTTCAAAACGTGTTTTTCAGCCCGAAATAAACGCGTTTTTTCAGACAACTGAATCCCTATGTAACTGCAAGGCTCAGAAGAGCCCACACACTCTGCTCTTAACCCCAGAGTGCAGAAAGTGTCAAAACGTGTTTTTCAGCAGAAATAAACATGTTTCTGTAAGTTTGGTCAACCCCATGTAAGTTATGGGGCAGTAACAGCACTTTTTTCAAAACGTGTTTTTCAGCCCGAAATAAACGCGTTTTTTCAGACAACTGAATCCCTATGTAACTGCAAGGCTCAGAAGAGCCCACACACTCTGCTCTTAACCCCAGAGTGCAGAAAGTGTCAAAACGTGTTTTTCAGCAGAAATAAACATGTTTCTGCAAGTTTGGTCAACCCCATGTAAGTTATGGGGCAGTTACAGTACACTTTTCAAAACGTGTTTTTCAGCCCGAAATAAACGCCTTTTTTCAGACAACTGAATCCCTATGTAACTGCAAGGCACAGAAGAGCCCACACACTCTGCTCTTAACCCCAGTGTGCAGAAAGTGTCAAAACGTGTTTTTCAGCAGAAATAAACGCCTTTTTTCAGACAACTGAATCCCTATGTAACTGCAAGGCTCAGAAGAGCCCACACACTCAGCTCTTAATCCCAGTGTGCAGAAAGTGTCAAAACATGTTTTTCAGCAGAAATAAACATGTTTCTGCAAGTTTGGTCAACCCCATGTAAGTTATGGGGCAGTAACAGCACTTTTTTCAAAACGTGTTTTTCAGCCCGAAATAAACGCGTTTTTTCAGACAACTGAATCCCTATGTAACTGCAAGGCTCAGAAGAGCCCACACACTCTGCTCTTAACCCCAGTGTGCAGAAAGTGTCAAAACGTGTTTTTCAACAGAAATAAACATGTTTCTGTAAGTTTGGTCAACCCCAAGTAAGTTATGGGGCAGTTACAGTACACTTTTCAAAACGTGTTTTTCAGCCCGAAATAAACACGTTTTTTCAGACAACTGAATCCCTATGTAACTGCAAAGCTCAGAAGAGCCCACACACTCAGCTCTTAACCCCAGTGTGCAGAAAGTGTCAAAACATGTTTTTCAGCAGAAATAAACATGTTTCTGCAAGTTTGGTCAACCCCATGTAAGTTATGGGGCAGTAACAGCACTTTTTTCAAAACGTGTTTTTCAGCCCGAAATAAACGCGTTTCTTCAGACAACTGAATCCCTATGTAACTGCAAGGCTCAGAAGAGCCCACACACTCTGCTCTTAACCCCAGTGTGCAGAAAGTGTCAAAACATGTTTTTCAGCAGAAATAAACATGTTTCTGCAAGTTTGGTTAACCCCATGTAAGTTATGGGGCAGTAACAGCACTTTTTTCAAAACGTGTTTTTCAGCCCGAAATAAACGCGTTTTTTCAGACAACTGAATCCCTATGTAACTGCAAGGCTCAGAAGAGCCCATATACTCTGCTCTTAACCCCAGTGTGCAGAAAGTGTTAAAACATGTTTTTCAGCAGAAATAAACATGTTTCTGCAAGTTTGGTCAACCCCAGGTAAGTTATGGGGCAGTAACAGCACTTTTTTCAAAACGTGTTTTTCAGCCCGAAATAAACGCGTTTCTTCAGACAACTGAATCCCTATGTAACTGCAAGGCTCAGATGAGCCCACACACTCTGCTCTTAACCCCAGTGTGCAGAAAGTGTCAAAACGTGTTTTTCAGCAGAAATAAACATATTTCTGCAAGTTTGGTCAACCCCATGTTACTTATTGGGCAGTAACAGCACTTTTTTCAAAACGTGTTTTTCAGCCCGAAATAAAAACGTTTTTTCAGACAACTGAATCCCTATGTAACTGCAAGGCTCAGAAGAGCCCACACACTCTGCTCTTAACCCCAGAGTGCAGAAAGTGTCAAAACGTGTTTTTCAGCAGAAATAAACATGTTTCTGCAAGTTTGGTCAACCCCATGTAAGTTATGGGGCAGTTACAGTACACTTTTCAAAACGTGTTTTTCAGCCCGAAATAAACGCCTTTTTTCAGACAACTGAATCCCTATGTAACTGCAAGGCTCAGAAGAGCCCACACACTCAGCTCTTAATCCCAGTGTGCAGAAAGTGTCAAAACATGTTTTTCAGCAGAAATAAACATGTTTCTGCAAGTTTGGTCAACCCCATGTAAGTTATGGGGCAGTAACAGCACTTTTTTCAAAACGTGTTTTTCAGCCCGAAATAAACGCGTTTCTTCAGACAACTGAATCCCTATGTAACTGCAAGGCTCAGAAGAGCCCACACACTCTGCTCTTAACCCCAGTGTGCAGAAAGTGTCAAAACATGTTTTTCAGCAGAAATAAACATGTTTCTGCAAGTTTGGTTAACCCCATGTAAGTTATGGGGCAGTAACAGCACTTTTTTCAAAACGTGTTTTTCAGCCCGAAATAAACGCGTTTTTTCAGACAACTGAATCCCTATGTAACTGCAAGGCTCAGAAGAGCCCATATACTCTGCTCTTAACCCCAGTGTGCAGAAAGTGTTAAAACATGTTTTTCAGCAGAAATAAACATGTTTCTGCAAGTTTGGTCAACCCCAGGTAAGTTATGGGGCAGAAACAGCACTTTTTTCAAAACGTGTTTTTCAGCCCGAAATAAAAACGTTTTTTCAGACAACTGAATCCCTATGTAACTGCAAGGCTCAGAAGAGCCCACACACTCTGCTCTTAACCCCAGAGTGCAGAAAGTGTCAAAACGTGTTTTTCAGCAGAAATAAACATGTTTCTGCAAGTTTGGTCAACCCCATGTAAGTTATGGGGCAGTTACAGTACACTTTTCAAAACGTGTTTTTCAGCCCGAAATAAACGCCTTTTTTCAGACAACTGAATCCCTATGTAACTGCAAGGCTCAGAAGAGCCCACACACTCAGCTCTTAATCCCAGTGTGCAGAAAGTGTCAAAACATGTTTTTCAGCAGAAATAAACATGTTTCTGCAAGTTTGGTCAACCCCATGTAAGTTATGGGGCAGTAACAGCACTTTTTTCAAAACGTGTTTTTCAGCCCGAAATAAACGCGTTTTTTCAGACAACTGAATCCCTATGTAACTGCAAGGCTCAGAAGAGCACACACACTCTGCTCTTAACCCCAGTGTGCAGAAAGTGTCAAAACGTGTTTTTCAGCAGAAATAAACGCCTTTTTTCAGACAACTGAATCCCTATGTAACTGCAAGGCTCAGAAGAGCCCACACACTCAGCTCTCAATCCCAGTGTGCAGAAAGTGTCAAAACATGTTTTTCAGCAGAAATAAACATGTTTCTGCAAGTTTGGTCAACCCCATGTAAGTTATGGGGCAGAAACAGCACTTTTTTCAAAACGTGTTTTTCAGCCCGAAATAAACCCGTTTTTTCAGACAACTGAATCCCTATGTAACTGCAAGGCTCAGAAGAGCACACACACTCTGCTCTTAACCCCAGTGTGCAGAAAGTGTCAAAACGTGTTTTTCAGCAGAAATAAACATGTTTCTGCAAGTTTGGTCAACCCCATGTAACTTATTGGGCAGTAACAGCACTTTTTTCAAAACGTGTTTTTCAGCCCGAAATAAACGCGTTTTTTCAGACAACTGAATCCCTATGTAAGTGCAAGGCTCAGAAGAGCCCACACACTCTGCTCTTAACCCCAGAGTGCAGAAAGTGTCAAAACGTGTTTTTCAGCAGAAATAAACATGTTTCTGCAAGTTTGGTCAACCCCATGTAAGTTATCGGGCAGTTACAGTACACTTTTCAAAACGTGTTTTTCAGCCCGAAATAAACGACTTTTTTCAGACAACTGAATCCCTATGTAACTGCAAATCTCAGAAGAGCCCACACACTCAGCTCTTAACCCCAGTGTGCAGAAAGTGTCAAAACGTGTTTTTCAGCCCGAAATAAACGCGTTTTTTCAGACAACTGAATCCCTATGTAACTGCAAGGCTCAGAAGAGCCCACACACTCTGCTCTTAACCCCAGAGTGCAGAAAGTGTCAAAACGTGTTTTTCAGCAGAAATAAACATATTTCTGCAAGTTTGGTCAACCCCATGTAAGTTATCGGGCAGTTACAGTACACTTTTCAAAACGTGTTTTTCAGCCCGAAATAAACGACTTTTTTCAGACAACTGAATCCCTATGTAACTGCAAGGCTCAGAAGAGCCCACTCACTCTGCTCTTAACCCCAGTGTGCAGAAAGTGTCAAAACGTGTTTTTCAGCAGAAATAAACGCCTTTTTTCAGACAACTGAATCCCTATGTAACTGCAAGGCTCAGAAGAGCCCACACACTCAGCTCTTAATCCCAGTGTGCAGAAAGTGTCAAAACATGTTTTTCAGCAGAAATAAACATGTTTCTGCAAGTTTGGTCAACCCCATGTAAGTTATGGGGCAGTAACAGCACTTTTTTCAAAACGTGTTTTTCAGCCCGAAATAAACGCGTTTTTTCAGACAACTGAATCCCTATGTAACTGCAAGGCTCAGAAGAGCCCACACACTCAGCTCTTAATCCCAGTGTGCAGAAAGTGTCAAAACATGTTTTTCAGCAGAAATAAACATGTTTCTGCAAGTTTGGTCAACCCCATGTAAGTTATGGGGCAGTAACAGCACTTTTTTCAAAACGTGTTTTTCAGCCCGATATAAACGCGTTTTTTCAGACAACTGAATCCCTATGTAACTGCAAGGCTCAGAAGAGCCCATATACTCTGCTCTTAACCCCAGTGTGCAGAAAGTGTTAAAACGTGTTTTTCAGCAGAAATAAACATGTTTCTGCAAGTTTGGTCAACCCCATGTAAGTTATAGGGCAGTAACAGCACTTTTTTCAAAACATGTTTTTCAGCCCGAAATAAACGCGTTTTTTCAGACAACTGAATCCCTAGGTAACTGCAAGGCTCAGAAGAGCCCACACACTCTGCTCTTAACCCCAGTGTGCAGAAAGTGTCAAAACGTGTTTTTCAGCAGAAATAAACATGTTTCTGCAAGTTTGGTCAACCCCATGTAAGTTATGGGGCAGTTACAGTACACTTTTCAAAACGTGTTTTTCAGCCCGAAATAAACACGTTTTTTCAGACAACTGAATCCCTATGTAACTGCAAGACTCAGAAGAGCCCACACACTCACCTCTTAACCCCAGTGTGCAGAAAGTGTCAAAACATGTTTTTCAGCAGAAATAAACATGTTTCTGCAAGTTTGGTCAACCCCATGTAAGTTATGGGGCAGTAACAGCACTTTTTTCACAACGTGTTTTTCAGCCCGAAATAAACGCCTTTTTTCAGACAACTGAATCCCTATGTAACTGCAAGGCTCAGAAGAGCCCACACACTCTGCTCTTAACCCCAGAGTGCAGAAAGTGTCAAAACGTGTTTTTCAGCAGAAATAAACATGTTTCTGCAAGTTTGGTCAACCCCATGTAAGTTATGGGGCAGTTACAGTACACTTTTCAAAACGTGTTTTTCAGCCCGAAATAAACGCCTTTTTTCAGACAACTGAATCCCTATGTAACTGCAAGGCTCAGAAGAGCCCACACACTCAGCTCTTAACCCCAATGTGCAGAAAGTGTCAAAACATGTTTTTCAGCAGAAATAAACATGTTTCTGCAAGTTTGGTCAACCCCATGTAAGTTATGGGGCAGTAACAGCACTTTTTTCAAAACGTGTTTTTCAGCCCGAAATAAACGCGTTTTTTCAGACAACTGAATCCCTATGTAACTGCAAGGCTCAGAAGAGCCCACACACTCTGCTCTTAACCCTAGTGTGCAGAAAGTGTCAAAACGTGTTTTTCAGCAGAAATAAACATGTTTCTGCAAGTTTGGTCAACCCCATGTAAGTTATTGGGCATTAACAGCACTTTTTTCAAAACGTGTTTTTCAGCCCGAAATAAACGCGTTTTTTCAGACAACTGAATCCCTATGTAACTGCAAGGCTCAGAAGAGCCCACACACTCTGCTCTTAACCCCAGAGTGCAGAAAGTGTCAAAACGTGTTTTTCAGCAGAAATAAACATGTTTCTGCAAGTTTGGTCAACCCCATGTAAGTTATGGGGCAGTAACAGCACTTTTTTCAAAACGTGTTTTTCAGCCCGAAATAAACGCGTTTTTTCAGACAACTGAATCCCTATGTAACTGCAAGGCTCAGAAGAGCCCACACACTCAGCTCTTAACCCCAGTGTGCAGAAAGTGTCAAAACATGTTTTTCAGCCCGAAAAAAACGCGTTTTTTCAGACAACTGAATCCCTATGTAACTGCAAGGCTCAGAAGAGCCCACACACTCTGCTCTTAACCCCAGTGTGCAGAAAGTGTCAAAACGTGTTTTTCAGCAGAAATAAACATATTTCTGCAAGTTTGGTCAACCCCATGTAACTTATTGGGCAGTAACAGCACTTTTTTCAAAACGTGTTTTTCAGCCCGAAATAAACGCGTTTTTTCAGACAACTGAATCCCTATGTAACTGCAAGGCTCAGAAGAGCCCACACACTCTGCTCTTAACCCCAGAGTGCAGAAAGTGTCAAAACGTGTTTTTCAGCAGAAATAAACATGTTTCTGCAAGTTTGGTCAACCCCATGTAAGTTATGGGGCAGTTACAGTACACTTTTCAAAACGTGTTTTTCAGCCCGAAATAAACGCCTTTTTTCAGACAACTGAATCCCTATGTAACTGCAAGGCACAGAAGAGCCCACACACTCTGCTCTTAACCCCAGTGTGCAGAAAGTGTCAAAACGTGTTTTTCAGCAGAAATAAACGCCTTTTTTCAGACAACTGAATCCCTATGTAACTGCAAGGCTCAGAAGAGCCCACACACTCAGCTCTTAATCCCAGTGTGCAGAAAGTGTCAAAACATGTTTTTCAGCAGAAATAAACATGTTTCTGCAAGTTTGGTCAACCCCATGTAAGTTATGGGGCAGTAACAGCACTTTTTTCAAAACGTGTTTTTCAGCCCGAAATAAACGCGTTTTTTCAGACAACTGAATCCCTATGTAAGTGCAAGGCTCAGAAGAGCCCACACACTCTGCTCTTAACCCCAGAGTGCAGAAAGTGTCAAAACGTGTTTTTCAGCAGAAATAAACATGTTTCTGCAAGTTTGGTCAACCCCATGTATGTTATCGGGCAGTTACAGTACACTTTTCAAAACGTGTTTTTCAGCCCGAAATAAACGACTTTTTTCAGACAACTGAATCCCTATGTAACTGCAAATCTCAGAAGAGCCCACACACTCAGCTCTTAACCCCAGTGTGCAGAAAGTGTCAAAACGTGTTTTTCAGCCCGAAATAAACGCGTTTTTTCAGACAACTGAATCCCTATGTAACTGCAAGGCTCAGAAGAGCCCACACACTCTGCTCTTAACCCCAGAGTGCAGAAAGTGTCAAAACGTGTTTTTCAGCAGAAATAAACATGTTTCTGCAAGTTTGGTCAACCCCGTGTAAGTTATCGGGCAGTTACAGTACACTTTTCAAAACGTGTTTTTCAGCCCGAAATAAACGACTTTTTTCAGACAACTGAATCCCTATGTAACTGCAAGGCTCAGAAGAGCCCACTCACTCTGCTCTTAACCCCAGTGTGCAGAAAGTGTCAAAACGTGTTTTTCAGCAGAAATAAACGCCTTTTTTCAGACAACTGAATCCCTATGTAACTGCAAGGCTCAGAAGAGCCCACACACTCAGCTCTTAATCCCAGTGTGCAGAAAGTGTCAAAACATGTTTTTCAGCAGAAATAAACATGTTTCTGCAAGTTTGGTCAACCCCATGTAAGTTATGGGGCAGTAACAGCACTTTTTTCAAAACGTGTTTTTCAGCCCGAAATAAACGCGTTTTTTCAGACAACTGAATCCCTATGTAACTGCAAGGCTCAGAAGAGCCCACACACTCAGCTCTTAATCCCAGTGTGCAGAAAGTGTCAAAACATGTTTTTCAGCAGAAATAAACATGTTTCTGCAAGTTTGGTCAACCCCATGTAAGTTATGGGGCAGTAACAGCACTTTTTTCAAAACATGTTTTTCAGCCCGAAATAAACGCGTTTTTTCAGACAACTGAATCCCTAGGTAACTGCAAGGCTCAGAAGAGCCCACACACTCTGCTCTTAACCCCAGTGTGCAGAAAGTGTCAAAACGTGTTTTTCAGCAGAAATAAACATGTTTCTGCAAGTTTGGTCAACCCCATGTAAGTTATGGGGCAGTTACAGTACACTTTTCAAAACGTGTTTTTCAGCCCGAAATAAACACGTTTTTTCAGACAACTGAATCCCTATGTAACTGCAAGACTCAGAAGAGCCCACACACTCACCTCTTAACCCCAGTGTGCAGAAAGTGTCAAAACATGTTTTTCAGCAGAAATAAACATGTTTCTGCAAGTTTGGTCAACCCCATGTAAGTTATGGGGCAGTAACAGCACTTTTTTCACAACGTGTTTTTCAGCCCGAAATAAACGCCTTTTTTCAGACAACTGAATCCCTATGTAACTGCAAGGCTCAGAAGAGCCCACACACTCTGCTCTTAACCCCAGAGTGCAGAAAGTGTCAAAACGTGTTTTTCAGCAGAAATAAACATGTTTCTGCAAGTTTGGTCAACCCCATGTAAGTTATGGGGCAGTTACAGTACACTTTTCAAAACGTGTTTTTCAGCCCGAAATAAACGCCTTTTTTCAGACAACTGAATCCCTATGTAACTGCAAGGCTCAGAAGAGCCCACACACTCAGCTCTTAACCCCAATGTGCAGAAAGTGTCAAAACATGTTTTTCAGCAGAAATAAACATGTTTCTGCAAGTTTGGTCAACCCCATGTAAGTTATGGGGCAGTAACAGCACTTTTTTCAAAACGTGTTTTTCAGCCCGAAATAAACACGTTTTTTCAGACAACTGAATCCCTATGTAACTGCAAGGCTCAGAAGAGCCCACACACTCTGCTCTTAACCCTAGTGTGCAGAAAGTGTCAAAACGTGTTTTTCAGCAGAAATAAACATGTTTCTGCAAGTTTGGTCAACCCCATGTAACTTATTGGGCATTAACAGCACTTTTTCAAAACGTGTTTTTCAGCCCGAAATAAACGCGTTTTTTCAGACAACTGAATCCCTATGTAACTGCAAGGCTCAGAAGAGCCCACACACTCTGCTCTTAACCCCAGAGTGCAGAAAGTGTCAAAACGTGTTTTTCAGCAGAAATAAACATGTTTCTGCAAGTTTGGTCAACCCCATGTAAGTTATGGGGCAGTAACAGCACTTTTTTCAAAACGTGTTTTTCAGCCCGAAATAAACGCGTTTTTTCAGAGAACTGAATCCCTATGTAACTGCAAGGCTCAGAAGAGCCCACACACTCAGCTCTTAACCCCAGTGTGCAGAAAGTGTCAAAACATGTTTTTCAGCCCGAAAAAAACGCGTTTTTTCAGACATCTGAATCCCTATGTAACTGCAAGGCTCAGAAGAGCCCACACACTCTGCTCTTAACCCCAGTGTGCAGAAAGTGTCAAAACGTGTTTTTCAGCAGAAATAAACATATTTCTGCAAGTTTGGTCAACCCCATGTAACTTATTGGGCAGTAACAGCACTTTTTTCAAAACGTGTTTTTCAGCCCGAAATAAACGCGTTTTTTCAGACAACTGAATCCCTATGTAACTGCAAGGCTCAGAAGAGCCCACACACTCTGCTCTTAACCCCAGAGTGCAGAAAGTGTCAAAACGTGTTTTTCAGCAGAAATAAACATGTTTCTGCAAGTTTGGTCAACCCCATGTAAGTTATGGGGCAGTTACAGTACACTTTTCAAAACGTGTTTTTCAGCCCGAAATAAACGCCTTTTTTCAGACAACTGAATCCCTATGTAACTGCAAGGCACAGAAGAGCCCACACACTCTGCTCTTAACCCCAGTGTGCAGAAAGTGTCAAAACGTGTTTTTCAGCAGAAATAAACGCCTTTTTTCAGACAACTGAATCCCTATGTAACTGCAAGGCTCAGAAGAGCCCACACACTCAGCTCTTAATCCCAGTGTGCAGAAAGTGTCAAAACATGTTTTTCAGCAGAAATAAACATGTTTCTGCAAGTTTGGTCAACCCCATGTAAGTTATGGGGCAGTAACAGCACTTTTTTCAAAACGTGTTTTTCAGCCCGAAATAAACGCGTTTTTTCAGACAACTGAATCCCTATGTAACTGCAAGGCTCAGAAGAGCACACACACTCTGCTCTTAACCCCAGTGTGCAGAAAGTGTCAAAACGTGTTTTTCAGCAGAAATAAACATATTTCTGCAAGTTTGGTCAACCCCATGTAACTTATTGGGCAGTAACAGCACTTTTTTCAAAACGTGTTTTTCAGCCCGAAATAAACGCGTTTTTTCAGACAACTGAATCCCTATGTAACTGCAAGGCTCAGAAGAGCCCACACACTCTGCTCTTAACCCCAGAGTGCAGAAAGTGTCAAAACGTGTTTTTCAGCAGAAATAAACATGTTTCTGCAAGTTTGGTCAACCCCATGTAAGTTATGGGGCAGTTACAGTACTCTTTTCAAAACGTGTTTTTCAGCCCGAAATAAACGACTTTTTTCAGACAACTGAATCCCTATGTAACTGCAAATCTCAGAAGAGCCCACACACTCAGCTCTTAACCCCAGTGTGCAGAAAGTGTCAAAACGTGTTTTTCAGCCCGAAATAAACGCGTTTTTTCAGACAACTGAATCCCTATGTAACTGCAAGGCTCAGAAGAGCCCACACACTCTGCTCTTAACCCCAGTGTGCAGAAAGTGTCAAAACGTGTTTTTCAGCAGAAATAAACATGTTTCTGCAAGTTTGGTCAACCCCATGTAAGTTATGGGGCAGTTACAGTACACTTTTCAAAACGTGTTTTTCAGCCAGAAATAAACACGTTTTTTCAGACAACTGAATCCCTATGTAACTGCAAGGCTCAGAAGAGCCCACACACTCAGCTCTTAACCCCAGTGTGCAGAAAGTGTCAAAACATGTTTTTCAGCAGAAATAAACATGTTTCTGCAAGTTTGGTCAACCCCATGTAAGTTATAGGGCAGTAACAGCACTTTTTTCAAAACGTGTTTTTCAGCCCGAAATAAACGCGTTTTTTCAGACAACTGAATCCCTAGGTAACTGCAAGGCTCAGAAGAGCCCACACACTCTGCTCTTAACCCCAGTGTGCAGAAAGTGTCAAAACGTGTTTTTCAGCAGAAATAAACATGTTTCTGCATGTTTGGTCAACCCCATGTAAGTTATGGGGCAGTTACAGTACACTTTTCAAAACGTGTTTTTCAGCCCGAAATAAACGACTTTTTTCAGACAACTGAATCCCTATGTAACTGCAAATCTCAGAAGAGCCCACACACTCAGCTCTTAACCCCAGTGTGCAGAAAGTGTCAAAATGTGTTTTTCAGCCCGAAATAAACGCGTTTTTTCAGACAACTGAATCCCTATGTAACTGCAAGGCTCAGAAGAGCCCACACACTCTGCTCTTAACCCCAGTGTGCAGAAAGTGTCAAAACGTGTTTTTCAGCAGAAATAAACATGTTTCTGCAAGTTTGGTCAACCCCATGTAAGTTATGGGGCAGTTACAGTACACTTTTCAAAACGTGTTTTTCAGCCAGAAATAAACACGTTTTTTCAGACAACTGAATCCCTATGTAACTGCAAGGCTCAGAAGAGCCCACACACTCAGCTCTTAACCCCAGTGTGCAGAAAGTGTCAAAACATGTTTTTCAGCAGAAATAAACATGTTTCTGCAAGTTTGGTCAACCCCATGTAAGTTATGGGGCAGTAACAGCACTTTTTTCAAAACGTGTTTTTCAGCCCGAAATAAACGCGTTTTTTCAGACAACTGAATCCCTATGTAACTGCAAGGCTCAGAAGAGCCCATATACTCTGCTCTTAACCCCAGTGTGCAGAAAGTGTTAAAACGTGTTTTTCAGCAGAAATAAACATGTTTCTGCAAGTTTGGTCAACCCCATGTAAGTTATGGGGCAGTAACAGCACTTTTTTCAAAACGTGTTTTTCATCCCGAAATAAACGCGTTTCTTCAGACAACTGAATCCCTATGTAACTGCAAGGCTCAGAAGAGCCCACACACTCTGCTCTTAACCCCAGTGTGCAGAAAGTGTCAAAACATGTTTTTCAGCAGAAATAAACATGTTTCTGCAAGTTTGGTTAACCCCATGTAAGTTATGGGGCAGTAACAGCACTTTTTTCAAAACGTGTTTTTCAGCCCGAAATAAAAGCGTTTTTTCAGACAACTGAATCCCTATGTAACTGCAAGGCTCAGAAGAGCCCATATACTCTGCTCTTAACCCCAGTGTGCAGAAAGTGTTAAAACGTGTTTTTCAGCAGAAATAAACATGTTTCTGCAAGTTTGGTCAACCCCATGTAAGTTATAGGGCAGTAACAGCACTTTTTTCAAAACGTGTTTTTCAGCCCGAAATAAACGCGTTTTTTCAGACAACTGAATCCCTAGGTAACTGCAAGGCTCAGAAGAGCCCACACACTCTGCTCTTAACCCCAGTGTGCAGAAAGTGTCAAAACGTGTTTTTCAGCAGAAATAAACATGTTTCTGCAAGTTTGGTCAACCCCATGTAAGTTATGGGGCAGTTACAGTACACTTTTCAAAACGTGTTTTTCAGCCCGAAATAAACGCGTTTTTTCAGACAACTGAATCCCTATGTAACTGCAAGGCTCAGAAGAGCCCACACACTCTGCTCTTAACCCCAGTGTGCAGAAAGTGTCAAAACGTGTTTTTCAGCAGAAATAAACATGTTTCTGCAAGTTTGGTCAACCCCATGTACGTTATGGGGCAGTAACAGCACTTTTTTCAAAACGTGTTTTTCAGCCCGAAATAAACGCCTTTTTTCAGACAACTGAATCCCTATGTAACTGCAAGGCTCAGAAGAGCCCACACACTCAGCTCTTAACCCCAATGTGCAGAAAGTGTCAAAACATGTTTTTCAGCAGAAATAAACATGTTTCTGCAAGTTTGGTCAACCCCATGTAAGTTATGGGGCAGTAACAGCACTTTTTTCAAAACGTGTTTTTCAGCCCGAAATAAACGCGTTTTTTCAGACAACTGAATCCCTATGTAACTGCAAGGCTCAGAAGAGCCCACACACTCTGCTCTTAACCCTAGTGTGCAGAAAGTGTCAAAACGTGTTTTTCAGCAGAAATAAACATGTTTCTGCAAGTTTGGTCAACCCCATGTAACTTATTGGGCAGTAACAGCACTTTTTTCAAAACGTGTTTTTCAGCCCGAAATAAACGCCTTTTTTCAGACAACTGAATCCCTATGTAACTGAAAGGCTCAGAAGAGCCCACACACTCTGCTCTTAACCCCAGAGTGCAGAAAGTGTCAAAACGTGTTTTTCAGCAGAAATAAACATGTTTCTGCAAGTTTGGTCAACCCCATGTAAGTTTTGGGGCAGTAACAGCACTTTTTTCAAAACGTGTTTTTCAGCCCGAAATAAACGCGTTTTTTCAGATAACTGAATCCCTATGTAACTGCAAGGCTCAGAAGAGCCCACACACTCAGCTCTTAACCCCAGTGTGCAGAAAGTGTCAAAACGTGTTTTTCAGCCCGAAATAAACGCGTTTTTTCAGACAACTGAATCCCTATGTAACTGCAAGGCTCAGAAGAGCCCACACACTCTGCTCTTAACCCCAGTGTGCAGAAAGTGTCAAAACGTGTTTTTCAGCAGAAATAAACGCCTTTTTTCAGACAACTGAATCCCTATGTAACTGCAAGGCTCAGAAGAGCCCACACACTCAGCTCTTAATCCCAGTGTGCCGAAAGTGTCAAAACATGTTTTTCAGCAGAAATAAACATGTTTCTGCAAGTTTGGTCAACCCCATGTAAGTTATGGGGCAGTAACAGCACTTTTTTCAAAACGTGTTTTTCAGCCCGAAATAAACGCGTTTTTTCAGACAACTGAATCCCTATGTAACTGCAAGGCTCAGAAGAGCACACACACTCTGCTCTTAACCCCAGTGTGCAGAAAGTGTCAAAACGTGTTTTTCAGCAGAAATAAACGCCTTTTTTCAGACAACTGAATCCCTATGTAACTGCAAGGCTCAGAAGATCCCACACACTCAGCTCTTAATCCCAGTGTGCAGAAAGTGTCAAAACATGTTGTTCAGCAGAAATAAACATGTTTCTGCAAGTTTGGTCAACCCCATGTAAGTTATGGGGCAGTAACAGCACTTTTTTCAAAACGTGTTTTTCAGCCCGAAATAAACGCGTTTTTTCAGACAACTGAATCGCTATGTAACTGCAAGGCTCAGAAGAGCACACACACTCTGCTCTTAACCCCAGTGTGCAGAAAGTGTCAAAACGTGTTTTTCAGCAGAAATAAACATGTTTCTGCAAGTTTGGTCAACCCCATGTAACTTATTGGGCAGTAACAGCACTTTTTTCAAAACGTGTTTTTCAGCCCGAAATAAACGCGTTTTTTCAGACAACTGAATCCCTATGTAACTGCAAGGCTCAGAAGAGCCCACACACTCTGCTCTTAACCCCAGAGTGCAGAAAGTGTCAAAACGTGTTTTTCAGCAAAAATAAACATGTTTCTGCAAGTTTGGTCAACCCCATGTAAGTTATGGGGCAGTTACAGTACACTTTTCAAAACGTGTTTTTCAGCCCGAAATAAACGACTTTTTTCAGACAACTGAATCCCTATGTAACTGCAAATCTCAGAAGAGCCCACACACTCAGCTCTTAACCCCAGTGTGCAGAAAGTGTCAAAACGTGTTTTTCAGCCCGAAATAAACGCGTTTTTTCAGACAACTGAATCCCTATGTAACTGCAAGGCTCAGAAGAGCCCACACACTCTGCTCTTGACCCCAGTGTGCAGAAAGTGTCAAAACGTGTTTTTCAGCAGAAATAAACATGTTTCTGCAAGTTTGGTCAACCCCATGTAAGTTATGGGGCAGTTACAGTACACTTTTCAAAACGTGTTTTTCAGCCAGAAATAAACACGTTTTTTCAGACAACTGAATCCCTATGTAACTGCAAGGCTCAGAAGAGCCCACACACTCAGCTCTTAACCCCAGTGTGCAGAAAGTGTCAAAACATGTTTTTCAGCAGAAATAAACATGTTTCTGCAAGTTTGGTCAACCCCATGTATGTTATGGGGCAGTAACAGCACTTTTTTCAAAACGTGTTTTTCAGCCCGAAATAAACGCGTTTTTTCAGACAACTGAATCCCTATGTAACTGCAAGGCTCAGAAGAGCCCATATACTCTGCTCTTAACCCCAGTGTGCAGAAAGTGTTAAAACGTGTTTTTCAGCAGAAATAAACATGTTTCTGCAAGTTTGGTCAACCCCATGTAAGTTATGGGGCAGTAACAGCACTTTTTTCAAAACGTGTTTTTCAGCCCGAAATAAACGCGTTTTTTCAGACAACTGAATCCCTATGTAACTGAAAGGCTCAGAAGAGCCCACACACTCTGCTCTTAACCCCAGTGTGCAGAAAGTGTCAAAACGTGTTTTTCAGCAGAAATAAACATGTTTCTGGAAGTTTGGTCAACCCCATGTAAGTTATGGGGCAGTTACAGTACACTTTTCAAAACGTGTTTTTCAGCCCGAAATAAACACGTTTTTTCAGACAACTGAATCCCTATGTAACTGCAAAGCTCAGAAGAGCCCACACACTCAGCTCTTAACCCCAGTGTGCAGAAAGTGTCAAAACATGTTTTTCAGCAGAAATAAACATGTTTCTGCAAGTTTGGTCAACCCCATGTAAGTTATGGGGCAGTAACAGCACTTTTTTCAAAACGTGTTTTTCATCCCGAAATAAACGCGTTTCTTCAGACAACTGAATCCCTATGTAACTGCAAGGCTCAGAAGAGCCCACACACTCTGCTCTTAACCCCAGTGTGCAGAAAGTGTCAAAACATGTTTTTCAGCAGAAATAAACATGTTTCTGCAAGTTTGGTTAACCCCATGTAAGTTATGGGGCAGTAACAGCACTTTTTTCAAAACGTGTTTTTCAGCCCGAAATAAAAGCGTTTTTTCAGACAACTGAATCCCTATGTAACTGCAAGGCTCAGAAGAGCCCATATACTCTGCTCTTAACCCCAGTGTGCAGAAAGTGTTAAAACGTGTTTTTCAGCAGAAATAAACATGTTTCTGCAAGTTTGGTCAACCCCATGTAAGGTATAGGGCAGTAACAGCACTTTTTTCAAAACGTGTTTTTCAGCCCGAAATAAACGCGTTTTTTCAGACAACTGAATCCCTAGGTAACTGCAAGGCTCAGAAGAGCCCACACACTCTGCTCTTAACCCCAGTGTGCAGAAAGTGTCAAAACGTGTTTTTCAGCAGAAATAAACATGTTTCTGCAAGTTTGGTCAACCCCATGTAAGTTATGGGGCAGTTACAGTACACTTTTCAAAACGTGTTTTTCAGCCCGAAATAAACGCGTTTTTTCAGACAACTGAATCCCTATGTAACTGCAAGGCTCAGAAGAGCCCACACACTCTGCTCTTAACCCCAGTGTGCAGAAAGTGTCAAAACGTGTTTTTCAGCAGAAATAAACATGTTTCTGCAAGTTTGGTCAACCCCATGTAAGTTATGGGGCAGTAACAGCACTTTTTTCAAAACGTGTTTTTCAGCCCGAAATAAACGCCTTTTTTCAGACAACTGAATCCCTATGTAACTGCAAGGCTCAGAAGAGCCCACACACTCTGCTCTTAACCCCAGTGTGCAGAAAGTGTCAAAACGTGTTTTTCAGCAGAAATAAACATGTTTCTGCAAGTTTGGTCAACCCCATGTAAGTTATGGGGCAGTAACAGCACTTTTTTCAAAACGTGTTTTTCAGCCCGAAATAAACGCCTATTTTCAGACAACTGAATCCCTATGTAACTGCAAGGCTCAGAAGAGCCCACACACTCAGCTCTTAACCCCAATGTGCAGAAAGTGTCAAAACATGTTTTTCAGCAGAAATAAACATGTTTCTGCAAGTTTGGTCAACCCCATGTAAGTTATGGGGTAGTAACAGCACTTTTTTCAAAACGTGTTTTTCAGCCCGAAATAAACGCGTTTTTTCAGACAACTGAATCCCTATGTAACTGCAAGGCTCAGAAGAGCCCACACACTCTGCTCTTAACCCTAGTGTGCAGAAAGTGTCAAAACGTGTTTTTCAGCAGAAATAAACATGTTTCTGCAAGTTTGGTCAACCCCATGTAACTTATTGGGCAGTAACAGCACTTTTTTCAAAACGTGTTTTTCAGCCCGAAATAAACGCCTTTTTTCAGACAACTGAATCCCTATGTAACTGCAAGGCTCAGAAGAGCCCACACACTCTGCTCTTAACCCCAGAGTGCAGAAAGTGTCAAAACGTGTTTTTCAGCAGAAATAAACATGTTTCTGTAAGTTTGGTCAACCCCATGTAAGTTATGGGGCAGTAACAGCACTTTTTTCAAAACGTGTTTTTCAGCCCGAAATAAACGCGTTTTTTCAGACAACTGAATCCCTAGGTAACTGCAAGGCTCAGAAGAGCCCACACACTCTGCTCTTAACCCCAGTGTGCAGAAAGTGTCAAAACGTGTTTTTCAGCAGAAATAAACATGTTTCTGCAAGTTTGGTCAACCCCATGTAAGTTATGGGGCAGTTACAGTACACTTTTCAAAACGTGTTTTTCAGCCCGAAATAAACGCGTTTTTTCAGACAACTTTATCCCTATGTAACTGCAAGGCTCAGAAGAGCCCACACACTCTGCTCTTAACCCCAGTGTGCAGAAAGTGTCAAAACGTGTTTTTCAGCAGAAATAAACATGTTTCTGCAAGTTTGGTCAACCCCATGTAAGTTATGGGGCAGTAACAGCACTTTTTTCAAAACGTGTTTTTCAGCCCGAAATAAACGCCTTTTTTCAGACAACTGAATCCCTATGTAACTGCAAGGCTCAGAAGAGCCCACACACTCTGCTCTTAACCCCAGTGTGCAGAAAGTGTCAAAACGTGTTTTTCAGCAGAAATAAACATGTTTCTGCAAGTTTGGTCAACCCCATGTAAGTTATGGGGCAGTAACAGCACTTTTTTCAAAACGTGTTTTTCAGCCCGAAATAAACGCCTTTTTTCAGACAACTGAATCCCTATGTAACTGCAAGGCTCAGAAGAGCCCACACACTCAGCTCTTAACCCCAATGTGCAGAAAGTGTCAAAACATGTTTTTCAGCAGAAATAAACATGTTTCTGCAAGTTTGGTCAACCCCATGTAAGTTATGGGGCAGTAACAGCACTTTTTTCAAAACGTGTTTTTCAGCCCGAAATAAACGCGTTTTTTCAGACAACTGAATCCCTATGTAACTGCAAGGCTCAGAAGAGCCCACACACTCTGCTCTTAACCCTAGTGTGCAGAAAGTGTCAAAACGTGTTTTTCAGCAGAAATAAACATGTTTCTGCAAGTTTGGTCAACCCCATGTAACTTATTGGGCAGTAACAGCACTTTTTTCAAAACGTGTTTTTCAGCCCGAAATAAACGCCTTTTTTCAGACAACTGAATCCCTATGTAACTGAAAGGCTCAGAAGAGCCCACACACTCTGCTCTTAACCCCAGAGTGCAGAAAGTGTCAAAACGTGTTTTTCAGCAGAAATAAACATGTTTCTGCAAGTTTGGTCAACCCCATGTAAGTTTTGGGGCAGTAACAGCACTTTTTTCAAAACGTGTTTTTCAGCCCGAAATAAACGCGTTTTTTCAGATAACTGAATCCCTATGTAACTGCAAGGCTCAGAAGAGCCCACACACTCAGCTCTTAACCCCAGTGTGCAGAAAGTGTCAAAACGTGTTTTTCAGCCCGAAATAAACGCGTTTTTTCAGACAACTGAATCCCTATGTAACTGCAAGGCTCAGAAGAGCCCACACACTCTGCTCTTAACCCCAGTGTGCAGAAAGTGTCAAAACGTGTTTTTCAGCAGAAATAAACGCCTTTTTTCAGACAACTGAATCCCTATGTAACTGCAAGGCTCAGAAGAGCCCACACACTCAGCTCTTAATCCCAGTGTGCCGAAAGTGTCAAAACATGTTTTTCAGCAGAAATAAACATGTTTCTGCAAGTTTGGTCAACCCCATGTAAGTTATGGGGCAGTAACAGCACTTTTTTCAAAACGTGTTTTTCAGCCCGAAATAAACGCGTTTTTTCAGACAACTGAATCCCTATGTAACTGCAAGGCTCAGAAGAGCACACACACTCTGCTCTTAACCCCAGTGTGCAGAAAGTGTCAAAACGTGTTTTTCAGCAGAAATAAACGCCTTTTTTCAGACAACTGAATCCCTATGTAACTGCAAGGCTCAGAAGATCCCACACACTCAGCTCTTAATCCCAGTGTGCAGAAAGTGTCAAAACATGTTGTTCAGCAGAAATAAACATGTTTCTGCAAGTTTGGTCAACCCCATGTAAGTTATGGGGCAGTAACAGCACTTTTTTCAAAACGTGTTTTTCAGCCCGAAATAAACGCGTTTTTTCAGACAACTGAATCGCTATGTAACTGCAAGGCTCAGAAGAGCACACACACTCTGCTCTTAACCCCAGTGTGCAGAAAGTGTCAAAACGTGTTTTTCAGCAGAAATAAACATGTTTCTGCAAGTTTGGTCAACCCCATGTAACTTATTGGGCAGTAACAGCACTTTTTTCAAAACGTGTTTTTCAGCCCGAAATAAACGCGTTTTTTCAGACAACTGAATCCCTATGTAACTGCAAGGCTCAGAAGAGCCCACACACTCTGCTCTTAACCCCAGAGTGCAGAAAGTGTCAAAACGTGTTTTTCAGCAAAAATAAACATGTTTCTGCAAGTTTGGTCAACCCCATGTAAGTTATGGGGCAGTTACAGTACACTTTTCAAAACGTGTTTTTCAGCCCGAAATAAACGACTTTTTTCAGACAACTGAATCCCTATGTAACTGCAAATCTCAGAAGAGCCCACACACTCAGCTCTTAACCCCAGTGTGCAGAAAGTGTCAAAACGTGTTTTTCAGCCCGAAATAAACGCGTTTTTTCAGACAACTGAATCCCTATGTAACTGCAAGGCTCAGAAGAGCCCACACACTCTGCTCTTAACCCCAGTGTGCAGAAAGTGTCAAAACGTGTTTTTCAGCAGAAATAAACATGTTTCTGCAAGTTTGGTCAACCCCATGTAAGTTATGGGGCAGTTACAGTACACTTTTCAAAACGTGTTTTTCAGCCAGAAATAAACACGTTTTTTCAGACAACTGAATCCCTATGTAACTGCAAGGCTCAGAAGAGCCCACACACTCAGCTCTTAACCCCAGTGTGCAGAAAGTGTCAAAACATGTTTTTCAGCAGAAATAAACATGTTTCTGCAAGTTTGGTCAACCCCATGTATGTTATGGGGCAGTAACAGCACTTTTTTCAAAACGTGTTTTTCAGCCCGAAATAAACGCGTTTTTTCAGACAACTGAATCCCTATGTAACTGCAAGGCTCAGAAGAGCCCATATACTGTGCTCTTAACCCCAGTGTGCAGAAAGTGTTAAAACGTGTTTTTCAGCAGAAATAAACATGTTTCTGCAAGTTTGGTCAACCCCATGTAAGTTATGGGGCAGTAACAGCACTTTTTTCAAAACGTGTTTTTCAGCCCGAAATAAACGCGTTTTTTCAGACAACTGAATCCCTATGTAACTGAAAGGCTCAGAAGAGCCCACACACTCTGCTCTTAACCCCAGTGTGCAGAAAGTGTCAAAACGTGTTTTTCAGCAGAAATAAACATGTTTCTGGAAGTTTGGTCAACCCCATGTAAGTTAGGGGCAGTTACAGTACACTTTTCAAAACGTGTTTTTCAGCCCGAAATAAACACGTTTTTTCAGACAACTGAATCCCTATGTAACTGCAAAGCTCAGAAGAGCCCACACACTCAGCTCTTAACCCCAGTGTGCAGAAAGTGTCAAAACGTGTTTTTCAGCAGAAATAAACATGTTTCTGCAAGTTTGGTCAACCCCATGTAAGTTATGGGGCAGTAACAGCACTTTTTTCAAAACGTGTTTTTCATCCCGAAATAAACGCGTTTCTTCAGACAACTGAATCCCTATGTAACTGCAAGGCTCAGAAGAGCCCACACACTCTGCTCTTAACCCCAGTGTGCAGAAAGTGTCAAAACATGTTTTTCAGCAGAAATAAACATGTTTCTGCAAGTTTGGTTAACCCCATGTAAGTTATGGGGCAGTAACAGCACTTTTTTCAAAACGTGTTTTTCAGCCCGAAATAAACGCGTTTTTTCAGACAACTGAATCGCTATGTAACTGCAAGGCTCAGAAGAGCACACACACTCTGCTCTTAACCCCAGTGTGCAGAAAGTGTCAAAACGTGTTTTTCAGCAGAAATAAACATGTTTCTGCAAGTTTGGTCAACCCCATGTAACTTATTGGGCAGTAACAGCACTTTTTTCAAAACGTGTTTTTCAGCCCGAAATAAACGCGTTTTTTCAGACAACTGAATCCCTATGTAACTGCAAGGCTCAGAAGAGCCCACACACTCTGCTCTTAACCCCAGAGTGCAGAAAGTGTCAAAACGTGTTTTTCAGCAAAAATAAACATGTTTCTGCAAGTTTGGTCAACCCCATGTAAGTTATGGGGCAGTTACAGTACACTTTTCAAAACGTGTTTTTCAGCCCGAAATAAACGACTTTTTTCAGACAACTGAATCCCTATGTAACTGCAAATCTCAGAAGAGCCCACACACTCAGCTCTTAACCCCAGTGTGCAGAAAGTGTCAAAACGTGTTTTTCAGCCCGAAATAAACGCGTTTTTTCAGACAACTGAATCCCTATGTAACTGCAAGGCTCAGAAGAGCCCACACACTCTGCTCTTAACCCCAGTGTGCAGAAAGTGTCAAAACGTGTTTTTCAGCAGAAATAAACATGTTTCTGCAAGTTTGGTCAACCCCATGTAAGTTATGGGGCAGTTACAGTACACTTTTCAAAACGTGTTTTTCAGCCAGAAATAAACACGTTTTTTCAGACAACTGAATCCCTATGTAACTGCAAGGCTCAGAAGAGCCCACACACTCAGCTCTTAACCCCAGTGTGCAGAAAGTGTCAAAACATGTTTTTCAGCAGAAATAAACATGTTTCTGCAAGTTTGGTCAACCCCATGTATGTTATGGGGCAGTAACAGCACTTTTTTCAAAACGTGTTTTTCAGCCCGAAATAAACGCGTTTTTTCAGACAACTGAATCCCTATGTAACTGCAAGGCTCAGAAGAGCCCATATACTGTGCTCTTAACCCCAGTGTGCAGAAAGTGTTAAAACGTGTTTTTCAGCAGAAATAAACATGTTTCTGCAAGTTTGGTCAACCCCATGTAAGTTATGGGGCAGTAACAGCACTTTTTTCAAAACGTGTTTTTCAGCCCGAAATAAACACGTTTTTTTAGACAACTGAATCCCTATGTAACTGAAAGGCTCAGAAGAGCCCACACACTCTGCTCTTAACCCCAGTGTGCAGAAAGTGTCAAAACGTGTTTTTCAGCAGAAATAAACATGTTTCTGGAAGTTTGGTCAACCCCATGTAAGTTAGGGGCAGTTACAGTACACTTTTCAAAACGTGTTTTTCAGCCCGAAATAAACACGTTTTTTCAGACAACTGAATCCCTATGTAACTGCAAAGCTCAGAAGAGCCCACACACTCAGCTCTTAACCCCAGTGTGCAGAAAGTGTCAAAACGTGTTTTTCAGCAGAAATAAACATGTTTCTGCAAGTTTGGTCAACCCCATGTAAGTTATGGGGCAGTAACAGCACTTTTTTCAAAACGTGTTTTTCATCCCGAAATAAACGCGTTTCTTCAGACAACTGAATCCCTATGTAACTGCAAGGCTCAGAAGAGCCCACACACTCTGCTCTTAACCCCAGTGTGCAGAAAGTGTTAAAACGTGTTTTTCAGCAGAAATAAACATGTTTCTGCAAAATTGGTCAACCCCATGTAAGTTATGGGGCAGTAACAGCACTTTTTTCAAAACGTGTTTTTCAGCCCGAAATAAACGCCTTTTTTCAGACAACTGAATCCCTATGTAACTGCAAGGCTCAGAAGAGCCCACACACTCTGCTCTTAACCCCATAGTGCAGAAAGTGTCAAAACGTGTTTTTCAGCAGAAATAAACATGTTTCTGCAAGTTTGGTCAACCCCATTTAAGTTATGGGGCAGTTACAGTACACTTTTCAAAACGTGTTTTTCAGCCCGAAATAAACGCCTTTTTTCAGAAAACTGAATCCCTATGTAACTGCAAGGCTCAGAAGAGCCCACACACTCAGCTCTTAACCCCAATGTGCAGAAAGTGTCAAAACATGTTTTTCAGCAGAAATAAACATGTTTCTGCAAGTTTGGTCAACCCCATGTAAGTTATGGGGCAGTAACAGCACTTTTTTCAAAACGTGTTTTTCAGCCCGAAATAAACGCGTTTTTTCAGACAACTGAATCCCTATGTAACTGCAAGGCTCAGAAGAGCCCACACACTCTGCTCTTAACCCTAGTGTGCAGAAAGGGTCAAAACGTGTTTTTCAGCAGAAATAAACATGTTTCTGCAAGTTTGGTCAACCCCATGTAACTTATTGGGCAGTAACAGCACTTTTTTCAAAACGTGTTTTTCAGCCCGAAATAAACGCGTTTTTTCAGACAACTGAATCCCTATGTAACTGCAAGGCTCAGAAGAGCCCACACACTCTGCTCTTAACCCCAGAGTGCAGAAAGTGTCAAAACGTGTTTTTCAGCAGAAATAAACATGTTTCTGCAAGTTTGGTCAACCCCATGTAAGTTATGGGGCAGTAACAGCACTTTTTTCAAAACGTGTTTTTCAGCCCGAAATAAACGCGTTTTTTCAGACAACTGAATCCCTATGTAACTGCAAGGCTCAGAAGAGCCCACACACTCAGCTCTTAACCCCAGTGTGCAGAAAGTGTCAAAACGTGTTTTTCAGCCCGAAATAAACGCGTTTTTTCAGACAACTGAATCCCTATGTAACTGCAAGGCTCAGAAGAGCCCACACACTCTGCTCTTAACTCCAGTGTGCAGAAAGTGTCAAAACGTGTTTTTCAGCAGAAATAAACATATTTCTGCAAGTTTGGTCAACCCCATGTAACTTATTGGGCAGTAACAGCACTTTTTTCAAAACGTGTTTTTCAGCCCGAAATAAACGCGTTTTTTCAGACAACTGAATCCCTATGTAACTGCAAGGCTCAGAAGAGCCCACACACTCTGCTCTTAACCCCAGAGTGCAGAAAGTGTCAAAACGTGTTTTTCAGCAGAAATAAACATGTTTCTGCAAGTTTGGTCAACCCCATGTAAGTTATGGGGCAGTTACAGTACACTTTTCAAAACGTGTTTTTCAGCCCGAAATAAACGCCTTTTTTCAGACAACTGAATCCCTATGTAACTGCAAGGCACAGAAGAGCCCACACACTCAGCTCTTAATCCCAGTGTGCAGAAAGTGTCAAAACATGTTTTTCAGCAGAAATAAACATGTTTCTGCAAGTTTGGTCAACCCCATGTAAGTTATGGGGCAGTAACAGCACTTTTTTCAAAACGTGTTTTTCAGCCCGAAATAAACGCGTTTTTTCAGACAACTGAATCCCTATGTAACTGCAAGGCTCAGAAGAGCACACACACTCTGCTCTTAACCCCAGTGTGCAGAAAGTGTCAAAACGTGTTTTTCAGCAGAAATAAACATGTTTCTGCAAGTTTGGTCAACCCCATGTAACTTATTGGGCAGTAACAGCACTTTTTTCAAAATGTGTTTTTCAGCCCGAAATAAACGCGTTTTTTCAGACAACTGAATCCCGATGTAACTGCAAGGCTCAGAAGAGCCCACACACTCTGCTCTTAACCCCAGAGTGCAGAAAGTGTCAAAACGTGTTTTTCAGCAGAAATAAACATGTTTCTGCAAGTTTGGTCAACCCCATGTAAGTTATGGGGCAGTTACAGTACACTTTTCAAAACGTGTTTTTCAGCCCGAAATAAACACGTTTTTTCAGACAACTGAATCCCTATGTAACTGCAAATCTCAGAAGAGCCCACACACTCAGCTCTTAACCCCAGTGTGCAGAAAGTGTCAAAACGTGTTTTTCAGCCCGAAATAAACGCGTTTTTTCAGACAACTGAATCCCTATGTAACTGCAAGGCTCAGAAGAGCCCACACACTCAGCTCTTAACCCCAGTGTGCAGAAAGTGTCAAAACATGTTTTTCAGCAGAAATAAACATGTTTCTGCAAGTTTGGTCAACCCCATGTAAGTTATGGGGCAGTAACAGCACTTTTTTCAAAACGTGTTTTTCAGCCCGAAATAAACGCGTTTTTTCAGACAACTGAATCCCTATGTAACTGCAAGGCTCAGAAGAGCCCATATACTCTGCTCTTAACCCCAGTGTGCAGAAAGTGTTAAAACGTGTTTTTCAGCAGAAATAAACATGTTTCTGCAAGTTTGGTCAACCCCATGTAAGTTATGGGGCAGTAACAGCACTTTTTTCAAAACGTGTTTTTCAGCCCGAAATAAACGCGTTTTTTCAGACAACTGAATCCCTATGTAACTGAAAGGCTCAGAAGAGCCCACACACTCTGCTCTTAACCCCAGTGTGCAGAAAGTGTCAAAACGTGTTTTTCAGCAGAAATAAACATGTTTCTGGAAGTTTGGTGAACCCCATGTAAGTTATGGGGCAGTTACAGTACACTTTTCAAAACGTGTTTTTCAGCCCGAAATAAACGCCTTTTTTCAGACAACTGAATCCCTATGTAACTGCAAGGCACAGAAGAGCCCACACACTCAGCTCTTAATCCCAGTGTGCAGAAAGTGTCAAAACATGTTTTTCAGCAGAAATAAACATGTTTCTGCAAGTTTGGTCAACCCCATGTAAGTTATGGGGCAGTAACAGCACTTTTTTCAAAACGTGTTTTTCAGCCCGAAATAAACGCGTTTTTTCAGACAACTGAATCCCTATGTAACTGCAAGGCTCAGAAGAGCACACACACTCTGCTCTTAACCCCAGTGTGCAGAAAGTGTCAAAACGTGTTTTTCAGCAGAAATAAACATGTTTCTGCAAGTTTGGTCAACCCCATGTAACTTATTGGGCAGTAACAGCACTTTTTTCAAAACGTGTTTTTCAGCCCGAAATAAACGCGTTTTTTCAGACAACTGAATCCCTATGTAACTGCAAGGCTCAGAAGAGCCCACACACTCTGCTCTTAACCCCAGAGTGCAGAAAGTGTCAAAACGTGTTTTTCAGCAGAAATAAACATGTTTCTGCAAGTTTGGTCAACCCCATGTAAGTTATGGGGCAGTTACAGTACACTTTTCAAAACGTGTTTTTCAGCCCGAAATAAACGACTTTTTTCAGACAACTGAATCCCTATGTAACTGCAAATCTCAGAAGAGCCCACACACTCAGCTCTTAACCCCAGTGTGCAGAAAGTGTCAAAACGTGTTTTTCAGCCCGAAATAAACGCGTTTTTTCAGACAACTGAATCCCTATGTAACTGCAAGGCTCAGAAGAGCCCACACACTCTGCTCTTAACCCCAGTGTGCAGAAAGTGTCAAAACGTGTTTTTCAGCAGAAATAAACATGTTTCTGCAAGTTTGGTCAACCCCATGTAACTTATTGGGCAGTAACAGCACTTTTTTCAAAACGTGTTTTTCAGCCCGAAATAAACGCGTTTTTTCAGACAACTGAATCCCTATGTAACTGCAAGGCTCAGAAGAGCCCACACACTCAGCTCTTAATCCCAGTGTGCAGAAAGTGTCAAAACGTGTTTTTCAGCAGAAATAAACATATTTCTGCAAGTTTGGTCAACCCCATGTAACTTATTGGGCAGTAACAGCACTTTTTTCAAAACGTGTTTTTCAGCCCGAAATAAACGCGTTTTTTCAGACAACTGAATCCCTATGTAACTGCAAGGCTCAGAAGAGCCCACACACTCAGCTCTTAACCCCAGTGTGCAGAAAGTGTCAAAACATGTTTTTCAGCAGAAATAAACATGTTTCTGCAAGTTTGGTCAACCCCATGTAAGTTATGGGGCAGTAACAGCACTTTTTTCAAAACGTGTTTTTCAGCCCGAAATAAACGCGTTTTTTCAGACAACTGAATCCCTATGTAACTGCAAGGCTCAGAAGAGCCCATATACTCTGCTCTTAACCCCAGTGTGCAGAAAGTGTTAAAACGTGTTTTTCAGCAGAAATAAACATGTTTCTGCAAGTTTGGTCAACCCTATGTAAGTTATGGGGCAGTAACAGCACTTTTTTCAAAACGTGTTTTTCAGCCCGAAATAAACGCGTTTTTTCAGACAACTGAATCCCTATGTAACTGAAAGGCTCAGAAGAGCCCACACACTCTGTTCTTAACCCCAGTGTGCAGAAAGTGTCAAAACGTGTTTTTCAGCAGAAATAAACATGTTTCTGGAAGTTTGGTCAACCCCATGTAAGTTATGGGGCAGTTACAGTACACTTTTCAAAACGTGTTTTTCAGCCCGAAATAAACACGTTTTTTTCAGACAACTGAATCCCTATGTAACTGCAAAG
Source organism: Lepisosteus oculatus (assembly GCF_040954835.1). NCBI lineage: Eukaryota > Metazoa > Chordata > Actinopteri > Semionotiformes > Lepisosteidae > Lepisosteus > Lepisosteus oculatus. The sequence continues at coordinate 198,259 of NW_027167653.1, read as the reverse complement.
CTCAGAAGAGCCCACACACTCAGCTCTTAACCCCAGTGTGCAGAAAGTGTCAAAACATGTTTTTCAGCAGAAATAAACATGTTTCTGCAAGTTTGGTCAACCCCATGTAAGTTATGGGGCAGTAACAGCACTTTTTTCAAAACGTGTTTTTCATCCCGAAATAAACGCGTTTCTTCAGACAACTGAATCCCTATGTAACTGCAAGGCTCAGAAGAGCCCACACACTCTGCTCTTAACCCCAGTGTGCAGAAAGTGTCAAAACATGTTTTTCAGCAGAAATAAACATGTTTCTGCAAGTTTGGTTAACCCCATGTAAGTTATGGGGCAGTAACAGCACTTTTTTCAAAACGTGTTTTTCAGCCCGAAATAAAAGCGTTTTTTCAGACAACTGAATCCCTATGTAACTGCAAGGCTCAGAAGAGCCCATATACTCTGCTCTTAACCCCAGTGTGCAGAAAGTGTTAAAACGTGTTTTTCAGCAGAAATAAACATGTTTCTGCAAGTTTGGTCAACCCCATGTAAGTTATAGGGCAGTAACAGAACTTTTTTCAAAACGTGTTTTTCAGCCCGAAATAAACGCGTTTTTTCAGACAACTGAATCCCTAGGTAACTGCAAGGCTCAGAAGAGCCCACACACTCTGCTCTTAACCCCAGTGTGCAGAAAGTGTCAAAACGTGTTTTTCAGCAGTAATAAACATGTTTCTGCAAGTTTGGTCAACCCCATGTAAGTTATGGGGCAGTTACAGTACACTTTTCAAAACGTGTTTTTCAGCCCGAAATAAACACGTTTTTTCAGACAACTGAATCCCTATGTAACTGCAAGACTCAGAAGAGCCCACACACTCACCTCTTAACCCCAGTGTGCAGAAAGTGTCAAAACATGTTTTTCAGCAGAAATAAACATGTTTCTGCAAAATTGGTCAACCCCATGTAAGTTATGGGGCAGTTACAATACACTTTTCAAAACGTGTTTTTCAGCCCGAAATAAACGCCTTTTTTCAGACAACTGAATCCCTATGTAACTGCAAGGCTCAGAAGAGCCCACACACTCAGCTCTTAACCCCAGTGTGCAGAAAGTGTCAAAACATGTTTTTCAGCAGAAATAAACATGTTTCTGCAAGTTTGTTCAACCCCATGTAAGTTATGGGGCAGTAACAGCACTTTTTTCAAAACGTGTTTTTCAGCCCGAAATAAACGCGTTTTTTCAGACAACTGAATCCCTATGTAACTGCAAGGCTCAGAAGAGCCCACACATTCTGCTCTTAACCCTAGTGTGCAGAAAGTGTCAAAACGTGTTTTTCAGCAGAAATAAACATGTTTCTGCAAGTTTGGTCAACCCCATGTAACTTATTGAGCTGTAACAGCACTTTTTTCGAAACGTGTTTTTCAGCCCGAAATAAACGCGTTTTTTCAGACAACTGAATCCCTATGTAACTGCAAGGCTCAGAAGAGCCCATACACTCTGCTCTTAACCACAGTGTGCAGAAAGTGTTAAAACGTGTTTTTCAGCAGAAATAAACATGTTTCTGCAAGTTTGGTCAACCCCATGTAACTTATTGGGCAGTAACAGCACTTTTTTCAAAACGTGTTTTTCAGCCCGAAATAAACGCGTTTTTTCAGACAACTGAATCCCTATGTAACTGCAAGGCTCAGAAGAGCCCACACACTCAGCTCTTAATCCCAGTGTGCAGAAAGTGTCAAAACGTGTTTTTCAGCAGAAATAAACATATTTCTGCAAGTTTGGTCAACCCCATGTAACTTATTGGGCAGTAACAGCACTTTTTTCAAAACGTGTTTTTCAGCCCGAAATAAACGCGTTTTTTCAGACAACTGAATCCCTATGTAACTGCAAGGCTCAGAAGAGCCCACACACTCAGCTCTTAACCCCAGTGTGCAGAAAGTGTCAAAACATGTTTTTCAGCAGAAATAAACATGTTTCTGCAAGTTTGGTCAACCCCATGTAAGTTATGGGGCAGTAACAGCACTTTTTTCAAAACGTGTTTTTCAGCCCGAAATAAACGCGTTTTTTCAGACAACTGAATCCCTATGTAACTGCAAGGCTCAGAAGAGCCCATATACTCTGCTCTTAACCCCAGTGTGCAGAAAGTGTTAAAACGTGTTTTTCAGCAGAAATAAACATGTTTCTGCAAGTTTGGTCAACCCTATGTAAGTTATGGGGCAGTAACAGCACTTTTTTCAAAACGTGTTTTTCAGCCCGAAATAAACGCGTTTTTTCAGACAACTGAATCCCTATGTAACTGAAAGGCTCAGAAGAGCCCACACACTCTGTTCTTAACCCCAGTGTGCAGAAAGTGTCAAAACGTGTTTTTCAGCAGAAATAAACATGTTTCTGGAAGTTTGGTCAACCCCATGTAAGTTATGGGGCAGTTACAGTACACTTTTCAAAACGTGTTTTTCAGCCCGAAATAAACACGTTTTTTCAGACAACTGAATCCCTATGTAACTGCAAAGCTCAGAAGAGCCCACACACTCAGCTCTTAACCCCAGTGTGCAGAAAGTGTCAAAACATGTTTTTCAGCAGAAATAAACATGTTTCTGCAAGTTTGGTCAACCCCATGTAAGTTATGGGGCAGTAACAGCACTTTTTTCAAAACGTGTTTTTCATCCCGAAATAAACGCGTTTCTTCAGACAACTGAATCCCTATGTAACTGCAAGGCTCAGAAGAGCCCACACACTCTGCTCTTAACCCCAGTGTGCAGAAAGTGTCAAAACATGTTTTTCAGCAGAAATAAACATGTTTCTGCAAGTTTGGTTAACCCCATGTAAGTTATGGGGCAGTAACAGCACTTTTTTCAAAACGTGTTTTTCAGCCCGAAATAAAAGCGTTTTTTCAGACAACTGAATCCCTATGTAACTGCAAGGCTCAGAAGAGCCCATATACTCTGCTCTTAACCCCAGTGTGCAGAAAGTGTTAAAACGTGTTTTTCAGCAGAAATAAACATGTTTCTGCAAGTTTGGTCAACCCCATGTAAGTTATAGGGCAGTAACAGAACTTTTTTCAAAACGTGTTTTTCAGCCCGAAATAAACGCGTTTTTTCAGACAACTGAATCCCTAGGTAACTGCAAGGCTCAGAAGAGCCCACACACTCTGCTCTTAACCCCAGTGTGCAGAAAGTGTCAAAACGTGTTTTTCAGCAGTAATAAACATGTTTCTGCAAGTTTGGTCAACCCCATGTAAGTTATGGGGCAGTTACAGTACACTTTTCAAAACGTGTTTTTCAGCCCGAAATAAACACGTTTTTTCAGACAACTGAATCCCTATGTAACTGCAAGACTCAGAAGAGCCCACACACTCACCTCTTAACCCCAGTGTGCAGAAAGTGTCAAAACATGTTTTTCAGCAGAAATAAACATGTTTCTGCAAAATTGGTCAACCCCATGTAAGTTATGGGGCAGTTACAATACACTTTTCAAAACGTGTTTTTCAGCCCGAAATAAACGCCTTTTTTCAGACAACTGAATCCCTATGTAACTGCAAGGCTCAGAAGAGCCCACACACTCAGCTCTTAACCCCAGTGTGCAGAAAGTGTCAAAACATGTTTTTCAGCAGAAATAAACATGTTTCTGCAAGTTTGTTCAACCCCATGTAAGTTATGGGGCAGTAACAGCACTTTTTTCAAAACGTGTTTTTCAGCCCGAAATAAACGCGTTTTTTCAGACAACTGAATCCCTATGTAACTGCAAGGCTCAGAAGAGCCCACACATTCTGCTCTTAACCCTAGTGTGCAGAAAGTGTCAAAACGTGTTTTTCAGCAGAAATAAACATGTTTCTGCAAGTTTGGTCAACCCCATGTAACTTATCGAGCTGTAACAGCACTTTTTTCGAAACGTGTTTTTCAGCCCGAAATAAACGCGTTTTTTCAGACAACTGAATCCCTATGTAACTGCAAGGCTCAGAAGAGCCCATACACTCTGCTCTTAACCACAGTGTGCAGAAAGTGTTAAAACGTGTTTTTCAGCAGAAATAAACATGTTTCTGCAAGTTTGGTCAACCCCATGTAAGTTATGGGGCAGTAACAGCACTTTTTTCAAAACGTGTTTTTCAGCCCGAAATAAACGCGTTTTTTCAGACAACTGAATCCCTATGTAACTGCAAGGCTCAGAAGAGCCCACACACTCAGCTCTTAATCCCAGTGTGCAGAAAGTGTCAAAACGTGTTTTTCAGCAGAAATAAACATGTTTCTGCAAGTTTGGTCAACCCCATGTAAGTTATGGGGCAGTTACAGTACACTTTTCAAAACGTGTTTTTCAGCCCGAAATAAACGCGTTTTTTCAGACAACTGAATCCCTATGTAACTGCAAGGCTCAGAAGAGCACACACACTCTGCTCTTATCCCCAGTGTGCAGAAAGTGTCAAAACGTGTTTTTCAGCAGAAATAAACGCCTTTTTTCAGACAACTGAATCCCTATGTAACTGCAAGGCTCAGAAGAGCCCACACACTCAGCTCTTAATCCCAGTGTGCAGAAAGTGTCAAAACATGTTTTTCAGCAGAAATAAACATGTTTCTGCAAGTTTGGTCAACCCCATGTAAGTTATGGGGCAGTAACAGCAGTTTTTTCAAAACGTGTTTTTCAGCCCGAAATAAACGCGTTTTTTCAGACAACTGAATCCCTATGTAACTGCAAGGCTCAGAAGAGCACACACACTCTGCTCTTAACCCCAGTGTGCAGAAAGTGTCAAAACGTGTTTTTCAGCAGAAATAAATATGTTTCTGCAAGTTTGGTCAACCCCATGTAACTTATTGGTAAGTAACAGCACTTTTTTCCAAACGTGTTTTTCAGCCCGAAATAAACGCGTTTTTTCAGACAACTGAATCCCTATGTAACTGCAAGGCTCAGAAGAGCCCACACACTCTGCTCTTAACCCCAGAGTTCAGAAAGTGTCAAAACGTGTTTTTCAGCAGAAATAAACATGTTTCTGCAAGTTTGGTCAACCCCATGTAAGTTATGGGGCAGTTACAGTACACTTTTCAAAACGTGTTTTTCAGCCCGAAATAAACGACTTTTTTCAGACAACTGAATCCCTATGTAACTGCAAATCTCAGAAGAGCCCACACACTCAGCTCTTAACCCCAGTGTGCAGAAAGTGTCAAAACGTGTTTTTCAGCCCGAAATAAACGCGTTTTTTCAGACAACTGAATCCCTATGTAACTGCAAGGCTCAGAAGAGCCCACACATTCTGCTCTTAACCCCAGTGTGCAGAAAGTGTCAAAACGTGTTTTTCAGCAGAAATAAACATGTTTCTGCAAGTTTGGTCAACCCCATGTAAGTTATGGGGCAGTAACAGCACTTTTTTCAAAACGTGTTTTTCAGCCCGAAATAAACGCGTTTTTTCAGACAACTGAATCCCTATGTAACTGCAAGGCTCAGAAGAGCCCATATACTCTGCTCTTAACCCCAGTGTGCAGAAAGTGTTAAAACGTGTTTTTCAGCAGATATAAACATGTTTCTGCAAGTTTGGTCAACCCCATGTAAGTTATGGGGCAGTAACAGCACTTTTTTCAAAACGTGTTTTTCAGCCCGAAATAAACGCGTTTTTTCAGACAACTGAATCCCTATGTAACTGAAAGGCTCAGAAGAGCCCACACACTCTGCTCTTAACCCCAGTGTGCAGAAAGTGTCAAAACGTGTTTTTCAGCAGAAATAAACATGTTTCTGGAAGTTTGGTCAACCCCATGTAAGTTATGGGGCAGTTACAGTACACTTTTCAAAACGTGTTTTTCAGCCCGAAATAAACGCCTTTTTTCAGACAACTGAATCCCTATGTAACTGCAAGGCTCAGAAGAGCCCACACACTCTGCTCTTAACACCAGAGTGCAGAAAGTGTCAAAACGTGTTTTTCAGCAGAAATAAACATGTTTCTGCAAGTTTGGTCAACCCCATGTAAGTTATGGGGCAGTTACAGTACACTTTTCAAAACGTGTTTTTCAGCCAGAAATAAACGCCTTTTTTCAGACAACTGAATCCCTATGTAACTGCAAGGCTCAGAAGAGCCCATACACTCTGCTCTTAACCACAGTGTGCAGAAAGTGTCAAAACGTGTTTTTCAGCAGAAATAAACATGTTTCTGCAAGTTTGGTCAACCCCATGTAAGTTATGGGGCAGTTACAGTACACTTTTCAAAACGTGTTTTTCAGCCCGAATTAAACGCCTTTTTTCAGACAACTGAATCCCTATGTAACTGCAAGGCTCAGAAGAGCCCATACACTCTGCTCTTAACCCCAGTGGCAGAAAGTGTTAAAACGTGTTTTTCAGCAGAAATAAACATGTTTCTGCAAGTTTGGTCAACCCCATGTAAGTTATGGGGAAGTAACAGCACTTTTTTCAAAACGTGTTTTTCAGCCCGAAATAAACGCGTTTTTTCAGACAACTCAATCCCTATGTAACTGCAAGGCTCAGAAGAGCCCACACACTCTGCTCTTAACCCCAGTGTGCAGAAAGTGTCAAAACGTGTTTTTCAGCAGAAATAAACATGTTTCTGGAAGTTTGGTCAACGCCATGTAAGTTATGGGGAAGTAACAGCACTTTTTTCAAAACGTGTTTTTCAGCCCGAAATAAACGCGTTTTTTCAGACAACTCAATCCCTATGTAACTGCAAGGCTCAGAAGAGCCCACACACTCTGCTCTTAACCCCAGTGTGCAGAAAGTGTCAAAACGTGTTTTTCAGCAGAAATAAACATGTTTCTGGAAGTTTGGTCAACGCCATGTAAGTTATGGGGCAGTTACAGTACACTTTTCAAAACGTGTTTTTCAGCCCGAAATAAACGCCTTTTTTCAGACAACTGAATCCCTATGTAACTGCAAAGGTCAGAAGAGCTCACACACTCAGCTCTTAACCCCAGTATGCAGAAAGTGTCAAAACATGTTTTTCAGCAGAAATAAACATGTTTCTGCAAGTTTGGTCAACCCCATGTAAGTTATGGGGCAGTTACAGTACACTTTTCAAAACGTGTTTTTCAGCCCGAAATAAACACGTTTTTTCAGACAACTGAATCCCTATGTAACTGCAAGGCTCAGAAGAGCCCACACACTCTGCTCTTAACCCCAGAGTGCAGAAAGTGTCAAAACGTGTTTTTCAGCAGAAATAAACATGTTTCTGCAAGTTTGGTCAACCCCATGTAACTTATTGGGCAGTAACAGCACTTTTTTCAAAACGTGTTTTTCAGCCGAAATAAACGCCTTTTTTCAGAAAACTGAATCCCTATGTAACTGCAAGGCTCAGAAGAGCCCACACACTCAGCTCTTAACCCCAGTGTGCAGAAAGTGTCAAAACATGTTTTTCAGCAGAAATAAACATGTTTCTGCAAGTTTGGTCAACCCCATGTAAGTTATGGGGCAGTAACAGCACTTTATTCAAAACGTGTTTTTCAGCCCGAAATAAACGCGTTTTTTCAGACAACTGAATCCCTATGTAACTGCAAGGCTCAGAAGAGCCCACACACTCTGCTCTTAACCCTAGTGTGCAGAAAATGTCAAAACGTGTTTTTCAGCAGAAATAAACGTTTCTGCAAGTTTGGTCAACCCCATGTAACTTATTGGGCAGTAACAGCACTTTTTTCAAAACGTGTTTTTCAGCCCGAAATAAACGCTTTTTTTCAGACAACTGAATCCCTATGTAACTGCAAGGCTCAGAAGAGCCCACACACTGTGCTCTTAACCCCAGAGTGCAGAAAGTGTCAAAACGTGTTTTTCAGCAGAAATAAACATGTTTCTGCAAGTTTGGTCAACCCCATGTAAGTTATGGGGCAGTTACAGTACACTTTTCAAAACGTGTTTTTCAGCCCGAATTAAACGCCTTTTTTCAGACAACTGAATCCCTATGTAACTGTAAGGCTCAGAAGAGCCCATACACTCTGCTCTTAACCACAGAGTGCAGAAAGTGTCAAAACGTGTTTTTCAGCAGAAATAAACATGTTTCTGCAAGTTTGGTCAACCCCATGTAACTTATTGGGCAGTAACAGCACTTTTTTCAAAACGTGTTTTTCAGCCGAAATAAACGCCTTTTTTCAGAAAACTGAATCCCTATGTAACTGCAAGGCTCAGAAGAGCCCACACACTCAGCTCTTAACCCCAGTGTGCAGAAAGTGTCAAAACATGTTTTTCAGCAGAAATAAACATGTTTCTGCAAGTTTGGTCAACCCCATGTAAGTTATTGGGCAGTAACAGCACTTTTTTCAAAACGTGTTTTTCAGCCCGAAATAAACGCGTTTTTTCAGACAACTGAATCCCTATGTAACTGCAAGGCTCAGAAGAGCCCACACACTCTGCTCTTAACCCCAGTGTGCAGAAAGTGTCAAAACGTGTTTTTCAGCAGAAATAAACATGTTTCTGGAAGTTTGGTCAAACCCATGTAAGTTATGGGGCAGTTACAGTACACTTTTCAAAACGTGTTTTTCAGCCCGAAATAAACGACTTTTTTCAGACAACTGAATCCCTATGTAACTGCAAAGCTCAGAAGAGCCCACACACTCAGCTCTTAACCCCAGTGTGCAGAAAGTGTCAAAACATGTTTCTCAGCAGAAATAAACATGTTTCTGCAAGTTTGGTCAACCCCATGTAAGTTATTGGGCAGTAACAGCACTTTTTTCAAAACGTGTTTTTCAGCCCGAAATAAACGCGTTTTTTCAGACAACTGAATCCCTATGTAACTGCAAGGCTCAGAAGAGCCCACACACTCTGCTCTTAACCCCAGTGTGCAGAAAGTGTCAAAACGTGTTTTTCAGCAGAAATAAACATGTTTCTGCAAGTTTGGTCAACCCCATGTAAGTTATGGGGCAGTTACAGTACACTTTTCAAAACGTGTTTTTCAGCCCGAAATAAACGCCTTTTTTCAGACAACTGAATCCCTATGTAACTGCAAGGCTCAGAAGAGCCCACACACTCTGCTCTTAACCCCAGTGTGCAGAAAGTGTCAAAACATGTTTTTCAGCAGAAATAAACATGTTTCTGCAAGTTTGGTCAACCCCATGTAAGTTATGGGGCAGTAACAGCACTTTTTTCAAAACGTGTTTTTCATCCCGAAATAAACGCGTTTCTTCAGACAACTGAATCCCTATGTAACTGCAAGGCTCAGAAGAGCCCACACACTCTGCTCTTAACCACAGTGTGCAGAAAGTGTCAAAACATGTTTTTCAGCAGAAATAAACATGTTTCTGCAAGTTTGGTTAACCCCATGTAAGTTATGGGGCAGTAACAGCACTTTTTTCAAAACGTGTTTTTCAGCCCGAAATAAAAGCGTTTTTTCAGACAACTGAATCCCTATGTAACTGCAAGGCTCAGAAGAGCCCATATACTCTGCTCTTAACCCCAGTGTGCAGAAAGTGTTAAAACGTGTTTTTCAGCAGAAATAAACATGTTTCTGCAAGTTTGGTCAACCCCATGTAAGTTATAGGGCAGTAACAGAACTTTTTTCAAAACGTGTTTTTCAGCCCGAAATAAACGCGTTTTTTCAGACAACTGAATCCCTAGGTAACTGCAAGGCTCAGAAGAGCCCACACACTCTGCTCTTAACCCCAGTGTGCAGAAAGTGTCAAAACGTGTTTTTCAGCAGTAATAAACATGTTTCTGCAAGTTTGGTCAACCCCATGTAAGTTATGGGGCAGTTACAGTACACTTTTCAAAACGTGTTTTTCAGCCCGAAATAAACACGTTTTTTCAGACAACTGAATCCCTATGTAACTGCAAGACTCAGAAGAGCCCACACACTCACCTCTTAACCCCAGTGTGCAGAAAGTGTCAAAACATGTTTTTCAGCAGAAATAAACATGTTTCTGCAAAATTGGTCAACCCCATGTAAGTTATGGGGCAGTTACAATACACTTTTCAAAACGTGTTTTTCAGCCCGAAATAAACGCCTTTTTTCAGACAACTGAATCCCTATGTAACTGCAAGGCTCAGAAGAGCCCACACACTCAGCTCTTAACCCCAGTGTGCAGAAAGTGTCAAAACATGTTTTTCAGCAGAAATAAACATGTTTCTGCAAGTTTGGTCAACCCCATGTAAGTTATGGGGCAATAACAGCACTTTTTTCAAAACGTGTTTTTCAGCCCGAAATAAACGCGTTTTTTCAGACAACTGAATCCCTATGTAACTGCAAGGCTCAGAAGAGCCCACACATTCTGCTCTTAACCCTAGTGTGCAGAAAGTGTCAAAACGTGTTTTTCAGCAGAAATAAACATGTTTCTGCAAGTTTGGTCAACCTCATGTAACTTATTGAGCTGTAACAGCACTTTTTTCAAAACGTGTTTTTCAGCCCGAAATAAACGCGTTTTTTCAGACAACTGAATCCCTATGTAACTGCAAGGCTCAGAAGAGCCCATACACTCTGCTCTTAACCACAGTGTGCAGAAAGTGTTAAAACGTGTTTTTCAGCAGAAATAAACATGTTTCTGCAAGTTTGGTCAACCCCATGTAAGTTATGGGGCAGTAACAGCACTTTTTTCAAAACGTGTTTTTCAGCCCGAAATAAACGCGTTTTTTCAGACAACTGAATCCCTATGTAACTGCAAGGCTCAGAAGAGCCCACACACTCAGCTCTTAATCCCAGTGTGCAGAAAGTGTCAAAACGTGTTTTTCAGCAGAAATAAACATGTTTCTGCAAGTTTGGTCAACCCCATGTAAGTTATGGGGCAGTTACAGTACACTTTTCAAAACGTGTTTTTCAGCCCGAAATAAACGCGTTTTTTCAGACAACTGAATCCCTATGTAACTGCAAGGCTCAGAAGAGCACACACACTCTGCTCTTATCCCCAGTGTGCAGAAAGTGTCAAAACGTGTTTTTCAGCAGAAATAAACGCCTTTTTTCAGACAACTGAATCCCTATGTAACTGCAAGGCTCAGAAGAGCCCACACACTCAGCTCTTAATCCCAGTGTGCAGAAAGTGTCAAAACATGTTTTTCAGCAGAAATAAACATGTTTCTGCAAGTTTGGTCAACCCCATGTAAGTTATGGGGCAGTAACAGCAGTTTTTTCAAAACGTGTTTTTCAGCCCGAAATAAACGCGTTTTTTCAGACAACTGAATCCCTATGTAACTGCAAGGCTCAGAAGAGCACACACACTCTGCTCTTAACCCCAGTGTGCAGAAAGTGTCAAAACGTGTTTTTCAGCAGAAATAAATATGTTTCTGCAAGTTTGGTCAACCCCATGTAACTTATTGGTAAGTAACAGCACTTTTTTCAAAACGTGTTTTTCAGCCCGAAATAAACGCGTTTTTTCAGACAACTGAATCCCTATGTAACTGCAAGGCTCAGAAGAGCCCACACACTCTGCTCTTAACCCCAGAGTTCAGAAAGTGTCAAAACGTGTTTTTCAGCAGAAATAAACATGTTTCTGCAAGTTTGGTCAACCCCATGTAAGTTATGGGGCAGTTACAGTACACTTTTCAAAACGTGTTTTTCAGCCCGAAATAAACGACTTTTTTCAGACAACTGAATCCCTATGTAACTGCAAATCTCAGAAGAGCCCACACACTCAGCTCTTAACCCCAGTGTGCAGAAAGTGTCAAAACGTGTTTTTCAGCCCGAAATAAACGCGTTTTTTCAGACAACTGAATCCCTATGTAACTGCAAGGCTCAGAAGAGCCCACACATTCTGCTCTTAACCCCAGTGTGCAGAAAGTGTCAAAACGTGTTTTTCAGCAGAAATAAACATGTTTCTGCAAGTTTGGTCAACCCCATGTAAGTTATGGGGCAGTAACAGCACTTTTTTCAAAACGTGTTTTTCAGCCCGAAATAAACGCGTTTTTTCAGACAACTGAATCCCTATGTAACTGCAAGGCTCAGAAGAGCCCATATACTCTGCTCTTAACCCCAGTGTGCAGAAAGTGTTAAAACGTGTTTTTCAGCAGATATAAACATGTTTCTGCAAGTTTGGTCAACCCCATGTAAGTTATGGGGCAGTAACAGCACTTTTTTCAAAACGTGTTTTTCAGCCCGAAATAAACGCGTTTTTTCAGACAACTGAATCCCTATGTAACTGAAAGGCTCAGAAGAGCCCACACACTCTGCTCTTAACCCCAGTGTGCAGAAAGTGTCAAAACGTGTTTTTCAGCAGAAATAAACATGTTTCTGGAAGTTTGGTCAACCCCATGTAAGTTATGGGGCAGTTACAGTACACTTTTCAAAACGTGTTTTTCAGCCCGAAATAAACGCCTTTTTTCAGACAACTGAATCCCTATGTAACTGCAAGGCTCAGAAGAGCCCACACACTCAGCTCTTAACCCCAGTGTGCAGAAAGTGTCAAAACATGTTTTTCAGCAGAAATAAACATGTTTCTGCAAGTTTGGTCAACCCCATGTAAGTTATGGGGCAGTAACAGCACTTTTTTCAAAATGTGTTTTTCAGCCCGAAATAAACGCGTTTTTTCAGACAACTGAATCCCTATGTAACTGCAAGGCTCAGAAGAGCCCACACACTCTGCTCTTAACACCAGAGTGCAGAAAGTGTCAAAACGTGTTTTTCAGCAGAAATAAACATGTTTCTGCAAGTTTGGTCAACCCCATGTAAGTTATGGGGCAGTTACAGTACACTTTTCAAAACGTGTTTTTCAGCCAGAAATAAACGCCTTTTTTCAGACAACTGAATCCCTATGTAACTGCAAGGCTCAGAAGAGCCCATACACTCTGCTCTTAACCACAGTGTGCAGAAAGTGTCAAAACGTGTTTTTCAGCAGAAATAAACATGTTTCTGCAAGTTTGGTCAACCCCATGTAAGTTATGGGGCAGTAACAGCACTTTTTTCAAAACGTGTTTTTCAGCCTGAAATAAACGCCTTTTTTCAGACAACTGAATCCCTTTGTAACTGCAAGGCTCAGAAGAGCCCACACACTCAGCTCTTAACCCCAGTGTGCAAAAAGTGTCAAAACATGTTTTTCAGCAGAAATAAACATGTTTCTGCAAGTTTGGTCAACCCCATGTAAGTTATGGGGCAGTTACAGTACACTTTTCAAAACGTGTTTTTCAGCCCGAAATAAACGCCTTTTTTCAGACAACTGAATCCCTATGTAACTGCAAGGCTCAGAAGAGCCCATACACTCTGCTCTTAACCCCAGTGGCAGAAAGTGTTAAAACGTGTTTTTCAGCAGAAATAAACATGTTTCTGCAAGTTTGGTCAACCCCATGTAAGTTATGGGGAAGTAACAGCACTTTTTTCAAAACGTGTTTTTCAGCCCGAAATAAACGCGTTTTTTCAGACAACTGAATCCCTATGTAACTGCAAGGCTCAGAAGAGCCCACACACTCTGCTCTTAACCCCAGTGTGCAGAAAGTGTCAAAACGTGTTTTTCAGCAGAAATAAACATGTTTCTGGAAGTTTGGTCAACGCCATGTAAGTTATGGGGCAGTTACAGTACACTTTTCAAAACGTGTTTTTCAGCCCGAAATAAACGCCTTTTTTCAGACAACTGAATCCCTATGTAACTGCAAAGGTCAGAAGAGCTCACACACTCAGCTCTTAACCCCAGTATGCAGAAAGTGTCAAAACATGTTTTTCAGCAGAAATAAACATGTTTCTGCAAGTTTGGTCAACCCCATGTAAGTTATGGGGCAGTTACAGTACACTTTTCAAAACGTGTTTTTCAGCCCGAAATAAACACGTTTTTTCAGACAACTGAATCCCTATGTAACTGCAAGGCTCAGAAGAGCCCACACACTCTGCTCTTAACCCCAGAGTGCAGAAAGTGTCAAAACGTGTTTTTCAGCAGAAATAAACATGTTTCTGCAAGTTTGGTCAACCCCATGTAACTTATTGGGCAGTAACAGCACTTTTTTCAAAACGTGTTTTTCAGCCGAAATAAACGCCTTTTTTCAGAAAACTGAATCCCTATGTAACTGCAAGGCTCAGAAGAGCCCACACACTCAGCTCTTAACCCCAGTGTGCAGAAAGTGTCAAAACATGTTTTTCAGCAGAAATAAACATGTTTCTGCAAGTTTGGTCAACCCCATGTAAGTTATGGGGCAGTAACAGCACTTTATTCAAAACGTGTTTTTCAGCCCGAAATAAACGCGTTTTTTCAGACAACTGAATCCCTATGTAACTGCAAGGCTCAGAAGAGCCCATACACTCTGCTCTTAACCCTAGTGTGCAGAAAGTGTCAAAACGTTTTTTTCAGCAGAAATAAACATGTTTCTGCAAGTTTGGTCAACCCCATGTAAGTTATGGGGCAGTAACAGCACTTTTTTCAAAACGTGTTTTTCAGCCCGAAATAAACGCGTTTTTTCAGACAACTGAATCCCTATGTAACTGCAAGGCTCAGAAGAGCCCACACACTGTGCTCTTAACCCCAGAGTGCAGAAAGTGTCAAAACGTGTTTTTCAGCAGAAATAAACATGTTTCTGCAAGTTTGGTCAACCCCATGTAAGTTATGGGGCAGTTACAGTACACTTTTCAAAACGTGTTTTTCAGCCCGAATTAAACGCCTTTTTTCAGACAACTGAATCCCTATGTAACTGTAAGGCTCAGAAGAGCCCATACACTCAGCTCTTAACCCCAGTGTGCAGAAAGTGTCAAAACGTGTTTTTCAGCAGAAATAAACATGTTTCTGCAAGTTTGGTCAACCCCATGTAAGTTATTGGGCAGTAACAGCAATTTTTTCAAAACGTGTTTTTCAGCCCGAAATAAACGCGTTTTTTCAGACAACTGAATCCCTATGTAACTGCAAGGCTCAGAAGAGCCCACACACTCTGCTCTTAACCCCAGTGTGCAGAAAGTGTCAAAACATGTTTTTCAGCAGAAATAAACATGTTTCTGCAAGTTTGGTCAACCCCATGTAAGTTATGGGGCAGTTACAGTACACTTTTCAAAACGTGTTTTTCAGCACGAAATAAACGCCTTTTTTCAGACAACTGAATCCCTATGTAACTGCAAGGCTCAGAAGAGCCCACACACTCTGCTCTTAACCCCAGTGTGCAGAAAGTGTCAAAACATGTTTTTCAGCAGAAATAAACATGTTTCTGCAAGTTTGGTCAACCCCATGTAAGTTATGGGGCAGTAACAGCACTTTTTTCAAAACGTGTTTTTCAGCCCGAAATAAACACGTTTTTTCAGACAACTGAATCCCTATGTAACTGCAAGGCTCAGAAGAGCCCACACACTCTGCTCTTAACCCCAGTGTGCAGAAAGTGTCAAAACGTGTTTTTCAGCAGAAATAAACATGTTTCTGCAAGTTTGGTCAACCCCATGTAACTTATTGGGCAGTAACAGCACTTTTTTCAAAACATGTTTTTCAGCCCGAAATAAACGCCTTTTTTCAGACAACTGAATCCCTATGTAACTGCAAGGCTCAGAAGAGCCCACACACTGTGCTCTTAACCAAAGAGTGCAGAAAGTGTCAAAACGTGTTTTTCAGCAGAAATAAACATGTTTCTGCAAGTTTGGTCAACCCCATGTAAGTTATGGGGCAGTTACAGTACACTTTTCAAAACGTGTTTTTCAGCCCGAAATAAACGCCTTTTTTCAGACAACTGAATCCCTATGTAACTGCAAGGCTCAGAAGAGCCCACACACTCAGCTCTTAACCCCAGTGTGCAGAAAGTGTCAAAACATGTTTTTCAGCAGAAATAAACATGTTTCTGCAAGTTTGGTCAACCCCATGTAAGTTATGGGGCAGTAACAGCAATTTTTTCAAAACGTGTTTTTCAGCCCGAAATAAACACGTTTTTTCAGACAACTGAATCCCTATGTAACTGCAAGGCTCAGAAGAGCCCACACACTCTGCTCTTAACCCCAGTGTGCAGAAAGTGTCAAAACGTGTTTTTCAGCAGAAATAAACATGTTTCTGCAAGTTTGGTCAACGCCATGTAAGTTATGGGGCAGTTACAGTACACTTTTCAAAACGTGTTTTTCAGCCCGAAATAAACGCGTTTTTTCAGACAACTGAATCCCTATTTAATTGCAAAGGTCAGAAGAGCTCACACACTCAGCTCTTAACCCCAGTGTGCAGAAAGTGTCAAAACATGTTTTTCAGCAGAAATAAACATGTTTCTGCAAGTTTGGTCAACCCCATGTAAGTTATGGGGCAGTAACAGCACTTTTTTCAAAACGTGTTTTTCAGCCCGAAATAAACGCGTTTTTTCAGACAACTGAATCCCTATGTAACTGCAAGGCTCAGAAGAGCCCACACACTCTGCTCTTAACCCTAGTGTGCAGAAAGTGTCAAAACATGTTTTTCAGCAGAAATAAACATGTTTCTGCAAGTTTGGTCAACCCCATGTAACTTATTGGGCAGTAACAGCACTTTTTTCAAAACGTGTTTTTCAGCCCGAAATAAACGCGTTTTTTCAGACAACTGAATCCCTATGTAACTGCAAGGCTCAGAAGAGCCCACACACTCTGCTCTTAACCACAGTGTGCAGAAAGTGTTAAAACGTGTTTTTCAGCAGAAATAAACATGTTTCTGCAAGTTTGGTCAACCCCATGTAAGTTATGGGGCAGTTACAGTACACTTTTCAAAACGTGTTTTTCAGCCCGAAATAAACGCCTTTTTTCAGACAACTGAATCCCTATGTAACTGCAAGGCTCAGAAGAGCCCATACACTCTGCTCTTAACCCCAGTGGCAGAAAGTGTTAAAACGTGTTTTTCAGCAGAAATAAACATGTTTCTGCAAGTTTGGTCAACGCCATGTAAGTTATGGGGCAGTTACAGTACACTTTTCAAAACGTGTTTTTCAGCCCGAAATAAACGCGTTTTTTCAGACAACTGAATCCCTATTTAATTGCAAAGGTCAGAAGAGCTCACACACTCAGCTCTTAACCCCAGTGTGCAGAAAGTGTCAAAACATGTTTTTCAGCAGAAATAAACATGTTTCTGCAAGTTTGGTCAACCCCATGTAAGTTATGGGGCAGTTACAGTACACTTTTCAAAACGTGTTTTTCAGCCCGAAATAAACACTTTTTTTCATACAACTGAATCCCTATGTAACTGCAAGGCTCAGAAGAGCCCACACACTCTGCTCTTAACCCCAGTGTGCAGAAAGTGTCAAAACATGTTTTTCAGCAGAAATAAACATGTTTCTGCAAGTTTGGTCAACCCCATGTAAGTTATGGGGCAGTAACAGCACTTTTTTCAAAACGTGTTTTTCAGCCCGAAATAAACGCATTTTTTACACAACTGAATCCCTATGTAACTGCAAGGCTCAGAAGAGCCCACACACTCAGCTCTTAACCCCAGTGTGCAGAAAGTGTCAAAACATGTTTTTCAGCAGAAATAAACATGTTTCTGCAAGTTTGGTCAACCCCATGTAAGTTATGGGGCAGTAACAGCACTTTTTTCAAAACGTGTTTTTCAGCCCGAAATAAACGCATTTTTTACACAACTGAATCCCTATGTAACTGCAAGGCTCAGAAGAGCCCACACACTCAGCTCTTAACCCCAGTGTGCAGAAAGTGTCAAAACATGTTTTTCAGCAGAAATAAACATGTTTCTGCAAGTTTGGTCAACCCCATGTAAGTTATGGGGCAGTTACAGTACACTTTTCAAAACGTGTTTTTCAGCCCGAAATAAACGCGTTTTTTCATACAACTGAATCCCTATGTAACTGCAAGGCTCAGAAGAGCCCACACACTCTGCTCTTAACCCCAGTGTGCAGAAAGTGTAAAAACGTGTTTTTCAGCAGAAATAAACATGTTTCTGCAAGTTTGGTCAACCCCATGTAAGTTATGGGGCAGTAACAGCACTTTATTCAAAACGTGTTTTTCAGCCCGAAATAAACGCCTTTTTTCAGACAACTGAAATCCTATGTAACTGCAAGGCTCAGAAGAGCCCACACACTCAGCTCTTAACCCCAGTGTGCAGAAAGTGTCAAAACATGTTTTTCAGCAGAAATAAACATGTTTCTGCAAGTTTGGTCAACCCCATGTAACTTATTGGGCAGTAACAGCACTTTTTTTCAAACCGTGTTTTTCAGCCCGAAATAAACGCCTTTTTTCAGACAACTGAATCCCTATGTAACTGCAAGGCTCAGAAGAGCCCACACACTCTGCTCTTAACCCTAGTGTGCAGAAAGTGTCAAAACGTGTTTTTCCAGCAGAAATAAACATGTTTCTGCAAGTTTGGTCAACCCCATGTAAGTTATGGGGCAGTAACAGCACTTTTTTCAAAACGTGTTTTTCAGCCCGAAATAAACGCGTTTTTTCAGACAACTGAATCCCTATGTAACTGCAAGGCTCAGAAGAGCCCACACACTCTGCTCTTAACCCTAGTGTGCAGAAAATGTCAAAACGTGTTTTTCAGCAGAAATAAACATGTTTCTGCAAGTTTGGTCAACCCCATGTAACTTATTGGGCAGTAACAGCACTTTTTTCAAAACGTGTTTTTCAGCCCGAAATAAACGCTTTTTTTCAGACAACTGAATCCCTATGTAACTGCAAGGCTCAGAAGAGCCCACACACTGTGCTCTTAACCCCAGTGTGCAGAAAGTGTCAAAACGTGTTTTTCAGCAGAAATAAACATGTTTCTGTAAGTTTGGTCAACCCCATGTAAGTTATGGGGCAGTAAACAGCACTTTTTTCAAAACGTGTTTTTCAGCCCGAAATAAACGCGTTTTTTCAGACAACTGAATCCCTATGTAACTGCAAGGCTCAGAAGAGCCCACACACTCTGCTCTTAACCCCAGTGTGCAGAAAGTGTCAAAACGTGTTTTTCAGCAGAAATAAACATGTTTCTGGAAGTTTGGTCAAACCCATGTAAGTTATGGGGCAGTTACAGTACACTTTTCAAAACGTGTTTTTCAGCCCGAAATAAACGACTTTTTTCAGACAACTGAATCCCTATGTAACTGCAAAGCTCAGAAGAGCCCACACACTCAGCTCTTAACCCCAGTGTGCAGAAAGTGTCAAAACATGTTTTTCAGCAGAAATAAACATGTTTCTGCAAGTTTGGTCAACCCCATGTAAGTTATGGGGCAGTAAACAGCACTTTTTTCAAAACGTGTTTTTCAGCCCGAAATAAACGCGTTTTTTCAGACAACTGAATCCCTATGTAACTGCAAGGCTCAGAAGAGCCCACACACTCTGCTCTTAACCCCAGTGTGCAGAAAGTGTCAAAACGTGTTTTTCAGCAGAAATAAACATGTTTCTGCAAGTTTGGTCAACCCCATGTAAGTTATGGGGCAGTTACAGTACACTTTTCAAAACGTGTTTTTCAGCCCGAAATAAACGCCTTTTTTCAGACAACTGAATCCCTATGTAACTGCAAGGCTCAGAAGAGCCCATACACTCTGCTCTTAACCACAGTGTGCAGAAAGTGTTAAAACGTGTTTTTCAGCAGAAATAAACATGTTTCTGCAAGTTTGGTCAACCCCATGTAAGTTATGGGGCAGTTACAGTACACTTTTCAAAACGTGTTTTTTAGCCCGAAATAAACGCCTTTTTTCAGACAACTGAATCCCTATGTAACTGCAAGGCTCAGAAGAGCCCACACACTCTGCTATTAACCCCAGTGTGCAGAAAGTGTCAAAACATTTTTTTCAGCAGAAATAAACATGTTTCTGCAAGTTTGGTCAACCCCATGTAAGTTATGGGGCAGTAAAAGCACTTTTTTCAAAACGTGTTTTTCAGCCCGAAATAAACGCGTTTTTTCAGACAACTGAATCCCTATGTAACTGCAAGGCTCAGAAGAGCCCACACACTCTGCTCTTAACCCCAGTGTGCAGAAAGTGTCAAAACGTGTTTTTCAGCAGAAATAAACATGTTTCTGCAAGTTTGGTCAACCCCATGTAAGTTATGGGGCAGTTACAGTACACTTTTCAAAACGTGTTTTTCAGCCCGAAATAAACGCCTTTTTTCAGACAACTGAATCCCTATGTAACTGCAAGGCTCAGAAGAGCCCACACACTCAGATCTTAACCCCAGTGTGCAGAAAGTGTCAAAACATGTTTTTCAGCAGAAATAAACATGTTTCTGCAAGTTTGGTCAACCCCATGTAAGTTATGGGGCAGTAACAGCACTTTTTTCAAAACGTGTTTTTCAGCACGAAATAAACGCCTTTTTTCAGACAACTGAATCCCTATGTAACTGCAAGGCTCAGAAGAGCCCATACACTCTGCTCTTAACCACAGTGTGCAGAAAGTGTTAAAACGTGTTTTTCAGCAGAAATAAACATGTTTCTGCAAGTTTGGTCAACCCCATGTAAGTTATGGGGCAGTTACAGTACACTTTTCAAAACGTGTTTTTTAGCCCGAAATAAACGCCTTTTTTCAGACAACTGAATCCCTATGTAACTGCAAGGCTCAGAAGAGCCCACACACTCTGCTATTAACCCCAGTGTGCAGAAAGTGTCAAAACATTTTTTTCAGCAGAAATAAACATGTTTCTGCAAGTTTGGTCAACCCCATGTAAGTTAT
The DNA here is from genome assembly GCF_040954835.1 of Lepisosteus oculatus. Taxonomy (NCBI): domain Eukaryota; kingdom Metazoa; phylum Chordata; class Actinopteri; order Semionotiformes; family Lepisosteidae; genus Lepisosteus; species Lepisosteus oculatus. Next base: position 177,900 of record NW_027167653.1, on the reverse strand, counting down.
GGGGCAGTAAAAGCACTTTTTTCAAAACGTGTTTTTCAGCCCGAAATAAACGCGTTTTTTCAGACAACTGAATCCCTATGTAACTGCAAGGCTCAGAAGAGCCCACACACTCTGCTCTTAACCCCAGTGTGCAGAAAGTGTCAAAACGTGTTTTTCAGCAGAAATAAACATGTTTCTGCAAGTTTGGTCAACCCCATGTAAGTTATGGGGCAGTTACAGTACACTTTTCAAAACGTGTTTTTCAGCCCGAAATAAACGCCTTTTTTCAGACAACTGAATCCCTATGTAACTGCAAGGCTCAGAAGAGCCCACACACTCAGATCTTAACCCCAGTGTGCAGAAAGTGTCAAAACATGTTTTTCAGCAGAAATAAACATGTTTCTGCAAGTTTGGTCAACCCCATGTAAGTTATGGGGCAGTAACAGCACTTTTTTCAAAACGTGTTTTTCAGCACGAAATAAACGCGTTTTTTCAGACAACTGAATCCCTATGTAACTGCAAGGCTCAGAAGAGCCCATATACTCTGCTCTTAACCCCAGAGTGCAGAAAGTGTCAAAACGTGTTTTTCAGCAGAAATAAACATGTTTCTGCAAGTTTGGTCAACCCCATGTAAGTTATGGGGCAGTTACAGTACACTTTTCAAAACGTGTTTTTCAGCCCGAAATAAACGCCTTTTTTCAGACAACTGAATCCCTATGTAACTGCAAGGCTCAGAAGAGCCCATACACTCTGCTCTTAACCACAGTGTGCAGAAAGTGTTAAAACGTGTTTTTCAGCAGAAATAAACATGTTTCTGCAAGTTTGGTCAACACCATGTAAGTTATGGGGCAGTAACAGCACTTTTTTCAAAACGTGTTTTTCAGCCCGAAATAAACGCGTTTTTTCAGACAACTGAATCCCTATGTAACTGCAAGGCTCAGAAGAGCCCACACACTCTGCTCTTAACCCCAGTGTGCAGAAAGTGTCAAAACGTGTTTTTCAGCAGAAATAAACATGTTTCTGCAAGTTTGGTCAACCCCATGTAACTTATTGGGCAGTAACAGCACTTTTTTCAAAACGTGTTTTTCAGCCCGAAATAAACGCGTTTTTTCAGACAACTGAATCCCTTTGTAACTGCAAGGCTCAGAAGAGCCCACACACTCAGCTCTTAACCCCAGTGTGCAGAAAGTGTCAAAACATGTTTTTCAGCAGAAATAAACATGTTTCTGCAAGTTTGGTCAACCCCATGTAAGTTATGGGGCAGTTACAGTACACTTTTCAAAACGTGTTTTTCAGCCCGAAATAAACGCCTTTTTTCAGACAACTGAATCCCTATGTAACTGCAAGGCTCAGAAGAGCCCATACACTCTGCTCTTAACCCCAGTGGCAGAAAGTGTTAAAACGTGTTTTTCAGCAGAAATAAACATGTTTCCGGAAGTTTGGTCAACGCCATGTAAGTTATGGGGCAGTTACAGTACACTTTTCAAAACGTGTTTTTCAGCCCGAAATAAACGCCTTTTTTCAGACAACTGAATCCCTATGTAATTGCAAAGGTCAGAAGAGCTCACACACTCAGCTCTTAACCCCAGTGTGCAGAAAGTGTCAAAACATGTTTTTCAGCAGAAATAAACATGTTTCTGCAAGTTTGGTCAACCCCATGTAAGTTATGGGGCAGTTACAGTACACTTTTCAAAACGTGTTTTTCAGCCCGAAATAAACACGTTTTTTCATACAACTGAATCCCTATGTAACTGCAAGGCTCAGAAGAGCCCACACACTCTGCTCTTAACCCCAGTGTGCAGAAAGTGTCAAAACATGTTTTTCAGCAGAAATAAACATGTTTCTGCAAGTTTGGTCAACCCCATGTAAGTTATGGGGCAGTAACAGCACTTTTTTCAAAACATGTTTTTCAGCCCGAAATAAACGCGTTTTTTACACAACTGAATCCCTATGTAACTGCAAGGCTCAGAAGAGCCCACACACTCAGCTCTTAACCCCAGTGTGCAGAAAGTGTCAAAACATGTTTTTCAGCAGAAATAAACATGTTTCTGCAAGTTTGGTCAACCCCATGTAAGTTATGGGGCAGTAACAGCACTTTTTTCAAAACGTGTTTTTCAGCCCGAAATAAACGCGTTTTTTCAGACAACTGAATCCCTATGTAACTGCAAGGCTCAGAAGAGCCCACACACTCTGCTCTTAACCCTAGTGTGCAGAAAGTGTCAAAACGTGTTTTTCCAGCAGAAATAAACATGTTTCTGCAAGTTTGGTCAACCCCATGTAAGTTATGGGGCAGTAACAGCACTTTTTTCAAAACGTGTTTTTCAGCCCGAAATAAACGCGTTTTTTCAGACAACTGAATCCCTATGTAACTGCAAGGCTCAGAAGAGCCCACACACTCTGCTCTTAACCCTAGTGTGCAGAAAATGTCAAAACGTGTTTTTCAGCAGAAATAAACATGTTTCTGCAAGTTTGGTCAACCCCATGTAACTTATTGGGCAGTAACAGCACTTTTTTCAAAACGTGTTTTTCAGCCCGAAATAAACGCTTTTTTTCAGACAACTGAATCCCTATGTAACTGCAAGGCTCAGAAGAGCCCACACACTGTGCTCTTAACCCCAGAGTGCAGAAAGTGTCAAAACGTGTTTTTCAGCAGAAATAAACATGTTTCTGCAAGTTTGGTCAACCCCATGTAAGTTATGGGGCAGTTACAGTACACTTTTCAAAACGTGTTTTTCAGCCCGAAATAAACGCCTTTTTTCAGACAACTGAATCCCTATGTAACTGCAAGGCTCAGAAGAGCCCATACACTCTGCTCTTAACCACAGTGTGCAGAAAGTGTTAAAACGTGTTTTTCAGCAGAAATAAACATGTTTCTGCAAGTTTGGTCAACCCCATGTAAGTTATGGGGCAGTAACAGCAATTTTTTCAAAACGTGTTTTTCAGCCAGAAATAAACGCGTTTTTTCAGACAACTGAATCCCTATGTAACTGCAAGGCTCAGAAGAGCCCACACACTCTGCTCTTAACCCCAGTGTGCAGAAAGTGTCAAAACGTGTTTTTCAGCAGAAATAAACATGTTTCTGGAAGTTTGGTCAAACCCATGTAAGTTATGGGGCAGTTACAGTACACTTTTCAAAACGTGTTTTTCAGCCCGAAATAAACGACTTTTTTCAGACAACTGAATCCCTATGTAACTGCAAAGCTCAGAAGAGCCCACACACTCAGCTCTTAACCCCAGTGTGCAGAAAGTGTCAAAACTTGTTTTTCAGCAGAAATAAACATGTTTCTGCAAGTTTGGTCAACCCCATGTAAGTTATGGGGCAGTAACAGCAATTTTTTCAAAACGTGTTTTTCAGCCCGAAATAAACACGTTTTTTCAGACAACTGAATCCCTATGTAACTGCAAGGCTCAGAAGAGCCCACACACTCTGCTCTTAACCCCAGTGTGCAGAAAGTGTCAAAACGTGTTTTTCAGCAGAAATAAACATGTTTCTGTAAGTTTGGTCAACCCCATGTAAGTTATGGGGCAGTAAACAGCACTTTTTTCAAAACGTGTTTTTCAGCCCGAAATAAACGCGTTTTTTCAGACAACTGAATCCCTATGTAACTGCAAGGCTCAGAAGAGCCCACACACTCTGCTCTTAACCCCAGTGTGCAGAAAGTGTCAAAACGTGTTTTTCAGCAGAAATAAACATGTTTCTGGAAGTTTGGTCAAACCCATGTAAGTTATGGGGCAGTTACAGTACACTTTTCAAAACGTGTTTTTCAGCCCGAAATAAACGACTTTTTTCAGACAACTGAATCCCTATGTAACTGCAAAGCTCAGAAGAGCCCACACACTCAGCTCTTAACCCCAGTGTGCAGAAAGTGTCAAAACATGTTTTTCAGCAGAAATAAACATGTTTCTGCAAGTTTGGTCAACCCCATGTAAGTTATGGGGCAGTAAACAGCACTTTTTTCAAAACGTGTTTTTCAGCCCGAAATAAACGCGTTTTTTCAGACAACTGAATCCCTATGTAACTGCAAGGCTCAGAAGAGCCCACACACTCTGCTCTTAACCCCAGTGTGCAGAAAGTGTCAAAACGTGTTTTTCAGCAGAAATAAACATGTTTCTGCAAGTTTGGTCAACCCCATGTAAGTTATGGGGCAGTTACAGTACACTTTTCAAAACGTGTTTTTCAGCCCGAAATAAACGACTTTTTTCAGACAACTGAATCCCTATGTAACTGCAAGGCTCAGAAGAGCCCACACACTCTGCTCTTAACCCCAGTTTGCAGAAAGTGTCAACACATGTTTTTCAGCAGAAATAAACATGTTTCTGCAAGTTTGGTCAACCCCATGTAAGTTATGGGGCAGTTACAGTACACTTTTCAAAACGTGTTTTTCAGCCCGAAATAAATGCGTTTTTTCAGACAACTGAATCCCTATGTAACTGCAAAGCTCAGAAGAGCCCACACACTCAGCTCTTAACCCCAGTGTGCAGAAAGTGTCAAAACATGTTTTTCAGCAGAAATAAACATGTTTCTGCAAGTTTGGTCAACCCCATGTAAGTTATGGGGCAGTAACAGCACTTTTTTCAAAACGTGTTTTTCAGCCCGAAATAAATGCGTTTTTTCAGACAACTGAATCCCTATGTAACTGCAAGGCTCAGAAGAGCCCACACACTCTGCTCTTAACCCCAGTGTGCAGAAAGTGTCAAAACGTGTTTTTCAGCAGAAATAAACGTGTTTCTGGAAGTTTGGTCAACCCCATGTAAGTTATGGGGCAGTTACAGCACTTTTTTCAAAACGTGTTTTTCAGCCCGAAATAAACGCGTTTTTTCAGACAACTGAATCCCTATGTAACTGCAAGGCTCAGAAGAGCCCACACACTCAGCTCTTAACCCCAGTGTGCAGAAAGTGTCAAAACGTGTTTTTCAGCAGAAATAAACATGTTTCTGGAAGTTTGGTCAAACCCATGTAAGTTATGGGGCAGTTACAGTACACTTTTCAAAACGTGTTTTTCAGCCCGAAATAAACGACTTTTTTCAGACAACTGAATCCCTATGTAACTGCAAAGCTCAGAAGAGCCCACACACTCAGCTCTTAACCCCAGTGTGCAGAAAGTGTCAAAACATGTTTTTCAGCAGAAATAAACATGTTTCTGCAAGTTTGGTCAACCCCATGTAAGTTATGGGGCAGTAAACAGCACTTTTTTCAAAACGTGTTTTTCAGCCCGAAATAAACGCGTTTTTTCAGACAACTGAATCCCTATGTAACTGCAAGGCTCAGAAGAGCCCACACACTCTGCTCTTAACCCCAGTGTGCAGAAAGTGTCAAAACGTGTTTTTCAGCAGAAATAAACATGTTTCTGCAAGTTTGGTCAACCCCATGTAAGTTATGGGGCAGTTACAGTACACTTTTCAAAACGTGTTTTTCAGCCCGAAATAAACGCCTTTTTTCAGACAACTGAATCCCTATGTAACTGCAAGGCTCAGAAGAGCCCATACACTCTGCTCTTAACCACAGTGTGCAGAAAGTGTTAAAACGTGTTTTTCAGCAGAAATAAACATGTTTCTGCAAGTTTGGTCAACCCCATGTAAGTTATGGGGCAGTTACAGTACACTTTTCAAAACGTGTTTTTTAGCCCGAAATAAACGCCTTTTTTCAGACAACTGAATCCCTATGTAACTGCAAGGCTCAGAAGAGCCCACACACTCTGCTATTAACCCCAGTGTGCAGAAAGTGTCAAAACATTTTTTTCAGCAGAAATAAACATGTTTCTGCAAGTTTGGTCAACCCCATGTAAGTTATGGGGCAGTAAAAGCACTTTTTTCAAAACGTGTTTTTCAGCCCGAAATAAACGCGTTTTTTCAGACAACTGAATCCCTATGTAACTGCAAGGCTCAGAAGAGCCCACACACTCTGCTCTTAACCCCAGTGTGCAGAAAGTGTCAAAACGTGTTTTTCAGCAGAAATAAACATGTTTCTGCAAGTTTGGTCAACCCCATGTAAGTTATGGGGCAGTTACAGTACACTTTTCAAAACGTGTTTTTCAGCCCGAAATAAACGCCTTTTTTCAGACAACTGAATCCCTATGTAACTGCAAGGCTCAGAAGAGCCCACACACTCAGATCTTAACCCCAGTGTGCAGAAAGTGTCAAAACATGTTTTTCAGCAGAAATAAACATGTTTCTGCAAGTTTGGTCAACCCCATGTAAGTTATGGGGCAGTAACAGCACTTTTTTCAAAACGTGTTTTTCAGCACGAAATAAACGCGTTTTTTCAGACAACTGAATCCCTATGTAACTGCAAGGCTCAGAAGAGCCCACACACTCTGCTCTTAACCCCAGTGTGCAGAAAGTGTCAAAACGTGTTTTTCAGCAGAAATAAACATGTTTCTGCAAGTTTGGTCAACCCCATGTAACTTATTGGGCAGTAACAGCACTTTTTTCAAAACGTGTTTTTCAGCCCGAAATAAACGCGTTTTTTCAGACAACTGAATCCCTTTGTAACTGCAAGGCTCAGAAGAGCCCACACACTCAGCTCTTAACCCCAGTGTGCAGAAAGTGTCAAAACATGTTTTTCAGCAGAAATAAACATGTTTCTGCAAGTTTGGTCAACCCCATGTAAGTTATGGGGCAGTTACAGTACACTTTTCAAAACGTGTTTTTCAGCCCGAAATAAACGCCTTTTTTCAGACAACTGAATCCCTATGTAACTGCAAGGCTCAGAAGAGCCCATACACTCTGCTCTTAACCCCAGTGGCAGAAAGTGTTAAAACGTGTTTTTCAGCAGAAATAAACATGTTTCCGGAAGTTTGGTCAACGCCATGTAAGTTATGGGGCAGTTACAGTACACTTTTCAAAACGTGTTTTTCAGCCCGAAATAAACGCCTTTTTTCAGACAACTGAATCCCTATGTAATTGCAAAGGTCAGAAGAGCTCACACACTCAGCTCTTAACCCCAGTGTGCAGAAAGTGTCAAAACATGTTTTTCAGCAGAAATAAACATGTTTCTGCAAGTTTGGTCAACCCCATGTAAGTTATGGGGCAGTTACAGTACACTTTTCAAAACGTGTTTTTCAGCCCGAAATAAACACGTTTTTTCATACAACTGAATCCCTATGTAACTGCAAGGCTCAGAAGAGCCCACACACTCTGCTCTTAACCCCAGTGTGCAGAAAGTGTCAAAACATGTTTTTCAGCAGAAATAAACATGTTTCTGCAAGTTTGGTCAACCCCATGTAAGTTATGGGGCAGTAACAGCACTTTTTTCAAAACGTGTTTTTCAGCCCGAAATAAACGCGTTTTTTACACAACTGAATCCCTATGTAACTGCAAGGCTCAGAAGAGCCCACACACTCAGCTCTTAACCCCAGTGTGCAGAAAGTGTCAAAACATGTTTTTCAGCAGAAATAAACATGTTTCTGCAAGTTTGGTCAACCCCATGTAAGTTATGGGGCAGTAACAGCACTTTTTTCAAAACGTGTTTTTCAGCCCGAAATAAACGCGTTTTTTCAGACAACTGAATCCCTATGTAACTGTAAGGCTCAGAAGAGCCCACACACTCTGCTCTTAACCCTAGTGTGCAGAAAGTGTCAAAACGTGTTTTTCCAGCAGAAATAAACATGTTTCTGCAAGTTTGGTCAACCCCATGTAAGTTATGGGGCAGTAACAGCACTTTTTTCAAAACGTGTTTTTCAGCCCGAAATAAACGCGTTTTTTCAGACAACTGAATCCCTATGTAACTGCAAGGCTCAGAAGAGCCCACACACTCTGCTCTTAACCCTAGTGTGCAGAAAATGTCAAAACGTGTTTTTCAGCAGAAATAAACATGTTTCTGCAAGTTTGGTCAACCCCATGTAACTTATTGGGCAGTAACAGCACTTTTTTCAAAACGTGTTTTTCAGCCCGAAATAAACGCTTTTTTTCAGACAACTGAATCTCTATGTAACTGCAAGGCTCAGAAGAGCCCACACACTGTGCTCTTAACCCCAGAGTGCAGAAAGTGTCAAAACGTGTTTTTCAGCAGAAATAAACATGTTTCTGCAAGTTTGGTCAACCCCATGTAAGTTATGGGGCAGTTACAGTACACTTTTCAAAACGTGTTTTTCAGCCCGAAATAAACGCCTTTTTTCAGACAACTGAATGCCTATGTAACTGCAAGGCTCAGAAGAGCCCATACACTCTGCTCTTAACCACAGTGTGCAGAAAGTGTTAAAACGTGTTTTTCAGCAGAAATAAACATGTTTCTGCAAGTTTGGTCAACCCCATGTAAGTTATGGGGCAGTAACAGCAATTTTTTCAAAACGTGTTTTTCAGCCAGAAATAAACGCGTTTTTTCAGACAACTGAATCCCTATGTAACTGCAAGGCTCAGAAGAGCCCACACACTCTGCTCTTAACCCCAGTGTGCAGAAAGTGTCAAAACGTGTTTTTCAGCAGAAATAAACATGTTTCTGGAAGTTTGGTCAAACCCATGTAAGTTATGGGGCAGTTACAGTACACTTTTCAAAACGTGTTTTTCAGCCCGAAATAAACGACTTTTTTCAGACAACTGAATCCCTATGTAACTGCAAAGCTCAGAAGAGCCCACACACTCAGCTCTTAACCCCAGTGTGCAGAAAGTGTCAAAACATGTTTTTCAGCAGAAATAAACATGTTTCTGCAAGTTTGGTCAACCCCATGTAAGTTATGGGGCAGTAACAGCAATTTTTTCAAAACGTGTTTTTCAGCCCGAAATAAACACGTTTTTTCAGACAACTGAATCCCTATGTAACTGCAAGGCTCAGAAGAGCCCACACACTCTGCTCTTAACCCCAGTGTGCAGAAAGTGTCAAAACGTGTTTTTCAGCAGAAATAAACATGTTTCTGTAAGTTTGGTCAACCCCATGTAAGTTATGGGGCAGTAAACAGCACTTTTTTCAAAACGTGTTTTTCAGCCCGAAATAAACGCGTTTTTTCAGACAACTGAATCCCTATGTAACTGCAAGGCTCAGAAGAGCCCACACACTCTGCTCTTAACCCCAGTGTGCAGAAAGTGTCAAAACGTGTTTTTCAGCAGAAATAAACATGTTTCTGGAAGTTTGGTCAAACCCATGTAAGTTATGGGGCAGTTACAGTACACTTTTCAAAACGTGTTTTTCAGCCCGAAATAAACGACTTTTTTCAGACAACTGAATCCCTATGTAACTGCAAAGCTCAGAAGAGCCCACACACTCAGCTCTTAACCCCAGTGTGCAGAAAGTGTCAACACATGTTTTTCAGCAGAAATAAACATGTTTCTGCAAGTTTGGTCAACCCCATGTAAGTTATGGGGCAGTAAACAGCACTTTTTTCAAAACGTGTTTTTCAGCCCGAAATAAACGCGTTTTTTCAGACAACTGAATCCCTATGTAACTGCAAGGCTCAGAAGAGCCCACACACTCTGCTCTTAACCCCAGTGTGCAGAAAGTGTCAAAACGTGTTTTTCAGCAGAAATAAACATGTTTCTGCAAGTTTGGTCAACCCCATGTAAGTTATGGGGTAGTTACAGTACACTTTTCAAAACGTGTTTTTCAGCCCGAAATAAACGACTTTTTTCAGACAACTGAATCCCTATGTAACTGCAAGGCTCAGAAGAGCCCACACACTCTGCTCTTAACCCCAGTTTGCAGAAAGTGTCAACACATGTTTTTCAGCAGAAATAAACATGTTTCTGCAAGTTTGGTCAACCCCATGTAAGTTATGGGGCAGTTACAGTACACTTTTCAAAACGTGTTTTTCAGCCCGAAATAAATGCTTTTTTTCAGACAACTGAATCCCTATGTAACTGCAAAGCTCAGAAGAGCCCACACACTCAGCTCTTAACCCCAGTGTGCAGAAAGTGTCAAAACATGTTTTTCAGCAGAAATAAACATGTTTCTGCAAGTTTGGTCAACCCCATGTAAGTTATGGGGCAGTAACAGCACTTTTTTCAAAACGTGTTTTTCAGCCCGAAATAAATGCGTTTTTTCAGACAACTGAATCCCTATGTAACTGCAAGGCTCAGAAGAGCCCACACACTCTGCTCTTAACCCCAGTGTGCAGAAAGTGTCAAAACGTGTTTTTCAGCAGAAATAAACGTGTTTCTGGAAGTTTGGTCAACCCCATGTAAGTTATGGGGCAGTTACAGCACTTTTTTCAAAACGTGTTTTTCAGCCCGAAATAAACGCGTTTTTTCAGACAACTGAATCCCTATGTAACTGCAAGGCTCAGAAGAGCCCACACACTCAGCTCTTAACCCCAGTGTGCAGAAAGTGTCAAAACGTGTTTTTCAGCAGAAATAAACATGTTTCTGGAAGTTTGGTCAAACCCATGTAAGTTATGGGGCAGTTACAGTACACTTTTCAAAACGTGTTTTTCAGCCCGAAATAAACGACTTTTTTCAGACAACTGAATCCCTATGTAACTGCAAAGCTCAGAAGAGCCCACACACTCAGCTCTTAACCCCAGTGTGCAGAAAGTGTCAAAACATGTTTTTCAGCAGAAATAAACATGTTTCTGCAAGTTTGGTCAACCCCATGTAAGTTATGGGGCAGTAAACAGCACTTTTTTCAAAACGTGTTTTTCAGCCCGAAATAAACGCGTTTTTTCAGACAACTGAATCCCTATGTAACTGCAAGGCTCAGAAGAGCCCACACACTCTGCTCTTAACCCCAGTGTGCAGAAAGTGTCAAAACGTGTTTTTCAGCAGAAATAAACATGTTTCTGCAAGTTTGGTCAACCCCATGTAAGTTATGGGGCAGTTACAGTACACTTTTCAAAACGTGTTTTTCAGCCCGAAATAAACGCCTTTTTTCAGACAACTGAATCCCTATGTAACTGCAAGGCTCAGAAGAGCCCATACACTCTGCTCTTAACCACAGTGTGCAGAAAGTGTTAAAACGTGTTTTTCAGCAGAAATAAACATGTTTCTGCAAGTTTGGTCAACCCCATGTAAGTTATGGGGCAGTTACAGTACACTTTTCAAAACGTGTTTTTTAGCCCGAAATAAACGCCTTTTTTCAGACAACTGAATCCCTATGTAACTGCAAGGCTCAGAAGAGCCCACACACTCTGCTATTAACCCCAGTGTGCAGAAAGTGTCAAAACATTTTTTTCAGCAGAAATAAACATGTTTCTGCAAGTTTGGTCAACCCCATGTAAGTTATGGGGCAGTAAAAGCACTTTTTTCAAAACGTGTTTTTCAGCCCGAAATAAACGCGTTTTTTCAGACAACTGAATCCCTATGTAACTGCAAGGCTCAGAAGAGCCCACACACTCAGATCTTAACCCCAGTGTGCAGAAAGTGTCAAAACATGTTTTTCAGCAGAAATAAACATGTTTCTGCAAGTTTGGTCAACCCCATGTAAGTTATGGGGCAGTAACAGCACTTTTTTCAAAACGTGTTTTTCAGCACGAAATAAACGCGTTTTTTCAGACAACTGAATCCCTATGTAACTGCAAGGCTCAGAAGAGCCCATATACTCTGCTCTTAACCCCAGAGTGCAGAAAGTGTCAAAACGTGTTTTTCAGCAGAAATAAACATGTTTCTGCAAGTTTGGTCAACCCCATGTAAGTTATGGGGCAGTTACAGTACACTTTTCAAAACGTGTTTTTTAGCCCGAAATAAACGCCTTTTTTCAGACAACTGAATCCCTATGTAACTGCAAGGCTCAGAAGAGCCCACACACTCTGCTATTAACCCCAGTGTGCAGAAAGTGTCAAAACATTTTTTTCAGCAGAAATAAACATGTTTCTGCAAGTTTGGTCAACCCCATGTAAGTTATGGGGCAGTAAAAGCACTTTTTTCAAAACGTGTTTTTCAGCCCGAAATAAACGCGTTTTTTCAGACAACTGAATCCCTATGTAACTGCAAGGCTCAGAAGAGCCCACACACTCTGCTCTTAACCCCAGTGTGCAGAAAGTGTCAAAACGTGTTTTTCAGCAGAAATAAACATGTTTCTGCAAGTTTGGTCAACCCCATGTAAGTTATGGGGCAGTTACAGTACACTTTTCAAAACGTGTTTTTCAGCCCGAAATAAACGCCTTTTTTCAGACAACTGAATCCCTATGTAACTGCAAGGCTCAGAAGAGCCCACACACTCAGATCTTAACCCCAGTGTGCAGAAAGTGTCAAAACATGTTTTTCAGCAGAAATAAACATGTTTCTGCAAGTTTGGTCAACCCCATGTAAGTTATGGGGCAGTAACAGCACTTTTTTCAAAACGTGTTTTTCAGCACGAAATAAACGCGTTTTTTCAGACAACTGAATCCCTATGTAACTGCAAGGCTCAGAAGAGCCCATATACTCTGCTCTTAACCCCAGAGTGCAGAAAGTGTCAAAACGTGTTTTTCAGCAGAAATAAACATGTTTCTGCAAGTTTGGTCAACCCCATGTAAGTTATGGGGCAGTTACAGTACACTTTTCAAAACGTGTTTTTCAGCCCGAAATAAACGCCTTTTTTCAGACAACTGAATCCCTATGTAACTGCAAGGCTCAGAAGAGCCCATACACTCTGCTCTTAACCACAGTGTGCAGAAAGTGTTAAAACGTGTTTTTCAGCAGAAATAAACATGTTTCTGCAAGTTTGGTCAACACCATGTAAGTTATGGGGCAGTAACAGCACTTTTTTCAAAACGTGTTTTTCAGCCCGAAATAAACGCGTTTTTTCAGACAACTGAATCCCTATGTAACTGCAAGGCTCAGAAGAGCCCACACACTCTGCTCTTAACCCCAGTGTGCAGAAAGTGTCAAAACGTGTTTTTCAGCAGAAATAAACATGTTTCTGCAAGTTTGGTCAACCCCATGTAACTTATTGGGCAGTAACAGCACTTTTTTCAAAACGTGTTTTTCAGCCCGAAATAAACGCCTTTTTTCAGACAACTGAATCCCTTTGTAACTGCAAGGCTCAGAAGAGCCCACACACTCAGCTCTTAACCCCAGTGTGCAGAAAGTGTCAAAACATGTTTTTCAGCAGAAATAAACATGTTTCTGCAAGTTTGGTCAACCCCATGTAAGTTATGGGGCAGTTACAGTACACTTTTCAAAACGTGTTTTTCAGCCCGAAATAAACGCCTTTTTTCAGACAACTGAATCCCTATGTAACTGCAAGGCTCAGAAGAGCCCATACACTCTGCTCTTAACCCCAGTGGCAGAAAGTGTTAAAACGTGTTTTTCAGCAGAAATAAACATGTTTCCGGAAGTTTGGTCAACGCCATGTAAGTTATGGGGCAGTTACAGTACACTTTTCAAAACGTGTTTTTCAGCCCGAAATAAACGCCTTTTTTCAGACAACTGAATCCCTATGTAATTGCAAAGGTCAGAAGAGCTCACACACTCAGCTCTTAACCCCAGTGTGCAGAAAGTGTCAAAACATGTTTTTCAGCAGAAATAAACATGTTTCTGCAAGTTTGGTCAACCCCATGTAAGTTATGGGGCAGTTACAGTACACTTTTCAAAACGTGTTTTTCAGCCCGAAATAAACACGTTTTTTCATACAACTGAATCCCTATGTAACTGCAAGGCTCAGAAGAGCCCACACACTCTGCTCTTAACCCCAGTGTGCAGAAAGTGTCAAAACATGTTTTTCAGCAGAAATAAACATGTTTCTGCAAGTTTGGTCAACCCCATGTAAGTTATGGGGCAGTAACAGCACTTTTTTCAAAACGTGTTTTTCAGCCCGAAATAAACGCGTTTTTTACACAACTGAATCCCTATGTAACTGCAAGGCTCAGAAGAGCCCACACACTCAGCTCTTAACCCCAGTGTGCAGAAAGTGTAAAAACATGTTTTTCAGCAGAAATAAACATGTTTCTGCAAGTTTGGTCAACCCCATGTAAGTTATGGGGCAGTAACAGCACTTTTTTCAAAACGTGTTTTTCAGCCCGAAATAAACGCGTTTTTTCAGACAACTGAATCCCTATGTAACTGCAAGGCTCAGAAGAGCCCACACACTCTGCTCTTAACCCTAGTGTGCAGAAAGTGTCAAAACGTGTTTTTCCAGCAGAAATAAACATGTTTCTGCAAGTTTGGTCAACCCCATGTAAGTTATGGGGCAGTAACAGCACTTTTTTCAAAACGTGTTTTTCAGCCCGAAATAAACGCGTTTTTTCAGACAACTGAATCCCTATGTAACTGCAAGGCTCAGAAGAGCCCACACACTCTGCTCTTAACCCTAGTGTGCAGAAAATGTCAAAACGTGTTTTTCAGCAGAAATAAACATGTTTCTGCAAGTTTGGTCAACCCCATGTAACTTATTGGGCAGTAACAGCACTTTTTTCAAAACGTGTTTTTCAGCCCGAAATAAACGCTTTTTTTCAGACAACTGAATCCCTATGTAACTGCAAGGCTCAGAAGAGCCCACACACTGTGCTCTTAACCCCAGAGTGCAGAAAGTGTCAAAACGTGTTTTTCAGCAGAAATAAACATGTTTCTGCAAGTTTGGTCAACCCCATGTAAGTTATGGGGCAGTTACAGTACACTTTTCAAAACGTGTTTTTCAGCCCGAAATAAACGCCTTTTTTCAGACAACTGAATCCCTATGTAACTGCAAGGCTCAGAAGAGCCCATACACTCTGCTCTTAACCACAGTGTGCAGAAAGTGTTAAAACGTGTTTTTCAGCAGAAATAAACATGTTTCTGCAAGTTTGGTCAACCCCATGTAAGTTATGGGGCAGTAACAGCAATTTTTTCAAAACGTGTTTTTCAGCCAGAAATAAACGCGTTTTTTCAGACAACTGAATCCCTATGTAACTGCAAGGCTCAGAAGAGCCCACACACTCTGCTCTTAACCCCAGTGTGCAGAAAGTGTCAAAACGTGTTTTTCAGCAGAAATAAACATGTTTCTGGAAGTTTGGTCAAACCCATGTAAGTTATGGGGCAGTTACAGTACACTTTTCAAAACGTGTTTTTCAGCCCGAAATAAACGACTTTTTTCAGACAACTGAATCCCTATGTAACTGCAAAGCTCAGAAGAGCCCACACACTCAGCTCTTAACCCCAGTGTGCAGAAAGTGTCAAAACATGTTTTTCAGCAGAAATAAACATGTTTCTGCAAGTTTGGTCAACCCCATGTAAGTTATGGGGCAGTAACAGCAATTTTTTCAAAACGTGTTTTTCAGCCCGAAATAAACACGTTTTTTCAGACAACTGAATCCCTATGTAACTGCAAGGCTCAGAAGAGCCCACACACTCTGCTCTTAACCCCAGTGTGCAGAAAGTGTCAAAACGTGTTTTTCAGCAGAAATAAACATGTTTCTGCAAGTTTGGTCAACCCCATGTAAGTTATGGGGCAGTTACAGTACACTTTTCAAAACGTGTTTTTCAGCCCGAAATAAACGACTTTTTTCAGACAACTGAATCCCTATGTAACTGCAAGGCTCAGAAGAGCCCACACACTCTGCTCTTAACCCTAGTGTGCAGAAAATGTCAAAACGTGTTTTTCAGCAGAAATAAACATGTTTCTGCAAGTTTGGTCAACCCCATGTAACTTATTGGGCAGTAACAGCACTTTTTTCAAAACGTGTTTTTCAGCCCGAAATAAACGCTTTTTTTCAGACAACTGAATCCCTATGTAACTGCAAGGCTCAGAAGAGCCCACACACTGTGCTCTTAACCCCAGAGTGCAGAAAGTGTCAAAACGTGTTTTTCAGCAGAAATAAACATGTTTCTGCAAGTTTGGTCAACCCCATGTAAGTTATGGGGCAGTTACAGTACACTTTTCAAAACGTGTTTTTCAGCCCGAAATAAACGCCTTTTTTCAGACAACTGAATCCCTATGTAACTGCAAGGCTCAGAAGAGCCCATACACTCTGCTCTTAACCACAGTGTGCAGAAAGTGTTAAAACGTGTTTTTCAGCAGAAATAAACATGTTTCTGCAAGTTTGGTCAACCCCATGTAAGTTATGGGGCAGTAACAGCAATTTTTTCAAAACGTGTTTTTCAGCCAGAAATAAACGCGTTTTTTCAGACAACTGAATCCCTATGTAACTGCAAGGCTCAGAAGAGCCCACACACTCTGCTCTTAACCCCAGTGTGCAGAAAGTGTCAAAACGTGTTTTTCAGCAGAAATAAACATGTTTCTGGAAGTTTGGTCAAACCCATGTAAGTTATGGGGCAGTTACAGTACACTTTTCAAAACGTGTTTTTCAGCCCGAAATAAACGACTTTTTTCAGACAACTGAATCCCTATGTAACTGGAAAGCTCAGAAGAGCCCACACACTCAGCTCTTAACCCCAGTGTGCAGAAAGTGTCAAAACATGTTTTTCAGCAGAAATAAACATGTTTCTGCAAGTTTGGTCAACCCCATGTAAGTTATGGGGCAGTAACAGCAATTTTTTCAAAACGTGTTTTTCAGCCCGAAATAAACACGTTTTTTCAGACAACTGAATCCCTATGTAACTGCAAGGCTCAGAAGAGCCCACACACTCTGCTCTTAACCCCAGTGTGCAGAAAGTGTCAAAACGTGTTTTTCAGCAGAAATAAACATGTTTCTGTAAGTTTGGTCAACCCCATGTAAGTTATGGGGCAGTAAACAGCACTTTTTTCAAAACGTGTTTTTCAGCCCGAAATAAACGCGTTTTTTCAGACAACTGAATCCCTATGTAACTGCAAGGCTCAGAAGAGCCCACACACTCTGCTCTTAACCCCAGTGTGCAGAAAGTGTCAAAACGTGTTTTTCAGCAGAAATAAACATGTTTCTGGAAGTTTGGTCAAACCCATGTAAGTTATGGGGCAGTTACAGTACACTTTTCAAAACGTGTTTTTCAGCCCGAAATAAACGACTTTTTTCAGACAACTGAATCCCTATGTAACTGCAAAGCTCAGAAGAGCCCACACACTCAGCTCTTAACCCCAGTGTGCAGAAAGTGTCAAAACATGTTTTTCAGCAGAAATAAACATGTTTCTGCAAGTTTGGTCAACCCCATGTAAGTTATGGGTCAGTAAACAGCACTTTTTTCAAAACGTGTTTTTCATCCCGAAATAAACGCGTTTTTTCAGACAACTGAATCCCTATGTAACTGCAAGGCTCAGAAGAGCCCACACACTCTGCTCTTAACCCCAGTGTGCAGAAAGTGTCAAAACGTGTTTTTCAGCAGAAATAAACATGTTTCTGCAAGTTTGGTCAACCCCATGTAAGTTATGGGGCAGTTACAGTACACTTTTCAAAACGTGTTTTTCAGCCCGAAATAAACGACTTTTTTCAGACAACTGAATCCCTATGTAACTGCAAGGCTCAGAAGAGCCCACACACTCTGCTCTTAACCCCAGTTTGCAGAAAGTGTCAACACATGTTTTTCAGCAGAAATAAACATGTTTCTGCAAGTTTGGTCAACCCCATGTAAGTTATGGGGCAGTTACAGTACACTTTTCAAAACGTGTTTTTCAGCCCGAAATAAATGCGTTTTTTCAGACAACTGAATCCCTATGTAACTGCAAAGCTCAGAAGAGCCCACACACTCAGCTCTTAACCCCAGTGTGCAGAAAGTGTCAAAACATGTTTTTCAGCAGAAATAAACATGTTTCTGCAAGTTTGGTCAACCCCATGTAAGTTATGGGGCAGTAACAGCACTTTTTTCAAAACGTGTTTTTCAGCCCGAAATAAATGCGTTTTTTCAGACAACTGAATCCCTATGTAACTGCAAGGCTCAGAAGAGCCCACACACTCTGCTCTTAACCCCAGTGTGCAGAAAGTGTCAAAACGTGTTTTTCAGCAGAAATAAACGTGTTTCTGGAAGTTTGGTCAACCCCATGTAAGTTATGGGGCAGTTACAGCACTTTTTTCAAAACGTGTTTTTCAGCCCGAAATAAACGCGTTTTTTCAGACAACTGAATCCCTATGTAACTGCAAGGCTCAGAAGAGCCCACACACTCAGCTCTTAACCCCAGTGTGCAGAAAGTGTCAAAACGTGTTTTTCAGCAGAAATAAACATGTTTCTGGAAGTTTGGTCAAACCCATGTAAGTTATGGGGCAGTTACAGTACACTTTTCAAAACGTGTTTTTCAGCCCGAAATAAACGACTTTTTTCAGACAACTGAATCCCTATGTAACTGCAAAGCTCAGAAGAGCCCACACACTCAGCTCTTAACCCCAGTGTGCAGAAAGTGTCAAAACATGTTTTTCAGCAGAAATAAACATGTTTCTGCAAGTTTGGTCAACCCCATGTAAGTTATGGGGCAGTAAACAGCACTTTTTTCAAAACGTGTTTTTCAGCCCGAAATAAACGCGTTTTTTCAGACAACTGAATCCCTATGTAACTGCAAGGCTCAGAAGAGCCCACACACTCTGCTCTTAACCCCAGTGTGCAGAAAGTGTCAAAACGTGTTTTTCAGCAGAAATAAACATGTTTCTGCAAGTTTGGTCAACCCCATGTAAGTTATGGGGCAGTTACAGTACACTTTTCAAAACGTGTTTTTCAGCCCGAAATAAACGCCTTTTTTCAGACAACTGAATCCCTATGTAACTGCAAGGCTCAGAAGAGCCCATACACTCTGCTCTTAACCACAGTGTGCAGAAAGTGTTAAAACGTGTTTTTCAGCAGAAATAAACATGTTTCTGCAAGTTTGGTCAACCCCATGTAAGTTATGGGGCAGTTACAGTACACTTTTCAAAACGTGTTTTTTAGCCCGAAATAAACGCCTTTTTTCAGACAACTGAATCCCTATGTAACTGCAAGGCTCAGAAGAGCCCACACACTCTGCTATTAACCCCAGTGTGCAGAAAGTGTCAAAACATTTTTTTCAGCAGAAATAAACATGTTTCTGCAAGTTTGGTCAACCCCATGTAAGTTATGGGGCAGTAAAAGCACTTTTTTCAAAACGTGTTTTTCAGCCCGAAATAAACGCGTTTTTTCAGACAACTGAATCCCTATGTAACTGCAAGGCTCAGAAGAGCCCACACACTCTGCTCTTAACCCCAGTGTGCAGAAAGTGTCAAAACGTGTTTTTCAGCAGAAATAAACATGTTTCTGCAAGTTTGGTCAACCCCATGTAAGTTATGGGGCAGTTACAGTACACTTTTCAAAACGTGTTTTTCAGCCCGAAATAAACGCCTTTTTTCAGACAACTGAATCCCTATGTAACTGCAAGGCTCAGAAGAGCCCACACACTCAGATCTTAACCCCAGTGTGCAGAAAGTGTCAAAACATGTTTTTCAGCAGAAATAAACATGTTTCTGCAAGTTTGGTCAACCCCATGTAAGTTATGGGGCAGTAACAGCACTTTTTTCAAAACGTGTTTTTCAGCACGAAATAAACGCGTTTTTTCAGACAACTGAATCCCTATGTAACTGCAAGGCTCAGAAGAGCCCATATACTCTGCTCTTAACCCCAGAGTGCAGAAAGTGTCAAAACGTGTTTTTCAGCAGAAATAAACATGTTTCTGCAAGTTTGGTCAACCCCATGTAAGTTATGGGGCAGTTACAGTACACTTTTCAAAACGTGTTTTTCAGCCCGAAATAAACGCCTTTTTTCAGACAACTGAATCCCTATGTAACTGCAAGGCTCAGAAGAGCCCATACACTCTGCTCTTAACCACAGTGTGCAGAAAGTGTTAAAACGTGTTTTTCAGCAGAAATAAACATGTTTCTGCAAGTTTGGTCAACACCATGTAAGTTATGGGGCAGTAACAGCACTTTTTTCAAAACGTGTTTTTCAGCCCGAAATAAACGCGTTTTTTCAGACAACTGAATCCCTATGTAACTGCAAGGCTCAGAAGAGCCCACACACTCTGCTCTTAACCCCAGTGTGCAGAAAGTGTCAAAACGTGTTTTTCAGCAGAAATAAACATGTTTCTGCAAGTTTGGTCAACCCCATGTAACTTATTGGGCAGTAACAGCACTTTTTTCAAAACGTGTTTTTCAGCCCGAAATAAACGCCTTTTTTCAGACAACTGAATCCCTTTGTAACTGCAAGGCTCAGAAGAGCCCACACACTCAGCTCTTAACCCCAGTGTGCAGAAAGTGTCAAAACATGTTTTTCAGCAGAAATAAACATGTTTCTGCAAGTTTGGTCAACCCCATGTAAGTTATGGGGCAGTTACAGTACACTTTTCAAAACGTGTTTTTCAGCCCGAAATAAACGCCTTTTTTCAGACAACTGAATCCCTATGTAACTGCAAGGCTCAGAAGAGCCCATACACTCTGCTCTTAACCCCAGTGGCAGAAAGTGTTAAAACGTGTTTTTCAGCAGAAATAAACATGTTTCCGGAAGTTTGGTCAACGCCATGTAAGTTATGGGGCAGTTACAGTACACTTTTCAAAACGTGTTTTTCAGCCCGAAATAAACGCCTTTTTTCAGACAACTGAATCCCTATGTAATTGCAAAGGTCAGAAGAGCTCACACACTCAGCTCTTAACCCCAGTGTGCAGAAAGTGTCAAAACATGTTTTTCAGCAGAAATAAACATGTTTCTGCAAGTTTGGTCAACCCCATGTAAGTTATGGGGCAGTTACAGTACACTTTTCAAAACGTGTTTTTCAGCCCGAAATAAACACGTTTTTTCATACAACTGAATCCCTATGTAACTGCAAGGCTCAGAAGAGCCCACACACTCTGCTCTTAACCCCAGTGTGCAGAAAGTGTCAAAACATGTTTTTCAGCAGAAATAAACATGTTTCTGCAAGTTTGGTCAACCCCATGTAAGTTATGGGGCAGTAACAGCACTTTTTTCAAAACGTGTTTTTCAGCCCGAAATAAACGCGTTTTTTACACAACTGAATCCCTATGTAACTGCAAGGCTCAGAAGAGCCCACACACTCAGCTCTTAACCCCAGTGTGCAGAAAGTGTCAAAACATGTTTTTCAGCAGAAATAAACATGTTTCTGCAAGTTTGGTCAACCCCATGTAAGTTATGGGGCAGTAACAGCACTTTTTTCAAAACGTGTTTTTCAGCCCGAAATAAACGCGTTTTTTCAGACAACTGAATCCCTATGTAACTGCAAGGCTCAGAAGAGCCCACACACTCTGCTCTTAACCCTAGTGTGCAGAAAGTGTCAAAACGTGTTTTTCCAGCAGAAATAAACATGTTTCTGCAAGTTTGGTCAACCCCATGTAAGTTCTGGGGCAGTAACAGCACTTTTTTCAAAACGTGTTTTTCAGCCCGAAATAAACGCGTTTTTTCAGACAACTGAATCCCTATGTAACTGCAAGGCTCAGAAGAGCCCACACACTCTGCTCTTAACCCTAGTGTGCAGAAAATGTCAAAACGTGTTTTTCAGCAGAAATAAACATGTTTCTGCAAGTTTGGTCAACCCCATGTAACTTATTGGGCAGTAACAGCACTTTTTTCAAAACGTGTTTTTCAGCCCGAAATAAACGCTTTTTTTCAGACAACTGAATCCCTATGTAACTGCAAGGCTCAGAAGAGCCCACACACTGTGCTCTTAACCCCAGAGTGCAGAAAGTGTCAAAACGTGTTTTTCAGCAGAAATAAACATGTTTCTGCAAGTTTGGTCAACCCCATGTAAGTTATGGGGCAGTTACAGTACACTTTTCAAAACGTGTTTTTCAGCCCGAAATAAACGCCTTTTTTCAGACAACTGAATCCCTATGTAACTGCAAGGCTCAGAAGAGCCCATACACTCTGCTCTTAACCACAGTGTGCAGAAAGTGTTAAAACGTGTTTTTCAGCAGAAATAAACATGTTTCTGCAAGTTTGGTCAACCCCATGTAAGTTATGGGGCAGTAACAGCAATTTTTTCAAAACGTGTTTTTCAGCCAGAAATAAACGCGTTTTTTCAGACAACTGAATCCCTATGTAACTGCAAGGCTCAGAAGAGCCCACACACTCTGCTCTTAACCCCAGTGTGCAGAAAGTGTCAAAACGTGTTTTTCAGCAGAAATAAACATGTTTCTGGAAGTTTGGTCAAACCCATGTAAGTTATGGGGCAGTTACAGTACACTTTTCAAAACGTGTTTTTCAGCCCGAAATAAACGACTTTTTTCAGACAACTGAATCCCTATGTAACTGCAAAGCTCAGAAGAGCCCACACACTCAGCTCTTAACCCCAGTGTGCAGAAAGTGTCAAAACATGTTTTTCAGCAGAAATAAACATGTTTCTGCAAGTTTGGTCAACCCCATGTAAGTTATGGGGCAGTAACAGCAATTTTTTCAAAACGTGTTTTTCAGCCCGAAATAAACACGTTTTTTCAGACAACTGAATCCCTATGTAACTGCAAGGCTCAGAAGAGCCCACACACTCTGCTCTTAACCCCAGTGTGCAGAAAGTGTCAAAACGTGTTTTTCAGCAGAAATAAACATGTTTCTGTAAGTTTGGTCAACCCCATGTAAGTTATGGGGCAGTAAACAGCACTTTTTTCAAAACGTGTTTTTCAGCCCGAAATAAACGCGTTTTTTCAGACAACTGAATCCCTATGTAACTGCAAGGCTCAGAAGAGCCCACACACTCTGCTCTTAACCCCAGTGTGCAGAAAGTGTCAAAACGTGTTTTTCAGCAGAAATAAACATGTTTCTGGAAGTTTGGTCAAACCCATGTAAGTTATGGGGCAGTTACAGTACACTTTTCAAAACGTGTTTTTCAGCCCGAAATAAACGACTTTTTTCAGACAACTGAATCCCTATGTAACTGCAAAGCTCAGAAGAGCCCACACACTCAGCTCTTAACCCCAGTGTGCAGAAAGTGTCAAAACATGTTTTTCAGCAGAAATAAACATGTTTCTGCAAGTTTGGTCAACCCCATGTAAGTTATGGGGCAGTAAACAGCACTTTTTTCAAAACGTGTTTTTCAGCCCGAAATAAACGCGTTTTTTCAGACAACTGAATCCCTATGTAACTGCAAGGCTCAGAAGAGCCCACACACTCTGCTCTTAACCCCAGTGTGCAGAAAGTGTCAAAACGTGTTTTTCAGCAGAAATAAACATGTTTCTGCAAGTTTGGTCAACCCCATGTAAGTTATGGGGCAGTTACAGTACACTTTTCAAAACGTGTTTTTCAGCCCGAAATAAACGACTTTTTTCAGACAACTGAATCCCTATGTAACTGCAAGGCTCAGAAGAGCCCACACACTCTGCTCTTAACCCCAGTTTGCAGAAAGTGTCAACACATGTTTTTCAGCAGAAATAAACATGTTTCTGCAAGTTTGGTCAACCCCATGTAAGTTATGGGGCAGTTACAGTACACTTTTCAAAACGTGTTTTTCAGCCCGAAATAAATGCGTTTTTTCAGACAACTGAATCCCTATGTAACTGCAAAGCTCAGAAGAGCCCACACACTCAACTCTTAACCCCAGTGTGCAGAAAGTGTCAAAACATGTTTTTCAGCAGAAATAAAATGTTTCTGCAAGTTTGGTCAACCCCATGTAAGTTATGGGGCAGTAACAGCACTTTTTTCAAAACGTGTTTTTCAGCCCGAAATAAATGCGTTTTTTCAGACAACTGAATCCCTATGTAACTGCAAGGCTCAGAAGAGCCCACACACTCTGCTCTTAACCCCAGTGTGCAGAAAGTGTCAAAACGTGTTTTTCAGCAGAAATAAACGTGTTTCTGGAAGTTTGGTCAACCCCATGTAAGTTATGGGGCAGTTACAGCACTTTTTTCAAAACGTGTTTTTCAGCCCGAAATAAACGCGTTTTTTCAGACAACTGAATCCCTATGTAACTGCAAGGCTCAGAAGAGCCCACACACTCAGCTCTTAACCCCAGTGTGCAGAAAGTGTCAACACATGTTTTTCAGCAGAAATAAACATGTTTCTGCAAGTTTGGTCAACCCCATGTAAGTTATGGGGCAGTTACAGTACACTTTTCAAAACGTGTTTTTCAGCCCGAAATAAACACGTTTTTCCAGACAACTGAATCCCTATGTAACTGCAAGGCTCAGAAGAGCCCACACACTCTGCTCTTAACCCCAGTGTGAAGAAAGTGTCAAAACGTGTTTTTCAGCAGAAATAAACATGTTTCTGCAAGTTTGGTCAACCCCATGTAAGTTATGGGGCAGTAACAGCACTTTTTTCAAAACGTGTTTTTCAGCCCGAAATAAACGCCTTTTTTCAGACAACTGAATCCCTATGTAACTGCAAAGCTCAGAAGAGCCCACACACTCAGCTCTTAACCCCAGTGTGCAGAAAGTGTCAAAACATGTTTTTCAGCAGAAATAAACATGTTTCTGCAAGTTTGGTCAACCCCATGTAAGTTATGGGGCAGTTACAGTACACTTTTCAAAACGTGTTTTTCAGCCCGAAATAAACACGTTTTTTCAGACAACTGAATCCCTATGTAACTGCAAGGCTCAGAAGAGCCCACACACTCTGCTCTTAACCCCAGTGTGCAGAAAGTGTCAAAACGTGTTTTTCAGCAGAAATAAACATGTTTCTGCAAGTTTGGTCAACCCCATGTAAGTTATGGGGCAGTTACAGTACACTTTTCAAAACGTGTTTTTCAGCCCGAAATAAACGCCTTTTTTCAGACAACTAAATCCCGATGTAACTGCAAAGCTCAGAAGAGCCCACACACTCAGCTCTTAACCCCAGTGTGCAGAAAGTGTCAAAATATGTTTTTCAGCAGAAATAAACATGTTTCTGCAAGTTTGGTCAACCCCATGTAAGTTATGGGGCAGTTACAGTACACTTTTCAAAACGTGTTTTTCAGCCCGAAATAAACACGTTTTTTCAGACAACTGAATCCCTATGTAACTGCAAGGCTCAGAAGAGCCCACACACTCTGCTCTTAACCCCAGTGTGCAGAAAGTGTCAAAACGTGTTTTTCAGCAGAAATAAACATGTTTCTGCAAGTTTGGTCAACCCCATGTAAGTTATGGGGCAGTAACAGCACTTTTTTCAAAACGTGTTTTTCAGCCCGAAATAAACGCGTTTTTTCAGACAACTGAATCCCTATGTAACTGCAAAGCTCAGAAGAGCCCACACACTCAGCTCTTAACCCCAGTGTGCAGAAAGTGTCAAAACATGTTTTTCAGCAGAAATAAACATGTTTCTGCAAGTTTGGTCAACCCCATGTAAGTTATGGGGCAGTAACAGCACTTTTTTCAAAACGTGTTTTTCAGCCCGAAATAAATGCGTTTTTTCAGACAACTGAATCCCTATGTAACTGCAAGGCTCAGAAGAGCCCACACACTCTGCTCTTAACCCCAGTGTGCAGAAAGTGTCAAAACGTGTTTTTCAGCAGAAATAAACGTGTTTCTGGAAGTTTGGTCAACCCCATGTAAGTTATGGGGCAGTAAACAGCACTTTTTTCAAAACGTGTTTTTCAGCCCGAAATAAACGCGTTTTTTCAGACAACTGAATCCCTATGTAACTGCAAGGCTCAGAAGAGCCCACACACTCAGCTCTTAACCCCAGTGTGCAGAAAGTGTCAACACATGTTTTTCAGCAGAAATAAACATGTTTCTGCAAGTTTGGTCAACCCCATGTAAGTTATGGGGCAGTTACAGTACACTTTTCAAAACGTGTTTTTCAGCCCGAAATAAACACGTTTTTCCAGACAACTGAATCCCTATGTAACTGCAAGGCTCAGAAGAGCCCACACACTCTGCTCTTAACCCCAGTGTGAAGAAAGTGTCAAAACGTGTTTTTCAGCAGAAATAAACATGTTTCTGCAAGTTTGGTCAACCCCATGTAAGTTATGGGGCAGTAACAGCACTTTTTTCAAAACGTGTTTTTCAGCCCGAAATAAACGCCTTTTTTCAGACAACTGAATCCCTATGTAACTGCAAAGCTCAGAAGAGCCCACACACTCAGCTCTTAACCCCACTGTGCAGAAAGTGTCAAAACATGTTTTTCAGCAGAAATAAACATGTTTCTGCAAGTTTGGTCAACCCCATGTAAGTTATGGGGCAGTTACAGTACACTTTTCAAAACGTGTTTTTCAGCCCGAAATAAACACGTTTTTTCAGACAACTGAATCCCTATGTAACTGCAAGGCTCAGAAGAGCCCACACACTCTGCTCTTAACCCCAGTGTGCAGAAAGTGTCAAAACGTGTTTTTCAGCAGAAATAAACATGTTTCTGGAAGTTTGGTCAACCCCATGTAAGTTATGGGGCAGTTACAGTACACTTTTCAAAACGTGTTTTTCAGCCCGAAATAAACGCCTTTTTTCAGACAACTGAATCCCGATGTAACTGCAAAGCTCAGAAGAGCCCACACACTCAGCTCTTAACCCCAGTGTGCAGAAAGTGTCAAAATATGTTTTTCAGCAGAAATAAACATGTTTCTGCAAGTTTGGTCAACCCCATGTAAGTTATGGGGCAGTTACAGTACACTTTTCAAAACGTGTTTTTCAGCCCGAAATAAACACGTTTTTTCAGACAACTGAATCCCTATGTAACTGCAAGGCTCAGAAGAGCCCACACACTCTGCTCTTAACCCCAGTGTGCAGAAAGTGTCAAAACATGTTTTTCAGCAGAAATAAACATGTTTCTGCAAGTTTGGTCAACCCCATGTAAGTTATGGGGCAGTTACAGTACACTTTTCAAAACGTGTTTTTCAGCCCGAAATAAACGCGTTTTTTCAGACAACTGAATCCCTATGTAACTGCAAGGCTCAGAAGAGCCCACACACTCTGCTCTTAACCCCAGTGTGCAGAAAGTGTCAAAACGTGTTTTTCAGCAGAAATAAACATGTTTCTGGAAGTTTGGTCAACCCCATGTAAGTTATGGGGCAGTTACAGTACACTTTTCAAAACGTGTTTTTCAGCCCGAAATAAACGCCTTTTTTCAGACAACTGAATCCCTATGTAACTGCAAAGCTCAGAAGAGCCCACACACTCTGCTCTTAACCCCAGTGTGCAGAAAGTGTCAAAACGTGTTTTTCAGCAGAAATAAACGTGTTTCTGGAAGTTTGGTCAACCCCATGTAAGTTATGGGGCAGTTACAGCACTTTTTTCAAAACGTGTTTTTCAGCCCGAAATAAACGCGTTTTTTCAGACAACTGAATCCCTATGTAACTGCAAGGCTCAGAAGAGCCCACACACTCAGCTCTTAACCCCAGTGTGCAGAAAGTGTCAACACATGTTTTTCAGCAGAAATAAACATGTTTCTGCAAGTTTGGTCAACTCCATGTAAGTTATGGGGCAGTTACAGTACACTTTTCAAAACGTGTTTTTCAGCCCGAAATAAACACGTTTTTCCAGACAACTGAATCCCTATGTAACTGCAAGGCTCAGAAGAGCCCACACACTCTGCTCTTAACCCCAGTGTGAAGAAAGTGTCAAAACGTGTTTTTCAGCAGAAATAAACATGTTTCTGCAAGTTTGGTCAACCCCATGTAAGTTATGGGGCAGTAACAGCACTTTTTTCAAAACGTGTTTTTCAGCCCGAAATAAACGCCTTTTTTCAGACAACTGAATCCCTATGTAACTGCAAAGCTCAGAAGAGCCCACACACTCAGCTCTTAACCCCACTGTGCAGAAAGTGTCAAAACATGTTTTTCAGCAGAAATAAACATGTTTCTGCAAGTTTGGTCAACCCCATGTAAGTTATGGGGCAGTTACAGTACACTTTTCAAAACGTGTTTTTCAGCCCGAAATAAACACGTTTTTTCAGACAACTGAATCCCTATGTAACTGCAAGGCTCAGAAGAGCCCACACACTCTGCTCTTAACCCCAGTGTGCAGAAAGTGTCAAAACGTGTTTTTCAGCAGAAATAAACATGTTTCTGGAAGTTTGGTCAACCCCATGTAAGTTATGGGGCAGTTACAGTACACTTTTCAAAACGTGTTTTTCAGCCCGAAATAAACGCTTTTTTTCAGACAACTGAATCCCTATGTAACTGCAAAGCTCAGAAGAGCCCACACACTCAGCTCTTAACCCCAGTGTGCAGAAAGTGTCAAAATATGTTTTTCAGCAGAAATAAACATGTTTCTGCAAGTTTGGTCAACCCCATGTAAGTTATGGGGCAGTTACAGTACACTTTTCAAAACGTGTTTTTCAGCCCGAAATAAACACGTTTTTTCAGACAACTGAATCCCTATGTAACTGCAAGGCTCAGAAGAGCCCACACACTCTGCTATTAACCCCAGTGTGCAGAAAGTGTTAAAACGTGTTTTACAGCAGAAATAAACATGTTTCTGCAAGTTTGGTCAACCCCATGTAAGTTATGGGGCAGTAACAGCACTTTTTTCAAAACGTGTTTTTCAGCCCGAAATAAACGCGTTTTTTCAGACAACTGAATCCCTATGTAACTGCAAGGCTCAGAAGAGCCCACACACTCTGCTCTTAACCCCAGTGTGCAGAAAGTGTCAAAACATGTTTTTCAGCAGAAATAAACATGTTTCTGCAAGTTTGGTCAACCCCATGTAAGTTATGGGGCAGTAAAAGCACTTTTTTCAAAACGTGTTTTTCAGCCCGAAATAAACGCCTTTTTTTCAGACAACTGAATCCCTATGTAACTGCAAAGCTCAGAAGAGCCCTAACACTCAGCTCTTAACCCCACTGTGCAGAAAGTGTCAAAACATGTTTTTCAGCAGAAATAAACATGTTTCTGCAAGTTTGGTCAACCCCATGTAAGTTATGGGGCAGTTACAGTACACTTTTCAAAACGTGTTTTTCAGCCCGAAATAAACACTTTTTTCAGACAACTGAATCCCTATGTAACTGCAAGGCTCAGAAGAGCCCACACACTCTGCTCTTAACCCCAGTGTGCAGAAAGTGTCAAAACGTGTTTTTCAGCAGAAATAAACATGTTTCTGGAAGTTTGGTCAACCCCATGTAAGTTATGGGGCAGTTACAGTACACTTTTCAAAACGTGTTTTTCAGCCCGAAATAAACGCGTTTTTTCAGACAACTGAATCCCTATGTAACTGCAAGGCTCAGAAGAGCCCACACACTCTGCTCTTAACCCCAGTGTGCAGAAAGTGTCAAAACGTGTTTTTCAGCAGAAATAAACATGTTTCTGGAAGTTTGGTCAACCCCATGTAAGTTATGGGGCAGTTACAGTACACTTTTCAAAACGTGTTTTTCAGCCCGAAATAAACGCCTTTTTTCAGACAACTGAATCCCTATGTAACTGCAAAGCTCAGAAGAGCCCACACACTCAGCTCTTAACCCCAGTGTGCAGAAAGTGTCAAAACATGTTTTTCAGCAGAAATAAACATGTTTCTGCAAGTTTGGTCAACCCCATGTAAGTTATGGGGCAGTTACAGTACACTTTTCAAAACGTGTTTTTCAGCCCGAAATAAACACGTTTTTTCAGACAACTGAATCCCTATGTAACTGCAAGTCTTAGAAGAGCCCACACACTCTGCTCTTAACCCCAGTGTGCAGAAAGTGTCAAAACATGTTTTTCAGCAGAAATAAACATGTTTCTGCAAGTTTGGTCAACCCCATGTAAGTTATGGGGCAGTAACAGCACTTTTTTCAAAACGTGTTTTTCAGCCCGAAATAAACGCGTTTTTTCAGACAACTGAATCCCTATGTAACTGCAAGGCTCAGAAGAGCCCACACACTCTGCTCTTAACCCCAGTGTGCAGAAAGTGTCAAAACATGTTTTTCAGCAGAAATAAACATGTTTCTGCAAGTTTGGTCAACCCCATGTAAGTTATGGGGCAGTTACAGTACACTTTTCAAAACGTGTTTTTCAGCCCGAAATAAACGCGTTTTTTCAGACAACTGAATCCCTATGTAACTGCAAGGCTCAGAAGAGCCCACACACTCTGCTCTTAACCCCAGTGTGCAGAAAGTGTCAAAACGTGTTTTTCAGCAGAAATAAACATGTTTCTGGAAGTTTGGTCAACCCCATGTAAGTTATGGGGCAGTTACAGTACACTTTTCAAAACGTGTTTTTCAGCCCGAAATAAACGCCTTTTTTCAGACAACTGAATCCCTATGTAACTGCAAAGCTCAGAAGAGCCCACACACTCTGCTCTTAACCCCAGTGTGCAGAAAGTGTTAAAACGTGTTTTTCAGCAGAAATAAACATTTTTCTGGAAGTTTGGTCAACCCCATGTAAGTTATGGGGCAGTTACAGTACACTTTTCAAAACGTGTTTTTCAGCCCGAAATTAACGCGTTTTTTCAGACAACTGAATCCCTATGTAACTGCAAGGCTCAGAAGAGCCCACACACTCTGCTCTTAACCCCAGTGTGCAGAAAGTGTCAAAACGTGTTTTTCGGCAGAAATAAACATGTTTCTGCAAGTTTGGTCAACCCCATGTAAGTTATAGGGCAGTAACAGCACTTTTTTCAAAACGTGTTTTTCAGCCCGAAATAAACGCGTTTTTTCAGACAACTGAATCCCTATGTAACTGCAAGGCTCAGAAGAGCCCACAAACTCTGCTCTTAACCCCAGTGTGCAGAAAGTGTCAAAACGTGTTTTTCAGCAGAAATAAACATGTTTCTGGAAGTTTGGTCAACCCCATGTAAGTTATGGGGCAGTTACAGTACACTTTTCAAAACGTGTTTTTCAGCCCGAAATAAACGCCTTTTTTCAGACAACTGAATCCCTATGTAACTGCAAAGCTCAGAAGAGCCCACACACTCAGCTCTTAACCCCAGTGTGCAGAAAGTGTCAAAACATGTTTTTCAGCAGAAATAAACATGTTTCTGCAAGTTTGGTCAACCCCATGTAAGTTATGGGGCAGTTACAGTACACTTTTCAAAACGTGTTTTTCAGCCCGAAATAAACACGTTTTTTCAGACAACTGAATCCCTATGTAACTGCAAGTCTTAGAAGAGCCCACACACTCTGCTCTTAACCCCAGTGTGCAGAAAGTGTCCAAACGTGTTTTTCAGCAGAAATAAACGTGTTTCTGGAAGTTTGGTCAACCCCATGTAAGTTATGGGGCAGTTACAGCACTTTTTTCAAAACGTGTTTTTCAGCCCGAAATAAACGCGTTTTTTCAGACAACTGAATCCCTATGTAACTGCAAAGCTCAGAAGAGCCCACACACTCAGCTCTTAACCCCAGTGTGCAGAAAGTGTCAACACATGTTTTTCAGCAGAAATAAACATGTTTCTGCAAGTTTGGTCAACCCCATGTAAGTTATGGGGCAGTTACAGTAGACTTTTCAAAACGTGTTTTTCAGCCCGAAATTAACGCGTTTTTTCAGACAACTGAATCCCTATGTAACTGCAAGGCTCAGAAGAGCCCACACACTCTGCTCTTAACCCCAGTGTGCAGAAAGTGTCAAAACGTGTTTTTCAGCAGAAATAAACATGTTTCTGCAAGCTTGGTCAAACCCATGTAAGTTATGGGGCAGTAACAGCAATTTTTTCAAAACGTGTTTTTCAGTCCGAAATAAACACGTTTTTTCAGACAACTGAATCCCTATGTAACTGCAAGGCTCAGAAGAGCCCACACACTCTGCTCTTAACCCCAGTGTGCAGAAAGTGTCAAAACGTGTTTTTCAGCAGAAATAAACATGTTTCTGTAAGTTTGGTCAACCCCATGTAAGTTATGGGGCAGTAAACAGCACTTTTTTCAAAACGTGTTTTTCAGCCCGAAATAAACGCGTTTTTTCAGACAACTGAATCCCTATGTAACTGCAAGGCTCAGAAGAGCCCACACACTCTGCTCTTAACCCCAGTGTGCAGAAAGTGTCAAAACGTGTTTTTCAGCAGAAATAAACATGTTTCTGGAAGTTTGGTCAAACCCATGTAAGTTATGGGGCAGTTACAGTACACTTTTCAAAACGTGTTTTTCAGCCTGAAATAAACGACTTTTTTCAGACAACTGAATCCCTATGTAACTGCAAAGCTCAGAAGAGCCCACACACTCAGCTCTTAACCCCAGTGTGCAGAAAGTGTCAAAACATGTTTTTCAGCAGAAATAAACATGTTTCTGCAAGTTTGGTCAACCCCATGTAAGTTATGGGGCAGTAAACAGCACTTTTTTCAAAACGTGTTTTTCAGCCCGAAATAAACGCGTTTTTTCAGACAACTGAATCCCTATGTATCTGCAAGGCTCAGAAGAGCCCACACACTCTGCTCTTAACCCCAGTGTGCAGAAAGTGTCAAAACGTGTTTTTCAGCAGAAATAAACATGTTTCTGCAAGTTTGGTCAACCCCATGTAAGTTATGGGGCAGTTACAGTACACTTTTCAAAACGTGTTTTTCAGCCCGAAATAAACGCCTTTTTTCAGACAACTGAATCCCTATGTAACTGCAAGGCTCAGAAGAGCCCATACACTCTGCTCTTAACCACAGTGTGCAGAAAGTGTTAAAACGTGTTTTTCAGCAGAAATAAACATGTTTCTGCAAGTTTGGTCAACCCCATGTAAGTTATGGGGCAGTTACAGTACACTTTTCAAAACGTGTTTTTCAGCCCGAAATAAACGCCTTTTTTCAGACAACTGAATCCCTATGTAACTGCAAGGCTCAGAAGAGCCCACACACTCTGCTCTTAACCCCAGTGTGCAGAAAGTGTCAAAACGTGTTTTTCAGCAGAAATAAACATGTTTCTGCAAGTTTGGTCAACCCCATGTAAGTTATGGGGCAGTTACAGTACACTTTTCAAAACGTGTTTTTCAGCCCGAAATTAACGCGTTTTTTCAGACAACTGAATCCCTATGTAACTGCAAGGCTCAGAAGAGCCCACACACTCTGCTATTAACCCCAGTGTGCAGAAAGTGTCAAAACATTTTTTTCAGCAGAAATAAACATGTTTCTGCAAGTTTGGTCAACCCCATGTACGTTATGGGGCAGTAAAAGCACTTTTTTCAAAACGTGTTTTTCAGCCCAAAATAAACGCGTTTTTTCAGACAACTGAATCCCTATGTAACTGCAAGGCTCAGAATAGCCCACACACTCTGCTCTTAACCCCAGTGTGCAGAAAGTGTCAAAACGTGTTTTTCAGCAGAAATAAACATGTTTCTGCAAGTTTGGTCAACCCCATGTAACTTATTGGGCAGTAACAGCACTTTTTTCAAAACGTGTTTTTCAGCCCGAAATAAACGACTTTTTTCAGACAACTGAATCCCTATGTAACTGCAAGGCTCAGAAGAGCCCACACACTCTGCTCTTAACCCCAGTGTGCAGAAAGTGTCAACACATGTTTTTCAGCAGAAATAAACATGTTTCTGGAAGTTTGGTCAACCCCATGTAAGTTATGGGGCAGTTACAGTACACTTTTCAAAACGTGTGTTTCAGCCCGAAATAAACGCCTTTTTTCAGACAACTGAATCCCTATGTAACTGCAAAGCTCAGAAGAGCCCACACACTCAGCTCTTAACCCCAGTGTGCAGAAAGTGTCAAAACATGTTTTTCAGCAGAAATAAACATGTTTCTGCAAGTTTGGTCAACCCCATGTAAGTTATGGGGCAGTTACAGTACACTTTTCAAAACGTGTTTTTCAGCCCGAAATAAACGCCTTTTTTCAGACAACTGAATCCCTATGTAACTGCAAAGCTCAGAAGAGCCCACACACTCAGCTCTTAACCCCAGTGTGCAGAAAGTGTCAACACATGTTTTTCAGCAGAAATAAACATGTTTCTGCAAGTTTGGTCAACCCCATGTAAGTTATGGGGCAGTTACAGTAGACTTTTCAAAACGTGTTTTTCAGCCCGAAATTAACGCGTTTTTTCAGACAACTGAATCCCTATGTAACTGCAAGGCTCAGAAGAGCCCACACACTCTGCTCTTAACCCCAGTGTGCAGAAAGTGTCAAAACGTGTTTTTCAGCAGAAATAAACATGTTTCTGCAAGCTTGGTCAAACCCATGTAAGTTATGGGGCAGTAACAGCAATTTTTTCAAAACGTGTTTTTCAGTCCGAAATAAACACGTTTTTTCAGACAACTGAATCCCTATGTAACTGCAAGGCTCAGAAGAGCCCACACACTCTGCTCTTAACCCCAGTGTGCAGAAAGTGTCAAAACGTGTTTTTCAGCAGAAATAAACATGTTTCTGTAAGTTTGGTCAACCCCATGTAAGTTATGGGGCAGTAAACAGCACTTTTTTCAAAACGTGTTTTTCAGCCCGAAATAAACGTGTTTTTTCAGACAACTGAATCCCTATGTAACTGCAAGGCTCAGAAGAGCCCACACACTCTGCTCTTAACCCCAGTGTGCAGAAAGTGTCAAAACGTGTTTTTCAGCAGAAATAAACATGTTTCTGGAAGTTTGGTCAAACCCATGTAAGTTATGGGGCAGTTACAGTACACTTTTCAAAACGTGTTTTTCAGCCCGAAATAAACGACTTTTTTCAGACAACTGAATCCCTATGTAACTGCAAAGCTCAGAAGAGCCCACACACTCAGCTCTTAACCCCAGTGTGCAGAAAGTGTCAAAACATGTTTTTCAGCAGAAATAAACATGTTTCTGCAAGTTTGGTCAACCCCATGTAAGTTATGGGGCAGTAAACAGCACTTTTTTCAAAACGTGTTTTTCAGCCCGAAATAAACGCGTTTTTTCAGACAACTGAATCCCTATGTAACTGCAAGGCTCAGAAGAGCCCACACACTCTGCTCTTAACCCCAGTGTGCAGAAAGTGTCAAAACGTGTTTTTCAGCAGAAATAAACATGTTTCTGCAAGTTTGGTCAACCCCATGTAAGTTATGGGGCAGTTACAGTACACTTTTCAAAACGTGTTTTTCAGCCCGAAATTAACGCATTTTTTCAGACAACTGAATCCCTATGTAACTGCAAGTCTTAGAAGAGCCCACACACTCTGCTCTTAACCCCAGTGTGCAGAAAGTGTCCAAACGTGTTTTTCAGCAGAAATAAACGTGTTTCTGGAAGTTTGGTCAACCCCATGTAAGTTATGGGGCAGTTACAGCACTTTTTTCAAAACGTGTTTTTCAGCCCGAAATAAACGCGTTTTTTCAGACAACTGAATCCCTATGTAACTGCAAAGCTCAGAAGAGCCCACACACTCAGCTCTTAACCCCAGTGTGCAGAAAGTGTCAACACATGTTTTTCAGCAGAAATAAACATGTTTCTGCAAGTTTGGTCAACCCCATGTAAGTTATGGGGCAGTTACAGTAGACTTTTCAAAACGTGTTTTTCAGCCCGAAATTAACGCGTTTTTTCAGACAACTGAATCCCTATGTAACTGCAAGGCTCAGAAGAGCCCACACACTCTGCTCTTAACCCCAGTGTGCAGAAAGTGTCAAAACGTGTTTTTCAGCAGAAATAAACATGTTTCTGCAAGCTTGGTCAAACCCATGTAAGTTATGGGGCAGTAACAGCAATTTTTTCAAAACGTGTTTTTCAGTCCGAAATAAACACGTTTTTTCAGACAACTGAATCCCTATGTAACTGCAAGGCTCAGAAGAGCCCACACACTCTGCTCTTAACCCCAGTGTGCAGAAAGTGTCAAAACGTGTTTTTCAGCAGAAATAAACATGTTTCTGTAAGTTTGGTCAACCCCATGTAAGTTATGGGGCAGTAAACAGCACTTTTTTCAAAACGTGTTTTTCAGCCCGAAATAAACGCGTTTTTTCAGACAACTGAATCCCTATGTAACTGCAAGGCTCAGAAGAGCCCACACACTCTGCTCTTAACCCCAGTGTGCAGAAAGTGTCAAAACGTGTTTTTCAGCAGAAATAAACATGTTTCTGGAAGTTTGGTCAAACCCATGTAAGTTATGGGGCAGTTACAGTACACTTTTCAAAACGTGTTTTTCAGCCCGAAATAAACGACTTTTTTCAGACAACTGAATCCCTATGTAACTGCAAAGCTCAGAAGAGCCCACACACTCAGCTCTTAACCCCAGTGTGCAGAAAGTGTCAAAACATGTTTTTCAGCAGAAATAAACATGTTTCTGCAAGTTTGGTCAACCCCATGTAAGTTATGGGGCAGTAAACAGCACTTTTTTCAAAACGTGTTTTTCAGCCCGAAATAAACGCGTTTTTTCAGACAACTGAATCCCTATGTATCTGCAAGGCTCAGAAGAGCCCACACACTCTGCTCTTAACCCCAGTGTGCAGAAAGTGTCAAAACGTGTTTTTCAGCAGAAATAAACATGTTTCTGCAAGTTTGGTCAACCCCATGTAAGTTATGGGGCAGTTACAGTACACTTTTCAAAACGTGTTTTTCAGCCCGAAATAAACGCCTTTTTTCAGACAACTGAATCCCTATGTAACTGCAAGGCTCAGAAGAGCCCATACACTCTGCTCTTAACCACAGTGTGCAGAAAGTGTTAAAACGTGTTTTTCAGCAGAAATAAACATGTTTCTGCAAGTTTGGTCAACCCCATGTAAGTTATGGGGCAGTTACAGTACACTTTTCAAAACGTGTTTTTCAGCCCGAAATAAACGCCTTTTTTCAGACAACTGAATCCCTATGTAACTGCAAGGCTCAGAAGAGCCCACACACTCTGCTATTAACCCCAGTGTGCAGAAAGTGTCAAAACATTTTTTTCAGCAGAAATAAACATGTTTCTGCAAGTTTGGTCAACCCCATGTAAGTTATGGGGCAGTAAAAGCACTTTTTTCAAAACGTGTTTTTCAGCCCGAAATAAACGCGTTTTTTCAGACAACTGAATCCCTATGTAACTGCAAGGCTCAGAAGAGCCCACACACTCTGCTCTTAACCCCAGTGTGCAGAAAGTGTCAAAACGTGTTTTTCAGCAGAAATAAACATGTTTCTGCAAGTTTGGTCAACCCCATGTAAGTTATGGGGCAGTTACAGTACACTTTTCAAAACGTGTTTTTCAGCCCGAAATTAACGCGTTTTTTCAGACAACTGAATCCCTATGTAACTGCAAGGCTCAGAAGAGCCCACACACTCTGCTATTAACCCCAGTGTGCAGAAAGTGTCAAAACATTTTTTTCAGCAGAAATAAACATGTTTCTGCAAGTTTGGTCAACCCCATGTAAGTTATGGGGCAGTAAACAGCACTTTTTTCAAAACGTGTTTTTCAGCCCGAAATAAACGCGTTTTTTCAGACAACTGAATCCCTATGTAACTGCAAGGCTCAGAAGAGCCCACACACTCTGCTCTTAACCCCAGTGTGCAGAAAGTGTCAAAACGTGTTTTTCAGCAGAAATAAACATGTTTCTGCAAGTTTGGTCAACCCCATGTAACTTATTGGGCAGTAACAGCACTTTTTTCAAAACGTGTTTTTCAGCCCGAAATAAACGACTTTTTTCAGACAACTGAATCCCTATGTAACTGCAAGGCTCAGAAGAGCCCACACACTCTGCTCTTAACCCCAGTGTGCAGAAAGTGTCAACACATGTTTTTCAGCAGAAATAAACATGTTTCTGGAAGTTTGGTCAACCCCATGTAAGTTATGGGGCAGTTACAGTACACTTTTCAAAACGTGTTTTTCAGCCCGAAATAAACGCCTTTTTTCAGACAACTGAATCCCTATGTAACTGCAAAGCTCAGAAGAGCCCACACACTCAGCTCTTAACCCCAGTGTGCAGAAAGTGTCAAAACATGTTTTTCAGCAGAAATAAACATGTTTCTGCAAGTTTGGTCAACCCCATGTAAGTTATGGGGCAGTTACAGTACACTTTTCAAAACGTGTTTTTCAGCCCGAAATAAACACGTTTTTTCAGACAACTGAATCCCTATGTAACTGCAAGTCTTAGAAGAGCCCACACACTCTGCTCTTAACCCCAGTGTGCAGAAAGTGTCCAAACGTGTTTTTCAGCAGAAATAAACGTGTTTCTGGAAGTTTGGTCAACCCCATGTAAGTTATGGGGCAGTTACAGCACTTTTTTCAAAACGTGTTTTTCAGCCCGAAATAAACGCGTTTTTTCAGACAACTGAATCCCTATGTAACTGCAAAGCTCAGAAGAGCCCACACACTCAGCTCTTAACCCCAGTGTGCAGAAAGTGTCAACACATGTTTTTCAGCAGAAATAAACATGTTTCTGCAAGTTTGGTCAACCCCATGTAAGTTATGGGGCAGTTACAGTAGACTTTTCAAAACGTGTTTTTCAGCCCGAAATTAACGCGTTTTTTCAGACAACTGAATCCCTATGTAACTGCAAGGCTCAGAAGAGCCCACACACTCTGCTCTTAACCCCAGTGTGCAGAAAGTGTCAAAACGTGTTTTTCAGCAGAAATAAACATGTTTCTGCAAGCTTGGTCAAACCCATGTAAGTTATGGGGCAGTAACAGCAATTTTTTCAAAACGTGTTTTTCAGTCCGAAATAAACACGTTTTTTCAGACAACTGAATCCCTATGTAACTGCAAGGCTCAGAAGAGCCCACACACTCTGCTCTTAACCCCAGTGTGCAGAAAGTGTCAAAACGTGTTTTTCAGCAGAAATAAACATGTTTCTGTAAGTTTGGTCAACCCCATGTAAGTTATGGGGCAGTAAACAGCACTTTTTTCAAAACGTGTTTTTCAGCCCGAAATAAACGCGTTTTTTCAGACAACTGAATCCCTATGTAACTGCAAGGCTCAGAAGAGCCCACACACTCTGCTCTTAACCCCAGTGTGCAGAAAGTGTCAAAACGTGTTTTTCAGCAGAAATAAACATGTTTCTGGAAGTTTGGTCAAACCCATGTAAGTTATGGGGCAGTTACAGTACACTTTTCAAAACGTGTTTTTCAGCCCGAAATAAACGACTTTTTTCAGACAACTGAATCCCTATGTAACTGCAAAGCTCAGAAGAGCCCACACACTCAGCTCTTAACCCCAGTGTGCAGAAAGTGTCAAAACATGTTTTTCAGCAGAAATAAACATGTTTCTGCAAGTTTGGTCAACCCCATGTAAGTTATGGGGCAGTAAACAGCACTTTTTTCAAAACGTGTTTTTCAGCCCGAAATAAACGCGTTTTTTCAGACAACTGAATCCCTATGTATCTGCAAGGCTCAGAAGAGCCCACACACTCTGCTCTTAACCCCAGTGTGCAGAAAGTGTCAAAACGTGTTTTTCAGCAGAAATAAACATGTTTCTGCAAGTTTGGTCAACACCATGTAAGTTATGGGGCAGTTACAGTACACTTTTCAAAACGTGTTTTTCAGCCCGAAATAAACGCCTTTTTTCAGACAACTGAATCCCTATGTAACTGCAAGGCTCAGAAGAGCCCATACACTCTGCTCTTAACCACAGTGTGCAGAAAGTGTTAAAACGTGTTTTTCAGCAGAAATAAACATGTTTCTGCAAGTTTGGTCAACCCCATGTAAGTTATGGGGCAGTTACAGTACACTTTTCAAAACGTGTTTTTCAGCCCGAAATAAACGCCTTTTTTCAGACAACTGAATCCCTATGTAACTGCAAGGCTCAGAAGAGCCCACACACTCTGCTATTAACCCCAGTGTGCAGAAAGTGTCAAAACATTTTTTTCAGCAGAAATAAACATGTTTCTGCAAGTTTGGTCAACCCCATGTAAGTTATGGGGCAGTAAAAGCACTTTTTTCAAAACGTGTTTTTCAGCCCGAAATAAACGCGTTTTTTCAGACAACTGAATCCCTATGTAACTGCAGGGCTCAGAAGAGCCCACACACTCTGCTCTTAACCCCAGTGTGCAGAAAGTGTCAAAACGTGTTTTTCAGCAGAAATAAACATGTTTCTGCAAGTTTGGTCAACCCCATGTAAGTTATGGGGCAGTAACAGCACTTTTTTCAAAACGTGTTTTTCAGCCCGAAATAAACGCCTTTTTTCAGACAACTGAATCCCTATGTAACTGCAAAGCTCAGAAGAGCCCACACACTCTGCTCTTAACCCCAGTGTGCAGAAAGTGTCAAAACGTGTTTTTCAGCAGAAATAAACATGTTTCTGCAAGTTTGGTCAACCCCATGTAAGTTATGGGGCAGTTACAGTACTCTTTTCAAAACGTGTTTTTCAGCCCGAAATAAACGCGTTTTTTCAGACAACTGAATCCCTATGTAACTGCAAAGCTCAGAAGAGCCCACACACTCAGCTCTTAACCCCAGTGTGCAGAAAGTGTCAAAACATGTTTTTCAGCAGAAATAAACATGTTTCTGCAAATTTGGTCAACCCCATGTAAGTTATGGGGCAGTTACAGTACTCTTTTCAAAACGTGTTTTTCAGCCCGAAATAAACGCGTTTTTTCAGACAACTGAATCCCTATGTAACTGCAAAGCTCAGAAGAGCCCACACACTCTGCTCTTAACCCCAGTGTGCAGAAAGTGTCAAAACGTGTTTTTCAGCAGAAATAAACATGTTTCTGCAAGTTTGGTCAATCCCATGTAAGTTATGGGGCAGTAACAGCACTTTTTTCAAAACGTGTTTTTCAGCCCGAAATAAACGCCTTTTTTCAGACAACTGAATCCCTATGTAACTGCAAAGCTCAGAAGAGCCCACACACTCAGCTCTTAACCCCACTGTGCAGAAAGTGTCAAAACATGTTTTTCAGCAGAAATAAACATGTTTCTGCAAGTTTGGTCAACCCCATGTAAGTTATGGGGCAGTTACAGTACACTTTTCAAAACGTGTTTTTCAGACCGAAATAAACACGTTTTTTCAGACAACTGAATCCCTATGTAACGGCAAGGCTCAGAAGAGCCCACACACTCTGCTCTTAACCCCAGTGTGCAGAAAGTGTCAAAACGTGTTTTTCAGCAGAAAAAAACATGTTTCTGGAAGTTTGGTCAACCCCATGTAAGTTATGGGGCAGTTACAGCACTTTTTTCAAAACGTGTTTTTCAGCCCGAAATAAACGCGTTTTTTCAGACAACTGAATCCCTATGTAACTGCAAAGCTCAGAAGAGCCCACACACTCAGCTCTTAACCCCAGTGTGCAGAAAGTGTCAACACATGTTTTTCAGCAGAAATAAACATGTTTCTGCAAGTTTGGTCAACCCCATGTAAGTTAT
This sequence comes from Lepisosteus oculatus, assembly GCF_040954835.1. NCBI lineage: Eukaryota > Metazoa > Chordata > Actinopteri > Semionotiformes > Lepisosteidae > Lepisosteus > Lepisosteus oculatus. The sequence continues at coordinate 137,302 of NW_027167653.1, read as the reverse complement.
GGGGCAGTTACAGTAAACTTTTCAAAACGTGTTTTTCAGCCCGAAATAAACGCGTTTTTTCAGACAACTGAATCCCTATGTAACTGCAAAGCTCAGAAGAGCCCACACACTCAGCTCTTAACCCCAGTGTGCAGAAAGTGTCAAAACATGTTTTTCAGCAGAAATAAACATGTTTCTGCAAGTTTGGTCAACCCCATGTAAGTTATGGGGCAGTAACAGCACTTTTTTCAAAACGTGTTTTTCAGCCCGAAATAAACGCGTTTTTTCAGACAACTGAATCCCTATGTAACTGCAAGGCTCAGAAGAGCCCACACACTCAGCTCTTAACCCCAGTGTGCAAAAAGTGTCAAAACATGTTTTTCAGCAGAAATAAACATGTTTCTGCAAGTTTGGTCAACCCCATGTAAGTTATGGGGCAGTTACAGTACACTTTTCAAAACGTGTTTTTCAGACCGAAATAAACACGTTTTTTCAGACAACTGAATCCCTATGTAACGGCAAGGCTCAGAAGAGCCCACACACTCTGCTCTTAACCCCAGTGTGCAGAAAGTGTCAAAACGTGTTTTTCAGCAGAAAAAAACATGTTTCTGGAAGTTTGGTCAACCCCATGTAAGTTATGGGGCAGTTACAGCACTTTTTTCAAAACGTGTTTTTCAGCCCGAAATAAACGCGTTTTTTCAGACAACTGAATCCCTATGTAACTGCAAAGCTCAGAAGAGCCCACACACTCAGCTCTTAACCCCAGTGTGCGGAAAGTGTCAACACATGTTTTTCAGCAGAAATAAACATGTTTCTGCAAGTTTGGTCAACCCCATGTAAGTTATGGGGCAGTTACAGTAAACTTTTCAAAACGTGTTTTTCAGCCCGAAATAAACGCGTTTTTTCAGGCAACTGAATCCCTATGTAACTGCAAAGCTCAGAAGAGCCCACACACTCAGCTCTTAACCCCAGTGTGCAGAAAGTGTCAAAACATGTTTTTCAGCAGAAATAAACATGTTTCTGCAAGTTTGGTCAACCCCATGTAAGTTATGGGGCAGTAACAGCACTTTTTTCAAAACGTGTTTTTCAGCCCGAAATAAACGCGTTTTTTCAGACAACTGAATCCCTATGTAACTGCAAGGCTCAGAAGAGCCCACACACTCAGCTCTTAACCCCAGTGTGCAAAAAGTGTCAAAACATGTTTTTCAGCAGAAATAAACATGTTTCTGCAAGTTTGGTCAACCCCATGTAAGTTATGGGGCAGTTACAGTACACTTTTCAAAACGTGTTTTTCAGCCCGAAATAAACACGTTTTTTCAGACAACTGAATCCCTATGTAACTGCAAGGCTCAGAAGAGCCCACACACTCTGCTCTTAACCCCAGTGTGCAGAAAGTGTCAAAACGTGTTTTTCAGCAGAAATAAACATGTTTCTGCAAGTTTGGTCAACCCCATGTAAGTTATGGGGCAGTAACAGCACTTTTTTCAAAACTTGTTTTTCAGCCCGAAATAAACGCCTTTTTTCAGACAACTGAATCCCTATGTAACTGCAAAGCTCAGAAGAGCCCACACACTCAGCTCTTAACCCCAGTGTGCAGAAAGTGTCAAAACGTGTTTTTCAGCAGAAATAAACATGTTTCTGCAAGTTTGGTCAACCCCATGTAAGTTATGGGGCAGTTACAGTACACTTTTCAAAACGTGTTTTTCAGCCCGAAATAAACACGTTTTTTCAGACAACTGAATCCCTATGTAACTGCAAGGCTCAGAAGAGCCCACACACTCAGCTCTTAACCCCACTGTGCAGAAAGTGTCAAAACATGTTTTTCAGCAGAAATAAACATGTTTCTGCAAATTTGGTCAACCCCATGTAAGTTATGGGGCAGTTACAGTACACTTTTCAAAACGTGTTTTTCAGCCCGAAATAAACACGTTTTTTCAGACAACTGAATCCCTATGTAACTGCAAGGCTCAGAAGAGCCCACACACTCTGCTCTTAACCCCAGTGTGCAGAAAGTGTCAAAACGTGTTTTTCAGCAGAAATAAACATGTTTCTGCAAGTTTGGTCAACCCCATGTAAGTTATGGGGCAGTTACAGCACTTTTTTCAAAACGTGTTTTTCAGCCCGAAATAAACGCCTTTTTTCAGACAACTGAATCCCTATGTAACTGCAAAGCTCAGAAGAGCCCACACACTCAGCTCTTAACCCCAGTGTGCAGAAAGTGTCAACACATATTTTTCAGCAGAAATAAACATGTTTCTGCAAGTTTGGTCAACCCCATGTAAGTTATGGGGCAGTTACAATACACTTTTCAAAACGTGTTTTTCAGCCCGAAATAAACGCCTTTTTTCAGACAACTGAATCCCTATGTAACTGCAAAGCTCAGAAGAGCCAACACACTCAGCTCTTAACCCCAGTGTGCAGAAAGTGTCAAAACGTGTTTTTCAGCAGAAATAAATATGTTTCTGGAAGTTTGGTCAACCCCATGTAAGTTATGGGGCAGTAACAGCACTTTTTTCAAAACGTGTTTTTCAGCCCGAAATAAACGCGTTTTTTCAGACAACTGAATCCCTATGTAACTGCAAGGCTCAGAAGGGCCCACACACTCAGCTCTTAACCCCAGTGTGCAAAAAGTGTCAAAACATGTTTTTCAGCAGAAATAAACATGTTTCTGCAAGTTTGGTCAACCCCATGTAAGTTATGGGGCAGTTACAGTACACTTTTCAAAACGTGTTTTTCAGACCGAAATAAACACGTTTTTTCAGACAACTGAATCCCTATGTAACGGCAAGGCTCAGAAGAGCCCACACACTCTGCTCTTAACCCCAGTGTGCAGAAAGTGTCAAAACGTGTTTTTCAGCAGAAAAAAACATGTTTCTGGAAGTTTGGTCAACCCCATGTAAGTTATGGGGCAGTTACAGCACTTTTTTCAAAACGTGTTTTTCAGCCCGAAATAAACGCGTTTTTTCAGACAACTGAATCCCTATGTAACTGCAAAGCTCAGAAGAGCCCACACACTCAGCTCTTAACCCCAGTGTGCGGAAAGTGTCAACACATGTTTTTCAGCAGAAATAAACATGTTTCTGCAAGTTTGGTCAACCCCATGTAAGTTATGGGGCAGTTACAGTAAACTTTTCAAAACGTGTTTTTCAGCCCGAAATAAACGCGTTTTTTCAGACAACTGAATCCCTATGTAACTGCAAAGCTCAGAAGAGCCCACACACTCAGCTCTTAACCCCAGTGTGCAGAAAGTGTCAAAACATGTTTTTCAGCAGAAATAAACATGTTTCTGCAAGTTTGGTCAACCCCATGTAAGTTATGGGGCAGTAACAGCACTTTTTTCAAAACGTGTTTTTCAGCCCGAAATAAACGCGTTTTTTCAGACAACTGAATCCCTATGTAACTGCAAGGCTCAGAAGAGCCCACACACTCAGCTCTTAACCCCAGTGTGCAAAAAGTGTCAAAACATGTTTTTCAGCAGAAATAAACATGTTTCTGCAAGTTTGGTCAACCCCATGTAAGTTATGGGGCAGTTACAGTACACTTTTCAAAACGTGTTTTTCAGCCCGAAATAAACACGTTTTTTCAGACAACTGAATCCCTATGTAACTGCAAGGCTCAGAAGAGCCCACACACTCTGCTCTTAACCCCAGTGTGCAGAAAGTGTCAAAACGTGTTTTTCAGCAGAAATAAACATGTTTCTGCAAGTTTGGTCAACCCCATGTAAGTTATGGGGCAGTAACAGCACTTTTTTCAAAACTTGTTTTTCAGCCCGAAATAAACGCCTTTTTTCAGACAACTGAATCCCTATGTAACTGCAAAGCTCAGAAGAGCCCACACACTCAGCTCTTAACCCCAGTGTGCAGAAAGTGTCAAAACGTGTTTTTCAGCAGAAATAAACATGTTTCTGCAAGTTTGGTCAACCCCATGTAAGTTATGGGGCAGTTACAGTACACTTTTCAAAACGTGTTTTTCAGCCCGAAATAAACACGTTTTTTCAGACAACTGAATCCCTATGTAACTGCAAGGCTCAGAAGAGCCCACACACTCAGCTCTTAACCCCACTGTGCAGAAAGTGTCAAAACATGTTTTTCAGCAGAAATAAACATGTTTCTGCAAGTTTGGTCAACCCCATGTAAGTTATGGGGCAGTTACAGTACACTTTTCAAAACGTGTTTTTCAGCCCGAAATAAACACTTTTTTTCAGACAACTGAATCCCTATGTAACTGCAAGGCTCAGAAGAGCCCACACACTCAGCTCTTAACCCCACTGTGCAGAAAGTGTCAAAACATGTTTTTCAGCAGAAATAAACATGTTTCTGCAAGTTTGGTCAACCCCATGTAAGTTATGGGGCAGTTACAGTACACTTTTCAAAACGTGTTTTTCAGCCCGAAATAAACACGTTTTTTCAGACAACTGAATCCCTATGTAACTGCAAGGCTCAGAAGAGCCCACACACTCTGCTCTTAACCCCAGTGTGCAGAAAGTGTCAAAACGTGTTTTTCAGCAGAAATAAACATGTTTCTGCAAGTTTGGTCAACCCCATGTAAGTTATGGGGCAGTTACAGCACTTTTTTCAAAACGTGTTTTTCAGCCCGAAATAAACGCCTTTTTTCAGACAACTGAATCCCTATGTAACTGCAAAGCTCAGAAGAGCCCACACACTCAGCTCTTAACCCCAGTGTGCAGAAAGTGTCAACACATGTTTTTCAGCAGAAATAAACATGTTTCTGCAAGTTTGGTCAACCCCATGTAAGTTATGGGGCAGTTACAATACACTTTTCAAAACGTGTTTTTCAGCCCGAAATAAACGCCTTTTTTCAGACAACTGAATCCCTATGTAACTGCAAAGCTCAGAAGAGCCCACACACTCAGCTCTTAACCCCAGTGTGCAGAAAGTGTCAAAACGTGTTTTTCAGCAGAAATAAATATGTTTCTGGAAGTTTGGTCAACCCCATGTAAGTTATGGGGCAGTAACAGCACTTTTTTCAAAACGTGTTTTTCAGCCCGAAATAAACGCGTTTTTTCAGACAACTGAATCCCTATGTAACTGCAAAGCTCAGAAGAGCCCACACACTCAGCTCTTAACCCCAGTGTGCAGAAAGTGTCAAAACATGTTTTTCAGCAGAAATAAACATGTTTCTGCAAGTTTGGTCAACCCCATGTAAGTTATGGGGCAGTAACAGCACTTTTTTCAAAACGTGTTTTTCAGCCCGAAATAAACGCGTTTTTTCAGACAACTGAATCCCTATGTAACTGCAAGGCTCAGAAGAGCCCACACACTCTGCTCTTAACCCCAGTGTGCAGAAAGTGTCAAAACGTGTTTTTCAGCAGAAATAAACATGTTTCTGCAAGTTTGGTCAACCCCATGTAAGTTATGGGGCAGTAACAGCACTTTTTTCAAAACGTGTTTTTCAGCCCGAAATGAACGCCTTTTTTCAGACAACTGAATCCCTATGTAACTGCAAAGCTCAGAAGAGCCCACACACTCAGCTCTTAACCCCAGTGTGCAGAAAGTGTCAAAACGTGTTTTTCAGCAGAAATAAACATGTTTCTGCAAGTTTGGTCAACCCCATGTAAGTTATGGGGCAGTTACAGTACACTTTTCAAAACGTGTTTTTCAGCCCGAAATAAACACGTTTTTTCAGACAACTGAATCCCTATGTAACTGCAAGGCTCAGAAGAGCCCACACACTCAGCTCTTAACCCCACTGTGCAGAAAGTGTCAAAACATGTTTTTCAGCAGAAATAAACATGTTTCTGCAAGTTTGGTCAACCCCATGTAAGTTATGGGGCAGTTACAGTACACTTTTCAAAACGTGTTTTTCAGCCCGAAATAAACACTTTTTTTCAGACAACTGAATCCCTATGTAACTGCAAGGCTCAGAAGAGCCCACACACTCAGCTCTTAACCCCACTGTGCAGAAAGTGTCAAAACATGTTTTTCAGCAGAAATAAACATGTTTCTGCAAGTTTGGTCAACCCCATGTAAGTTATGGGGCAGTTACAGTACACTTTTCAAAACGCGTTTTTCAGCCCGAAATAAACACGTTTTTTCAGACAACTGAATCCCTATGTAACTGCAAGGCTCAGAAGAGCCCACACACTCTGCTCTTAACCCCAGTGTGCAGAAAGTGTCAAAACGTGTTTTTCAGCAGAAATAAACATGTTTCTGCAAGTTTGGTCAACCCCATGTAAGTTATGGGGCAGTTACAGCACTTTTTTCAAAACGTGTTTTTCAGCCCGAAATAAACGCCTTTTTTCAGACAACTGAATCCCTATGTAACTGCAAAGCTCAGAAGAGCCCACACACTCAGCTCTTAACCCCAGTGTGCAGAAAGTGTCAACACATGTTTTTCAGCAGAAATAAACATGTTTCTGCAAGTTTGGTCAACCCCATGTAAGTTATGGGGCAGTTACAATACACTTTTCAAAACGTGTTTTTCAGCCCGAAATAAACGCCTTTTTTCAGACAACTGAATCCCTATGTAACTGCAAAGCTCAGAAGAGCCAACACACTCAGCTCTTAACCCCAGTGTGCAGAAAGTGTCAAAACGTGTTTTTCAGCAGAAATAAATATGTTTCTGGAAGTTTGGTCAACCCCATGTAAGTTATGGGGCAGTAACAGCACTTTTTTCAAAACGTGTTTTTCAGCCCGAAATAAACGCGTTTTTTCAGACAACTGAATCCCTATGTAACTGCAAAGCTCAGAAGAGCCCACACACTCAGCTCTTAACCCCAGTGTGCAGAAAGTGTCAAAACATGTTTTTCAGCAGAAATAAACATGTTTCTGCAAGTTTGGTCAACCCCATGTAAGTTATGGGGCAGTAACAGCACTTTTTTCAAAACGTGTTTTTCAGCCCGAAATAAACGCGTTTTTTCAGACAACTGAATCCCTATGTAACTGCAAGGCTCAGAAGAGCCCACACACTCTGCTCTTAACCCCAGTGTGCAGAAAGTGTCAAAACGTGTTTTTCAGCAGAAATAAACATGTTTCTGCAAGTTTGGTCAACCCCATGTAAGTTATGGGGCAGTTACAGTACTCTTTTCAAAACGTGTTTTTCAGCCCGAAATAAACGCGTTTTTTCAGACAACTGAATCCCTATGTAACTGCAAAGCTCAGAAGAGCCCACACACTCTGCTCTTAACCCCAGTGTGCAGAAAGTGTCAAAACGTGTTTTTCAGCAGAAATAAACATGTTTCTGCAAGTTTGGTCAATCCCATGTAAGTTATGGGGCAGTAACAGCACTTTTTTCAAAACGTGTTTTTCAGCCCGAAATAAACGCGTTTTTTCAGACAACTGAATCCCTATGTAACTGCAAAGCTCAGAAGAGCCCACACACTCAGCTCTTAACCCCACTGTGCAGAAAGTGTCAAAACATGTTTTTCAGCAGAAAAAAACATGTTTCTGCAAGTTTGGTTAACCCCATGTAAGTTATGGGGCAGTTACAGTACACTTTTCAAAACGTGTTTTTAAGACCGAAATAAACACGTTTTTTCAGACAACTGAATCCCTATGTAACTGCAAAGCTCAGAAGAGCCCACACACTCAGCTCTTAACCCCAGTGTGCAGAAAGTGTCAACACATGTTTTTCAGCAGAAATAAACATGTTTCTGCAAGTTTGGTCAACCCCATGTAAGTTATGGGGCAGTTACAGTACACTTTTCAAAACGTGTTTTTCAGCCCGAAATAAACGCGTTTTTTCAGACAACTGAATCCCTATGTAACTGCAAAGCTCAGAAGAGCCCACACACTCAGCTCTTAACCCCAGTGTGCAGAAAGTGTCAACACATGTTTTTCAGCAGAAATAAACATGTTTCTGCAAGTTTGGTCAACCCCATGTAAGTTATGGGGCAGTTACAATACACTTTTCAAAACGTGTTTTTCAGCCCGAAATAAACGCCTTTTTTCAGACAACTGAATCCCTATGTAACTGCAAAGCTCAGAAGAGCCAACACACTCAGCTCTTAACCCCAGTGTGCAGAAAGTGTCAAAACGTGTTTTTCAGCAGAAATAAATATGTTTCTGGAAGTTTGGTCAACCCCATGTAAGTTATGGGGCAGTAACAGCACTTTTTTCAAAACGTGTTTTTCAGCCCGAAATAAACGCGTTTTTTCAGACAACTGAATCCCTATGTAACTGCAAAGCTCAGAAGAGCCCACACACTCAGCTCTTAACCCCAGTGTGCAGAAAGTGTCAAAACATGTTTTTCAGCAGAAATAAACATGTTTCTGCAAGTTTGGTCAACCCCATGTAAGTTATGGGGCAGTAACAGCACTTTTTTCACAACGTGTTTTTCAGCCCGAAATAAACGCGTTTTTTCAGACAACTGAATCCCTATGTAACTGCAAGGCTCAGAAGAGCCCACACACTCTGCTCTTAACCCCAGTGTGCAGAAAGTGTCAAAACGTGTTTTTCAGCAGAAATAAACATGTTTCTGCAAGTTTGGTCAACCCCATGTAAGTTATGGGGCAGTAACAGCACTTTTTTCAAAACGTGTTTTTCAGCCCGAAATAAACGCCTTTTTTCAGACAACTGAATCCCTATGTAACTGCAAAGCTCAGAAGAGCCCACACACTCAGCTCTTAACCCCAGTGTGCAGAAAGTGTCAAAACGTGTTTTTCAGCAGAAATAAATATGTTTCTGCAAGTTTGGTCAACCCCATGTAAGTTATGGGGCAGTAACAGCACTTTTTTCAAAACGTGTTTTTCAGCCCGAAATAAACGCCTTTTTTCAGACAACTGAATCCCTATGTAACTGCAAAGCTCAGAAGAGCCCACACACTCAGCTCTTAACCCCACTGTGCAGAAAGTGTCAAAACATGTTTTTCAGCAGAAATAAACATGTTTCTGCAAGTTTGGTCAACCCCATGTAAGTTATGGGGCAGTTACAGTACACTTTTCAAAACGTGTTTTTCAGCCCGAAATAAACGCGTTTTTTCAGACAACTGAATCCCTATGTAACTGCAAGGCTCAGAAGAGCCCACACACTCAGCTCTTAACCCCAGTGTGCAGAAAGTGTCAAAACGTGTTTTTCAGCAGAAATAAACATGTTTCTGCAAGTTTGGTCAACCCCATGTAAGTTATGGGGCAGTAACAGCACTTTTTTCAAAACGTGTTTTTCAGCCCGAAATAAACGCGTTTTTTCAGACAACTGAATCCCTATGTAACTGCAAGGCTCAGAAGTGCCCACACACTCTGCTCTTAACCCCAGTGTGCAGAAAGTGTCAAAACGTGTTTTTCAGCAGAAATAAACATGTTTCTGCAAGTTTGGACAACCCCATGTAAGTTATGGGGCAGTTACAGTACACTTTTCAAAACGTGTTTTTCAGCCCGAAATAAACGCCTTTTTTCAGACAACTGAATCCCTATGTAACTGCAAAGCTCAGAAGAGCCCACACACTCAGCTCTTAACCCCAGTGTGCAGAAAGTGCCAAAACATGTTTTTCAGCAGAAATAAACATGTTTCTGCAAGTTTGGTCAACCCCATGTAAGTTATGGGGCAGTTACAGTACACTTTTCAAAACGTGTTTTTCAGCCCGAAATAAACGCGTTTTTTCAGACAACTGAATCCCTATGTAACTGCAAAGCTCAGAAGAGCCCACACACTCAGCTCTTAACCCCACTGTGCAGAAAGTGTCAAAACATGTTTTTCAGCAGAAATAAACATGTTTCTGCAAGTTTGGTCAACCCCATGTAAGTTATGGGGCAGTTACAGTACACTTTTCAAAACGTGTTTTTCAGCCCGAAATAAACACGTTTTTTCAGACAACAGAATCCCTATGTAACTGCAAGGCTAGAAGAGCCCACACACTCTGCTCTTAACCCCAGTGTGCAGAAAGTGTCAAAACATGTTTTTCAACAGAAATAAACATGTTTCTGCAAGTTTGGTCAACCCCATGTAAGTTATGGGGCAGTTACAGTACACTTTTCAAAACGTGTTTTTCAGCCCGAAATAAACACGTTTTTTCAGACAACTGAATCCCTATGTAACTGCAAGGCTCAGAAGAGCCCACACACTCAGCTCTTAACCCCACTGTGCAGAAAGTGTCAAAACATGTTTTTCAGCAGAAATAAACATGTTTCTGCAAGTTTGGTCAACCCCATGTAAGTTATGGGGCAGTTACAGTACACTTTTCAAAACGTGTTTTTCAGCCCGAAATAAACACGTTTTTTCAGACAACTGAATCCCTATGTAACTGCAAGGCTCAGAAGAGCCCACACACTCTGCTCTTAACCCCAGTGTGCAGAAAGTGTCAAAACGTGTTTTTCAGCAGAAATAAACATGTTTCTGCAAGTTTGGTCAACCCCATGTAAGTTATGGGGCAGTTACAGCACTTTTTTCAAAACGTGTTTTTCAGCCCGAAATAAACGCCTTTTTTCAGACAACTGAATCCCTATGTAACTGCAAAGCTCAGAAGAGCCCACACACTCAGCTCTTAACCCCAGTGTGCAGAAAGTGTCAACACATGTTTTTCAGCAGAAATAAACATGTTTCTGCAAGTTTGGTCAACCCCATGTAAGTTATGGGGCAGTTACAATACACTTTTCAAAACGTGTTTTTCAGCCCGAAATAAACGCCTTTTTTCAGACAACTGAATCCCTATGTAACTGCAAAGCTCAGAAGAGCCAACACACTCAGCTCTTAACACCAGTGTGCAGAAAGTGTCAAAACGTGTTTTTCAGCAGAAATAAATATGTTTCTGGAAGTTTGGTCAACCCCATGTAAGTTATGGGGCAGTAACAGCACTTTTTTCAAAACGTGTTTTTCAGCCCGAAATAAACGCGTTTTTTCAGACAACTGAATCCCTATGTAACTGCAAAGCTCAGAAGAGCCCACACACTCAGCTCTTAACCCCAGTGTGCAGAAAGTGTCAAAACATGTTTTTCAGCAGAAATAAACATGTTTCTGCAAGTTTGGTCAACCCCATGTAAGTTATGGGGCAGTAACAGCACTTTTTTCAAAACGTGTTTTTCAGCCCGAAATAAACGCGCTTTTTCAGACAACTGAATCCCTATGTAACTGCAAGGCTCAGAAGAGCCCACACACTCTGCTCTTAACCCCAGTGTGCAGAAAGTGTCAAAACGTGTTTTTCAGCAGAAATAAACATGTTTCTGCAAGTTTGGTCAACCCCATGTAAGTTAGGGGGCAGTAACAGCACTTTTTTCAAAACGTGTTTTTCAGCCCGAAATAAACGCCTTTTTTCAGACAACTGAATCCCTATGTAACTGCAAAGCTCAGAAGAGCCCACACACTCTGCTCTTAACCCCAGTGTGCAGAAAGTGTCAAAACGTGTTTTTCAGCAGAAATAAACATGTTTCTGCAAGTTTGGTCAATCCCATGTAAGTTATGGGGCAGTAACAGCACTTTTTTCAAAACGTGTTTTTCAGCCCGAAATAAACGCCTTTTTTCAGACAACTGAATCCCTATGTAACTGCAAAGCTCAGAAGAGCCCACACACTCAGCTCTTAACCCCAGTGTGCAGAAAGTGTCAACACATGTTTTTCAGCAGAAATAAACATGTTTCTGCAAGTTTGGTCAACCCCATGTAAGTTATGGGGCAGTTACAATACACTTTTCAAAACGTGTTTTTCAGCCCGAAATAAACGCCTTTTTTCAGACAACTGAATCCCTATGTAACTGCAAAGCTCAGAAGAGCCAACACACTCAGCTCTTAACCCCAGTGTGCAGAAAGTGTCAAAACGTGTTTTTCAGCAGAAATAAATATGTTTCTGCAAGTTTGGTCAACCCCATGTAAGTTATGGGGCAGTAACAGCACTTTTTTCAAAACGTGTTTTTCAGCCCGAAATAAACGCCTTTTTTCAGACAACTGAATCCCTATGTAACTGCAAAGCTCAGAAGAGCCCACACACTCAGCTCTTAACCCCACTGTGCAGAAAGTGTCAAAACATGTTTTTCAGCAGAAATAAACATGTTTCTGCAAGTTTGGTCAACCCCATGTAAGTTATGGGGCAGTTACAGTACACTTTTCAAAACGTGTTTTTCAGCCCGAAATAAACGCGTTTTTTCAGACAACTGAATCCCTATGTAACTGCAAAGCTCAGAAGAGCCCACACACTCAGCTCTTAACCCCACTGTGCAGAAAGTGTCAAAACATGTTTTTCAGCAGAAATAAACATGTTTCTGCAAGTTTGGTCAACCCCATGTAAGTTATGGGGCAGTTACAGTACACTTTTCAAAACGTGTTTTTCAGCCCGAAATAAACACGTTTTTTCAGACAACAGAATCCCTATGTAACTGCAAGGCTAGAAGAGCCCACACACTCTGCTCTTAACCCCAGTGTGCAGAAAGTGTCAAAACATGTTTTTCAACAGAAATAAACATGTTTCTGCAAGTTTGGTCAACCCCATGTAAGTTATGGGGCAGTTACAGTACACTTTTCAAAACGTGTTTTTCAGCCCGAAATAAACACGTTTTTTCAGACAACTGAATCCCTATGTAACTGCAAGGCTCAGAAGAGCCCACACACTCAGCTCTTAACCCCACTGTGCAGAAAGTGTCAAAACATGTTTTTCAGCAGAAATAAACATGTTTCTGCAAGTTTGGTCAACCCCATGTAAGTTATGGGGCAGTTACAGTACACTTTTCAAAACGTGTTTTTCAGCCCGAAATAAACACGTTTTTTCAGACAACTGAATCCCTATGTAACTGCAAGGCTCAGAAGAGCCCACACACTCTGCTCTTAACCCCAGTGTGCAGAAAGTGTCAAAACGTGTTTTTCAGCAGAAATAAACATGTTTCTGCAAGTTTGGTCAACCCCATGTAAGTTATGGGGCAGTTACAGCACTTTTTTCAAAACGTGTTTTTCAGCCCGAAATAAACGCCTTTTTTCAGACAACTGAATCCCTATGTAACTGCAAAGCTCAGAAGAGCCCACACACTCAGCTCTTAACCCCAGTGTGCAGAAAGTGTCAACACATGTTTTTCAGCAGAAATAAACATGTTTCTGCAAGTTTGGTCAACCCCATGTAAGTTATGGGGCAGTTACAATACACTTTTCAAAACGTGTTTTTCAGCCCGAAATAAACGCCTTTTTTCAGACAACTGAATCCCTATGTAACTGCAAAGCTCAGAAGAGCCAACACACTCAGCTCTTAACACCAGTGTGCAGAAAGTGTCAAAACGTGTTTTTCAGCAGAAATAAATATGTTTCTGGAAGTTTGGTCAACCCCATGTAAGTTATGGGGCAGTAACAGCACTTTTTTCAAAACGTGTTTTTCAGCCCGAAATAAACGCGTTTTTTCAGACAACTGAATCCCTATGTAACTGCAAAGCTCAGAAGAGCCCACACACTCAGCTCTTAACCCCAGTGTGCAGAAAGTGTCAAAACATGTTTTTCAGCAGAAATAAACATGTTTCTGCAAGTTTGGTCAACCCCATGTAAGTTATGGGGCAGTAACAGCACTTTTTTCAAAACGTGTTTTTCAGCCCGAAATAAACGCGCTTTTTCAGACAACTGAATCCCTATGTAACTGCAAGGCTCAGAAGAGCCCACACACTCTGCTCTTAACCCCAGTGTGCAGAAAGTGTCAAAACGTGTTTTTCAGCAGAAATAAACATGTTTCTGCAAGTTTGGTCAACCCCATGTAAGTTAGGGGGCAGTAACAGCACTTTTTTCAAAACGTGTTTTTCAGCCCGAAATAAACGCCTTTTTTCAGACAACTGAATCCCTATGTAACTGCAAAGCTCAGAAGAGCCCACACACTCTGCTCTTAACCCCAGTGTGCAGAAAGTGTCAAAACGTGTTTTTCAGCAGAAATAAACATGTTTCTGCAAGTTTGGTCAATCCCATGTAAGTTATGGGGCAGTAACAGCACTTTTTTCAAAACGTGTTTTTCAGCCCGAAATAAACGCCTTTTTTCAGACAACTGAATCCCTATGTAACTGCAAAGCTCAGAAGAGCCCACACACTCAGCTCTTAACCCCAGTGTGCAGAAAGTGTCAACACATGTTTTTCAGCAGAAATAAACATGTTTCTGCAAGTTTGGTCAACCCCATGTAAGTTATGGGGCAGTTACAATACACTTTTCAAAACGTGTTTTTCAGCCCGAAATAAACGCCTTTTTTCAGACAACTGAATCCCTATGTAACTGCAAAGCTCAGAAGAGCCAACACACTCAGCTCTTAACCCCAGTGTGCAGAAAGTGTCAAAACGTGTTTTTCAGCAGAAATAAATATGTTTCTGCAAGTTTGGTCAACCCCATGTAAGTTATGGGGCAGTAACAGCACTTTTTTCAAAACGTGTTTTTCAGCCCGAAATAAACGCCTTTTTTCAGACAACTGAATCCCTATGTAACTGCAAAGCTCAGAAGAGCCCACACACTCAGCTCTTAACCCCACTGTGCAGAAAGTGTCAAAACATGTTTTTCAGCAGAAATAAACATGTTTCTGCAAGTTTGGTCAACCCCATGTAAGTTATGGGGCAGTTACAGTACACTTTTCAAAACGTGTTTTTCAGCCCGAAATAAACGCGTTTTTTCAGACAACTGAATCCCTATGTAACTGCAAGGCTCAGAAGAGCCCACACACTCAGCTCTTAACCCCAGTGTGCAGAAAGTGTCAAAACGTGTTTTTCAGCAGAAATAAACATGTTTCTGCAAGTTTGGTCAACCCCATGTAAGTTATGGGGCAGTAACAGCACTTTTTTCAAAACGTGTTTTTCAGCCCGAAATAAACGCGTTTTTTCAGACAACTGAATCCCTATGTAACTGCAAGGCTCAGAAGAGCCCACACACTCTGCTCTTAACCCCAGTGTGCAGAAAGTGTCAAAACGTGTTTTTCAGCAGAAATAAACATGTTTCTGCAAGTTTGGACAACCCCATGTAAGTTATGGGGCAGTTACAGTACACTTTTCAAAACGTGTTTTTCAGCCCGAAATAAACGCCTTTTTTCAGACAACTGAATCCCTATGTAACTGCAAAGCTCAGAAGAGCCCACACACTCAGCTCTTAACCCCAGTGTGCAGAAAGTGCCAAAACATGTTTTTCAGCAGAAATAAACATGTTTCTGCAAGTTTGGTCAACCCCATGTAAGTTATGGGGCAGTTACAGTACACTTTTCAAAACGTGTTTTTCAGCCCGAAATAAACGCGTTTTTTCAGACAACTGAATCCCTATGTAACTGCAAAGCTCAGAAGAGCCCACACACTCAGCTCTTAACCCCACTGTGCAGAAAGTGTCAAAACATGTTTTTCAGCAGAAATAAACATGTTTCTGCAAGTTTGGTCAACCCCATGTAAGTTATGGGGCAGTTACAGTACACTTTTCAAAACGTGTTTTTCAGCCCGAAATAAACACGTTTTTTCAGACAACAGAATCCCTATGTAACTGCAAGGCTAGAAGAGCCCACACACTCTGCTCTTAACCCCAGTGTGCAGAAAGTGTCAAAACGTGTTTTTCAGCAGAAATAAACATGTTTCTGCAAGTTTGGTCAACCCCATGTAAGTTATGGGGCAGTAACAGCACTTCTTTCAAAACGTGTTTTTCAGCCCGAAATAAACGCGTTTTTTCAGACAACTGAATCCCTATGTAACTGCAAGGCTCAGAAGAGCCCACACACTCTGCTCTTAACCCCAGTGTGCAGAAAGTGTCAAAACGTGTTTTTCAGCAGAAATAAACATGTTTCTGCAAGTTTGGTCAACCCCATGTAAGTTATGGGGCAGTAACAGCACTTTTTTCAAAACGTGTTTTTCAGCCCGAAATAAACGCCTTTTTTCAGACAACTGAATCCCTATGTAACTGCAAAGCTCAGAAGAGCCCACACACTCAGCTCTTAACCCCAGTTTGCAGAAAGTGTCAAAACATGTTTTTCAGCAGAAATATACATGTTTCTGCAAGTTTGGTCAACCCCATGTAAGTTATGGGGCAGTAACAGCACTTTTTTCAAAACGTGTTTTTCAGCCCGAAATAAACGCGTTTTTTCAGACAACTGAATCCCTATGTAACTGCAAGGCTCAGAAGAGCCCACACACTCTGCTCTTAACCCCAGTGTGCAAAAAGTGTCAAAACGTGTTTTTCAGCAGAAATAAACATGTTTCTGCAAGTTTGGTCAACCCCATGTAAGTTATGGGGCAGTTACAGTACTCTTTTCAAAACGTGTTTTTCAGCCCGAAATAAACGCGTTTTTTCAGACAACTGAATCCCTATGTAACTGCAAAGCTCAGAAGAGCCCACACACTCAGCTCTTAACCCCAGTGTGCAGAAAGTGTCAAAACATGTTTTTCAACAGAAATAAACATGTTTCTGCAAGTTTGGTCAACCCCATGTAAGTTATGGGGCAGTTACAGTACACTTTTCAAAACGTGTTTTTCAGCCCGAAATAAACACGTTTTTTCAGACAACTGAATCCCTATGTAACTGCAAGGCTCAGAAGAGCCCACACACTCAGCTCTTAACCCCACTGTGCAGAAAGTGTCAAAACATGTTTTTCAGCAGAAATAAACATGTTTCTGCAAGTTTGGTCAACCCCATGTAAGTTATGGGGCAGTTACAGTACACTTTTCAAAACGTGTTTTTCAGCCCGAAATAAACACGTTTTTTCAGACAACTGAATCCCTATGTAACTGCAAGGCTCAGAAGAGCCCACACACTCTGCTCTTAACCCCAGTGTGCAGAAAGTGTCAAAACGTGTTTTTCAGCAGAAATAAACATGTTTCTGCAAGTTTGGTCAACCCCATGTAAGTTATGGGGCAGTTACAGCACTTTTTTCAAAACGTGTTTTTCAGCCCGAAATAAACGCCTTTTTTCAGACAACTGAATCCCTATGTAACTGCAAAGCTCAGAAGAGCCCACACACTCAGCTCTTAACCCCAGTGTGCAGAAAGTGTCAACACATGTTTTTCAGCAGAAATAAACATGTTTCTGCAAGTTTGGTCAACCCCATGTAAGTTATGGGGCAGTTACAATACACTTTTCAAAACGTGTTTTTCAGCCCGAAATAAACGCCTTTTTTCAGACAACTGAATCCCTATGTAACTGCAAAGCTCAGAAGAGCCAACACACTCAGCTCTTAACACCAGTGTGCAGAAAGTGTCAAAACGTGTTTTTCAGCAGAAATAAATATGTTTCTGGAAGTTTGGTCAACCCCATGTAAGTTATGGGGCAGTAACAGCACTTTTTTCAAAACGTGTTTTTCAGCCCGAAATAAACGCGTTTTTTCAGACAACTGAATCCCTATGTAACTGCAAAGCTCAGAAGAGCCCACACACTCAGCTCTTAACCCCAGTGTGCAGAAAGTGTCAAAACATGTTTTTCAGCAGAAATAAACATGTTTCTGCAAGTTTGGTCAACCCCATGTAAGTTATGGGGCAGTAACAGCACTTTTTTCAAAACGTGTTTTTCAGCCCGAAATAAACGCGCTTTTTCAGACAACTGAATCCCTATGTAACTGCAAGGCTCAGAAGAGCCCACACACTCTGCTCTTAACCCCAGTGTGCAGAAAGTGTCAAAACGTGTTTTTCAGCAGAAATAAACATGTTTCTGCAAGTTTGGTCAACCCCATGTAAGTTATGGGGCAGTAACAGCACTTTTTTCAAAACGTGTTTTTCAGCCCGAAATAAACGCGTTTTTTCAGACAACTGAATCCCTATGTAACTGCAAGGCTCAGAAGAGCCCACACACTCTGCTCTTAACCCCAGTGTGCAGAAAGTGTCAAAACGTGTTTTTCAGCAGAAATAAACATGTTTCTGCAAGTTTGGTCAACCCCATGTAAGTTATGGGGCAGTAACAGCACTTTTTTCAAAACGTGTTTTTCAGCCCGAAATAAACGCCTTTTTTCAGACAACTGAATCCCTATGTAACTGCAAAGCTCAGAAGAGCCCACACACTCAGCTCTTAACCCCAGTGTGCAGAAAGTGTCAAAACATGTTTTTCAGCAGAAATAAACATGTTTCTGCAAGTTTGGTCAACCCCATGTAAGTTATGGGGCAGTAACAGCACTTTTTTCAAAACGTGTTTTTCAGCCCGAAATAAACGCGTTTTTTCAGACAACTGAATCCCTATGTAACTGCAAGGCTCAGAAGAGCCCACACACTCTGCTCTTAACCCCAGTGTGCAGAAAGTGTCAAAACGTGTTTTTCAGCAGAAATAAACATGTTTCTGCAAGTTTGGTCAACCCCATGTAAGTTATGGGGCAGTTACAGTACTCTTTTCAAAACGTGTTTTTCAGCCCGAAATAAACGCGTTTTTTCAGACAACTGAATCCCTATGTAACTGCAAAGCTCAGAAGAGCCCACACACTCTGCTCTTAACCCCAGTGTGCAGAAAGTGTCAAAACGTGTTTTTCAGCAGAAATAAACATGTTTCTGCAAGTTTGGTCAATCCCATGTAAATTATGGGGCAGTAACAGCACTTTTTTCAAAACGTGTTTTTCAGCCCGAAATAAACGCCTTTTTTCAGACAACTGAATCCCTATGTAACTGCAAAGCTCAGAAGAGCCCACACACTCAGCTCTTAACCCCACTGTGCAGAAACTGTCAAAACATGCTTTTCAGCAGAAATAAACACGTTTCTGCAAGTTTGGTCAACCCCATGTAAGTTATGGGGCAGTTACAGTACACTTTTCAAAACGTGTTTTTCAGACCGAAATAAACACGTTTTTTCAGACAACTGAATCCCTATGTAACGGCAAGGCTCAGAAGAGCCCACACACTCTGCTCTTAACCCCAGTGTGCAGAAAGTGTCAAAACGTGTTTTTCAGCAGAAAAAAACATGTTTCTGCAAGTTTGGTCAACCCCATGTAAGTTATGGGGCAGTAACAGCACTTTTTTCAAAACGTGTTTTTCAGCCCGAAATAAACGCGTTTTTTCAGACAACTGAATCCCTATGTAACTGCAAGGCTCAGAAGAGCCCACACACTCTGCTCTTAACCCCAGTGTGCAGAAAGTGTCAAAACGTGTTTTTCAGCAGAAATAAACATGTTTCTGCAAGTTTGGTCAACCCCATGTAAGTTATGGGGCAGTAACAGCACTTTTTTCAAAACGTGTTTTTCAGCCCGAAATAAACGCCTTTTTTCAGACAACTGAATCCCTATGTAACTGCAAAGCTCAGAAGAGCCCACACACTCAGCTCTGAACCCCAGTGTGCAGAAAGTGTCAAAACATGTTTTTCAGCAGAAATAAACATGTTTCTGCAAGTTTGGTCAACCCCATGTAAGTTATGGGGCAGTAACAGCACTTTTTTCAAAACGTGTTTTTCAGCCCAAAATAAACGCGTTTTTTCAGACAACTGAATCCCTATGTAACTGCAAGGCTCAGAAGAGCCCACACACTCTGCTCTTAACCCCAGTGTGCAGAAAGTGTCAAAACGTGTTTTTCAGCAGAAATAAACATGTTTCTGCAAGTTTGGTCAACCCCATGTAAGTTATGGGGCAGTTACAGTACTCTTTTCAAAACGTGTTTTTCAGCCCGAAATAAACGCGTTTTTTCAGACAACTGAATCCCTATGTAACTGCAAAGCTCAGAAGAGCCCACACACTCAGCCCTTAACCCCAGTGTGCAGAAAGTGTCAAAACATGTTTTTCAGCAGAAATAAACATGTTTCTGCAAGTTTGGTCAACCCCATGTAAGTTATGGGGCAGTAACAGCACTTTTTTCAAAACGTGTTTTTCAGCCCGAAATAAACGCGTTTTTTCAGACAACTGAATCCCTATGTAACTGCAAGGCTCAGAAGAGCCCACACACTCAGCTCTTAACCCCACTGTGCAGAAAGTGTCAAAACATGTTTTTCAGCAGAAATAAACATGTTTCTGCAAGTTTGGTCAACCCCATGTAAGTTATGGGGCAGTTACAGTACACTTTTCAAAACGTGTTTTTCAGCCCGAAATAAACACGTTTTTTCAGACAACTGAATCCCTATGTAACTGCAAGGCTCAGAAGAGCCCACACACTCTGCTCTTAACCCCAGTGTGCAGAAAGTGTCAAAACGTGTTTTTCAGCAGAAATAAACATGTTTCTGCAAGTTTGGTCAACCCCATGTAAGTTATGGGGCAGTTACAGCACTTTTTTCAAAACGTGTTTTTCAGCCCGAAATAAACGCCTTTTTTCAGACAACTGAATCCCTATGTAACTGCAAAGCTCAGAAGAGCCCACACACTCAGCTCTTAACCCCAGTGTGCAGAAAGTGTCAACACATGTTTTTCAGCAGAAATAAACATGTTTCTGCAAGTTTGGTCAACCCCATGTAAGTTATGGGGCAGTTACAATACACTTTTCAAAACGTGTTTTTCAGCCCGAAATAAACACGTTTTTTCAGACAACTGAATCCCTATGTAACTGCAAGGCTCAGAAGAGCCCACACACTCTGCTCTTAACCCCAGTGTGCAGAAAGTGTCAAAACGTGTTTTTCAGCAGAAATAAACATGTTTCTGCAAGTTTGGTCAACCCCATGTAAGTTATGGGGCAGTAACAGCACTTTTTTCAAAACGTGTTTTTCAGCCCGAAATAAACGCGTTTTTTCAGACAACTGAATCCCTATGTAACTGCAAGGCTCAGAAGAGCCCACACACTCTGCTCTTAACCCCAGTGTGCAGAAAGTGTCAAAACGTGTTTTTCAGCAGAAATAAACATGTTTCTGCAAGTTTGGTCAACCCCATGTAAGTTATGGGGCAGTAACAGCACTTTTTTCAAAACGTGTTTTTCAGCCCGAAATAAACGCGTTTTTTCAGACAACTGAATCCCTATGTAACTGCAAAGCTCAGAAGAGCCCACACACTCAGCTCTTAACCCCAGTGTGCAGAAAGTGTCAAAACATGTTTTTCAGCAGAAATAAACATGTTTCTGCAAGTTTGGTCAACCCCATATAAGTTATGGGGCAGTAACAGCACTTTTTTCAAAACGTGTTTTTCAGCCCGAAATAAACGCGCTTTTTCAGACAACTGAATCCCTATGTAACTGCAAGGCTCAGAAGAGCCCACACACTCTGCTCTTAACCCCAGTGTGCAGAAAGTGTCAAAACGTGTTTTTCAGCAGAAATAAACATGTTTCTGCAAGTTTGGTCAACCCCATGTAAGTTATGGGGCAGTAACAGCACTTTTTTCAAAACGTGTTTTTCAGCCCGAAATAAACGCGTTTTTTCAGACAACTGAATCCCTATGTAACTGCAAGGCTCAGAAGAGCCCACACACTCTGCTCTTAACCCCAGTGTGCAGAAAGTGTCAAAACGTGTTTTTCAGCAGAAATAAACATGTTTCTGCAAGTTTGGTCAACCCCATGTAAGTTATGGGGCAGTAACAGCACTTTTTTCAAAACGTGTTTTTCAGCCCGAAATAAACGCGTTTTTTCAGACAACTGAATCCCTATGTAACTGCAAGGCTCAGAAGAGCCCACACACTCAGCTCTTAACCCCACTGTGCAGAAAGTGTCAAAACATGTTTTTCAACAGAAATAAACATGTTTCTGCAAGTTTGGTCAACCCCATGTAAGTTATGGGGCAGTTACAGTACACTTTTCAAAACGTGTTTTTCAGCCCGAAATAAACACGTTTTTTCAGACAACTGAATCCCTATGTAACTGCAAGGCTCAGAAGAGCCCACACACTCAGCTCTTAACCCCACTGTGCAGAAAGTGTCAAAACATGTTTTTCAGCAGAAATAAACATGTTTCTGCAAGTTTGGTCAACCCCATGTAAGTTATGGGGCAGTTACAGTACACTTTTCAAAACGTGTTTTTCAGCCCGAAATAAACACGTTTTTTCAGACAACTGAATCCCTATGTAACTGCAAGGCTCAGAAGAGCCCACACACTCTGCTCTTAACCCCAGTGTGCAGAAAGTGTCAAAACGTGTTTTTCAGCAGAAATAAACATGTTTCTGCAAGTTTGGTCAACACCATGTAAGTTATGGGGCAGTAACAGCACTTTTTTCAAAACGTGTTTTTCAGCCCGAAATAAACGCCTTTTTTCAGACAACTGAATCCCTATGTAACTGCAAAGCTCAGAAGAGCCCACACACTCAGCTCTTAACCCCACTGTGCAGAAAGTGTCAAAACGTGTTTTTCAGCAGAAATAAACATGTTTCTGCAAGTTTGGTCAACCCCATGTAAGTTATGGGGCAGTAACAGCACTTTTTTCAAAACGTGTTTTTCAGCCCGAAATAAACGCCTTTTTTCAGACAACTGAATCCCTATGTAACTGCAAAGCTCAGAAGAGCCCACACACTCAGCTCTGAACCCCAGTGTGCAGAAAGTGTCAAAACATGTTTTTCAGCAGAAATAAACATGTTTCTGCAAGTTTGGTCAACCCCATGTAAGTTATGGGGCAGTAACAGCACTTTTTTCAAAACGTGTTTTTCAGCCCAAAATAAACGCGTTTTTTCAGACAACTGAATCCCTATGTAACTGCAAGGCTCAGAAGAGCCCACACACTCTGCTCTTAACCCCAGTGTGCAGAAAGTGTCAAAACGTGTTTTTCAGCAGAAATAAACATGTTTCTGCAAGTTTGGTCAACCCCATGTAAGTTATGGGGCAGTAACAGCACTTTTTTCAAAACGTGTTTTTCAGCCCGAAATAAACGCGTTTTTTCAGACAACTGAATCCCTATGTAACTGCAAGGCTCAGAAGAGCCCACACACTCAGCTCTTAACCCCACTGTGCAGAAAGTGTCAAAACATGTTTTTCAGCAGAAATAAACATGTTTCTGCAAGTTTGGTCAACCCCATGTAAGTTATGGGGCAGTTACAGTACACTTTTCAAAACGTGTTTTTCAGCCCGAAATAAACACGTTTTTTCAGACAACTGAATCCCTATGTAACTGCAAGGCTCAGAAGAGCCCACACACTCTGCTCTTAACCCCAGTGTGCAGAAAGTGTCAAAACGTGTTTTTCAGCAGAAATAAACATGTTTCTGCAAGTTTGGTCAACCCCATGTAAGTTATGGGGCAGTTACAGCACTTTTTTCAAAACGTGTTTTTCAGCCCAAAATAAACGCCTTTTTTCAGACAAATGAATCCCTATGTAACTGCAAAGCTCAGAAGAGCCCACACACTCAGCTCTTAACCCCAGTGTGCAGAAAGTGTCAACACATGTTTTCAGCAGAAATAAACATGTTTCTGCAAGTTTGGTCAACCCCATGTAAGTTATGGGGCAGTTACAATACACTTTTCAAAACGTGTTTTTCAGCCCGAAATAAACACGTTTTTCAGACAACTGAATCCCTATGTAACTGCAAGGCTCAGAAGAGCCCACACACTCTGCTCTTAACCCCAGTGTGCAGAAAGTGTCAAAACGTGTTTTTCAGCAGAAATAAACATGTTTCTGCAAGTTTGGTCAACCCCATGTAAGTTATGGGGCAGTAACAGCACTTTTTTCAAAACGTGTTTTTCAGCCCGAAATAAAACGCGTTTTTTCAGACAACTGAATCCCTATGTAACTGCAAGGCTCAGAAGAGCCCACACACTCTGCTCTTAACCCCAGTGTGCAGAAAGTGTCAAAACGTGTTTTTCAGCAGAAATAAACATGTTTCTGCAAGTTTGGTCAACCCCATGTAAGTTATGGGGCAGTAACAGCACTTTTTTCAAAACGTGTTTTTCAGCCCGAAATAAACGCGTTTTTTCAGACAACTGAATCCCTATGTAACTGCAAAGCTCAGAAGAGCCCACACACTCAGCTCTTAACCCCAGTGTGCAGAAAGTGTCAAAACATGTTTTTCAGCAGAAATAAACATGTTTCTGCAAGTTTGGTCAACCCCATATAAGTTATGGGGCAGTAACAGCACTTTTTTCAAAACGTGTTTTTCAGCCCGAAATAAACGCGCTTTTTCAGACAACTGAATCCCTATGTAACTGCAAGGCTCAGAAGAGCCCACACACTCTGCTCTTAACCCCAGTGTGCAGAAAGTGTCAAAACGTGTTTTTAGCAGAAATAAACATGTTTCTGCAAGTTTGGTCAACCCCATGTAAGTTATGGGGCAGTAACAGCACTTTTTTCAAAACGTGTTTTTCAGCCCAGCCCAATAAACGCGTTTTTTCAGACAACTGAATCCCTATGTAACTGCAAGGCTCAGAAGAGCCCACACACTCTGCTCTTAACCCCAGTGTGCAGAAAGTGTCAAAACGTGTTTTCAGCAGAAATAAACATGTTTCTGCAAGTTTGGTCAACCCCATGTAAGTATGGGGCAGTAACAGCACTTTTTTCAAAACGTGTTTTTCAGCCCGAAATAAACGCGTTTTTCAGACAACTGAATCCCTATGTAACTGCAAGGCTCAGAAGAGCCCACACACTCAGCTCTTAAACCCCACTGTGCAGAAAGTGTCAAAACATGTTTTTCAACAGAAATAAACATGTTTCTGCAAGTTTGGTCAACCCCATGTAAGTTATGGGCAGTTACAGTACACTTTTCAAAACCTGTTTTTCAGCCCGAAATAAACACGTTTTTTCAGACAACTGAATCCCTATGTAACTGCAAGGCTCAGAAGAGCCCACACACTCAGCTCTTAACCCCACTGTGCAGAAAGTGTCAAAACATGTTTTTCAGCAGAAATAAACATGTTTCTGCAAGTTTGGTCAACCCCATGTAAGTTATGGGGCAGTTACAGTACACTTTTCAAAACGTGTTTTTCAGCCCGAAATAAACACGTTTTTTCAGACAACTGAATCCCTATGTAACTGCAAGGCTCAGAAGAGCCCACACACTCTGCTCTTAACCCCAGTGTGCAGAAAGTGTCAAAACGTGTTTTTCAGCAGAAATAAACATGTTTCTGCAAGTTTGGTCAACACCATGTAAGTTATGGGGCAGTAACAGCACTTTTTTCAAAACGTGTTTTTCAGCCCGAAATAAACGCCTTTTTTCAGACAACTGAATCCCTATGTAACTGCAAAGCTCAGAAGAGCCCACACACTCAGCTCTTAACCCCACTGTGCAGAAAGTGTCAAAACGTGTTTTTCAGCAGAAATAAACATGTTTCTGCAAGTTTGGTCAACCCCATGTAAGTTATGGGGCAGTAACAGCACTTTTTTCAAAACGTGTTTTTCAGCCCGAAATAAACGCGCTTTTTCAGACAACTGAATCCCTATGTAACTGCAAGGCTCAGAAGAGCCCACACACTCTGCTCTTAACCCCAGTGTGCAGAAAGTGTCAAAACGTGTTTTTCAGCAGAAATAAACATGTTTCTGCAAGTTTGGTCAACCCCATGTAAGTTATGGGGCAGTAACAGCACTTTTTTCAAAACGTGTTTTTCAGCCCGAAATAAACGCGTTTTTTCAGACAACAGAATCCCTATGTAACTGCAAGGCTCAGAAGAGCCCACACACTCTGCTCTTAACCCCAGTGTGCAGAAAGTGTCAAAACGTGTTTTTCAGCAGAAATAAACATGTTTCTGCAAGTTTGGTCAACCCCATGTAAGTTATGGGGTAGTAACAGCACTTTTTTCAAAACGTGTTTTTCAGCCCGAAATAAACGCGTTTTTTCAGACAACTGAATCCCTATGTAACTGCAAGGCTCAGAAGAGCCCACACACTCTGCTCTTAACCCCAGTGTGCAGAAAGTGTCAAAACGTGTTTTTCAGCAGAAATAAACATGTTTCTGCAAGTTTGGTCAACCCCATGTAAGTTATGGGGCAGTTACAGTACTCTTTTCAAAACGTGTTTTTCAGCCCGAAATAAACGCGTTTTTTCAGACAACTGAATCCCTATGTAACTGCAAAGCTCAGAAGAGCC
The DNA here is from genome assembly GCF_040954835.1 of Lepisosteus oculatus. Classification (NCBI taxonomy): domain Eukaryota; kingdom Metazoa; phylum Chordata; class Actinopteri; order Semionotiformes; family Lepisosteidae; genus Lepisosteus; species Lepisosteus oculatus. Next base: position 111,660 of record NW_027167653.1, on the reverse strand, counting down.
CACACACTCAGCTCTTAACCCCAGTGTGCAGAAAGTGTCAAAACATGTTTTTCAGCAGAAATAAACATGTTTCTGCAAGTTTGGTCAACCCCATGTAAGTTATGGGGCAGTAACAGCACTTTTTTCAAAACGTGTTTTTCAGCCCGAAATAAACGCGTTTTTTCAGACAACTGAATCCCTATGTAACTGCAAGGCTCAGAAGAGCCCACACACTCAGCTCTTAACCCCACTGTGCAGAAAGTGTCAAAACATGTTTTTCAACAGAAATAAACATGTTTCTGCAAGTTTGGTCAACCCCATGTAAGTTATGGGGCAGTTACAGTACACTTTTCAAAACGTGTTTTTCAGCCCGAAATAAACACGTTTTTTCAGACAACTGAATCCCTATGTAACTGCAAAGCTCAGAAGAGCCCACACACTCAGCTCTTAACCCCAGTGTGCAGAAAGTGTCAAAACATGTTTTTCAGCAGAAATAAACATGTTTCTGCAAGTTTGGTCAACCCCATGTAAGTTATGGGGCAGTAACAGCACTTTTTTCAAAACGTGTTTTTCAGCCCGAAATAAACGCGTTTTTTCAGACAACTGAATCCCTATGTAACTGCAAGGCTCAGAAGAGCCCACACACTCAGCTCTTAACCCCACTGTGCAGAAAGTGTCAAAACATGTTTTTCAACAGAAATAAACATGTTTCTGCAAGTTTGGTCAACCCCATGTAAGTTATGGGGCAGTTACAGTACACTTTTCAAAACGTGTTTTTCAGCCCGAAATAAACACGTTTTTTCAGACAACTGAATCCCTATGTAACTGCAAGGCTTAGAAGAGCCCACACACTCTGCTCTTAACCCCACTGTGCAGAAAGTGTCAAAACGTGTTTTTCAGCAGAAAAAAACATGTTTCTGGAAGTTTGGTCAACCCCATGTAAGTTATGGGGCAGTTACAGCACTTTTTTCAAAACGTGTTTTTCAGCCCGAAATAAACGCGTTTTTTCAGACAACTGAATCCCTATGTAACTGCAAGGCTCAGAAGAGCCCACACACTCTGCTCTTAACCCCAGTGTGCAGAAAGTGTCAAAACGTGTTTTTCAGCAGAAATAAACATGTTTCTGCAAGTTTGGTCAACCCCATGTAAGTTATGGGGCAGTAACAGCACTTTTTTCAAAACGTGTTTTTCAGCCCGAAATAAACGCGTTTTTTCAGACAACTGAATCCCTATGTAACTGCAAAGCTCAGAAGAGCCCACACACTCAGCTCTTAACCCCAGTGTGCAGAAAGTGTCAAAACATGTTTTTCAGCAGAAATAAACATGTTTCTGCAAGTTTGGTCAACCCCATATAAGTTATGGGGCAGTAACAGCACTTTTTTCAAAACGTGTTTTTCAGCCCGAAATAAACGCGCTTTTTCAGACAACTGAATCCCTATGTAACTGCAAGGCTCAGAAGAGCCCACACACTCTGCTCTTAACCCCAGTGTGCAGAAAGTGTCAAAACGTGTTTTTCAGCAGAAATAAACATGTTTCTGCAAGTTTGGTCAACCCCATGTAAGTTATGGGGCAGTTACAGTACACTTTTCAAAACGTGTTTTTCAGCCCGAAATAAACACGTTTTTTCAGACAACTGAATCCCTATGTAACTGCAAGGCTTAGAAGAGCCCACACACTCTGCTCTTAACCCCAGTGTGCAGAAAGTGTCAAAACGTGTTTTTCAGCAGAAATAAACATGTTTCTGCAAGTTTGGTCAACCCCATGTAAGTTATGGGGCAGTTACAGTACACTTTTCAAAACGTGTTTTTCAGCCCGAAATAAACACGTTTTTTCAGACAACTGAATCCCTATGTAACTGCAAGGCTTAGAAGAGCCCACACACTCTGCTCTTAACCCCACTGTGCAGAAAGTGTCAAGACGTGTTTTTCAGCAGAAAAAAACATGTTTCTGGAAGTTTGGTCAACCCCATGTAAGTTATGGGGCAGTTACAGCACTTTTTTCAAAACGTGTTTTTCAGCCCGAAATAAACGCATTTTTTCAGACAACTGAATCCCTATGTAACTGCAAAGCTCAGAAGAGCCCACACACTCAGCTCTTAACCCCAGTGTGCAGAAAGTGTCAAAACATGTTTTTCAGCAGAAATAAACATGTTTCTGCAAGTTTGGTCAACCCCATGTAAGTTATGGGGCAGTAACAGCACTTTTTTCAAAACGTGTTTTTCAGCCCGAAATAAACGCGCTTTTTCAGACAACTGAATCCCTATGTAACTGCAAGGCTCAGAAGAGCCCACACACTCTGCTCTTAACCCCAGTGTGCAGAAAGTGTCAAAACGTGTTTTTCAGCAGAAATAAACATGTTTCTGCAAGTTTGGTCAACCCCATGTAAGTTATGGGGCAGTTACAGTACACTTTTCAAAACGTCTTTTTCAGCCCGAAATAAACGCCTTTTTTCAGACAACTGAATCCCTATGTAACTGCAAGGCTCAGAAGAGCCCACACACTCAGCTCTAAACCCCACTGTGCAGAAAGTGTCAAAACATGTTTTTCAACAGAAATAAACATGTTTCTGCAAGTTTGGTCAACCCCATGTAAGTTATGGGGCAGTTACAGTACACTTTTCAAAACCTGTTTTTCAGCCCGAAATAAACACGTTTTTTCAGACAACTGAATCCCTATGTAACTGCAAGGCTCAGAAGAGCCCACACACTCAGCTCTTAACCCCACTGTACAGAAAGTGTCAAAACATGTTTTTCAGCAGAAATAAACATGTTTCTGCAAGTTTGGTCAACCCCATGTAAGTTATGGGGCAGTTACAGTACACTTTTCAAAACGTGTTTTTCAGCCCGAAATAAACACGTTTTTTCAGACAACTGAATCCCTATGTAACTGCAAGGCTCAGAAGAGCCCACACACTCTGCTCTTAACCCCAGTGTGCAGAAAGTGTCAAAACGTGTTTTTCAGCAGAAATAAACATGTTTCTGCAAGTTTGGTCAACACCATGTAAGTTATGGGGCAGTAACAGCACTTTTTTCAAAACGTGTTTTTCAGCCCGAAATAAACGCCTTTTTTCAGACAACTGAATCCCTATGTAACTGCAAAGCTCAGAAGAGCCCACACACTCAGCTCTTAACCCCACTGTGCAGAAAGTGTCAAAACGTGTTTTTCAGCAGAAATAAACATGTTTCTGCAAGTTTGGTCAACCCCATGTAAGTTATGGGGCAGTAACAGCACTTTTTTCAAAACGTGTTTTTCAGCCCGAAATAAACGCGCTTTTTCAGACAACTGAATCCCTATGTAACTGCAAGGCTCAGAAGAGCCCACACACTCTGCTCTTAACCCCAGTGTGCAGAAAGTGTCAAAACGTGTTTTTCAGCAGAAATAAACATGTTTCTGCAAGTTTGGTCAACCCCATGTAAGTTATGGGGCAGTAACAGCACTTTTTTCAAAACGTGTTTTTCAGCCCGAAATAAACGCGTTTTTTCAGACAACAGAATCCCTATGTAACTGCAAGGCTCAGAAGAGCCCACACACTCTGCTCTTAACCCCAGTGTGCAGAAAGTGTCAAAACGTGTTTTTCAGCAGAAATAAACATGTTTCTGCAAGTTTGGTCAACCCCATGTAAGTTATGGGGTAGTAACAGCACATTTTTCAAAACGTGTTTTTCAGCCCGAAATAAACGCGTTTTTTCAGACAACTGAATCCCTATGTAACTGCAAGGCTCAGAAGAGCCCACACACTCTGCTCTTAACCCCAGTGTGCAGAAAGTGTCAAAACGTGTTTTTCAGCAGAAATAAACATGTTTCTGCAAGTTTGGTCAACCCCATGTAAGTTATGGGGCAGTTACAGTACTCTTTTCAAAACGTGTTTTTCAGCCCGAAATAAACGCGTTTTTTCAGACAACTGAATCCCTATGTAACTGCAAAGCTCAGAAGAGCCCACACACTCAGCTCTTAACCCCAGTGTGCAGAAAGTGTCAAAACATGTTTTTCAGCAGAAATAAACATGTTTCTGCAAGTTTGGTCAACCCCATGTAAGTTATGGGGCAGTAACAGCACTTTTTTCAAAACGTGTTTTTCAGCCCGAAATAAACGCGTTTTTTCAGACAACTGAATCCCTATGTAACTGCAAGGCTCAGAAGAGCCCACACACTCAGCTCTTAACCCCACTGTGCAGAAAGTGTCAAAACATGTTTTTCAACAGAAATAAACATGTTTCTGCAAGTTTGGTCAACCCCATGTAAGTTATGGGGCAGTTACAGTACACTTTTCAAAACGTGTTTTTCAGCCCGAAATAAACACGTTTTTTCAGACAACTGAATCCCTATGTAACTGCAAAGCTCAGAAGAGCCCACACACTCAGCTCTTAACCCCAGTGTGCAGAAAGTGTCAAAACATGTTTTTCAGCAGAAATAAACATGTTTCTGCAAGTTTGGTCAACCCCATGTAAGTTATGGGGCAGTAACAGCACTTTTTTCAAAACGTGTTTTTCAGCCCGAAATAAACGCGTTTTTTCAGACAACTGAATCCCTATGTAACTGCAAGGCTCAGAAGAGCCCACACACTCAGCTCTTAACCCCACTGTGCAGAAAGTGTCAAAACATGTTTTTCAACAGAAATAAACATGTTTCTGCAAGTTTGGTCAACCCCATGTAAGTTATGGGGCAGTTACAGTACACTTTTCAAAACGTGTTTTTCAGCCCGAAATAAACACGTTTTTTCAGACAACTGAATCCCTATGTAACTGCAAGGCTTAGAAGAGCCCACACACTCTGCTCTTAACCCCACTGTGCAGAAAGTGTCAAAACGTGTTTTTCAGCAGAAAAAAACATGTTTCTGGAAGTTTGGTCAACCCCATGTAAGTTATGGGGCAGTTACAGCACTTTTTTCAAAACGTGTTTTTCAGCCCGAAATAAACGCGTTTTTTCAGACAACTGAATCCCTATGTAACTGCAAGGCTCAGAAGAGCCCACACACTCTGCTCTTAACCCCAGTGTGCAGAAAGTGTCAAAACGTGTTTTTCAGCAGAAATAAACATGTTTCTGCAAGTTTGGTCAACCCCATGTAAGTTATGGGGCAGTAACAGCACTTTTTTCAAAACGTGTTTTTCAGCCCGAAATAAACGCGTTTTTTCAGACAACTGAATCCCTATGTAACTGCAAAGCTCAGAAGAGCCCACACACTCAGCTCTTAACCCCAGTGTGCAGAAAGTGTCAAAACATGTTTTTCAGCAGAAATAAACATGTTTCTGCAAGTTTGGTCAACCCCATATAAGTTATGGGGCAGTAACAGCACTTTTTTCAAAACGTGTTTTTCAGCCCGAAATAAACGCGCTTTTTCAGACAACTGAATCCCTATGTAACTGCAAGGCTCAGAAGAGCCCACACACTCTGCTCTTAACCCCAGTGTGCAGAAAGTGTCAAAACGTGTTTTTCAGCAGAAATAAACATGTTTCTGCAAGTTTGGTCAACCCCATGTAAGTTATGGGGCAGTAACAGCACTTTTTTCAAAACATGTTTTTCAGCCCGAAATAAACGCGTTTTTTCAGACAACTGAATCCCTATGTAACTGCAAGGCTCAGAAGAGCCCACACACTCTGCTCTTAACCCCAGTGTGCAGAAAGTGTCAAAACGTGTTTTTCAGCAGAAATAAACATGTTTCTGCAAGTTTGGTCAACCCCATGTAAGTTATGGGGCAGGTACAGTACTCTTTTCAAAACGTGTTTTTCAGCCCGAAATAAACGCGTTTTTTCAGACAACTGAATCCCTATGTAACTGCAAAGCTCAGAAGAGCCCACACACTCAGCTCTTAACCCCAGTGTGCAGAAAGTGTCAAAACGTGTTTTTCAGCAGAAATAAACATGTTTCTGCAAGTTTGGTCAACCCCATGTAAGTTATGGGGCAGTAACAGCACTTTTTTCAAAACGTGTTTTTCAGCCCGAAATAAACGCGTTTTTTCAGACAACTGAATCCCTATGTAACTGCAAGGCTCAGAAGAGCCCACACACTCAGCTCTTAACCCCACTGTGCAGAAAGTGTCAAAACATGTTTTTCAACAGAAATAAACATGTTTCTGCAAGTTTGGTCAACCCCATGTAAGTTATGGGGCAGTTACAGTACACTTTTCAAAACGTGTTTTTCAGCCCGAAATAAACACGTTTTTTCAGACAACTGAATCCCTATGTAACTGCAAGGCTTAGAAGAGCCCACACACTCTGCTCTTAACCCCACTGTGCAGAAAGTGTCAAGACGTGTTTTTCAGCAGAAAAAAACATGTTTCTGGAAGTTTGGTCAACCCCATGTAAGTTATGGGGCAGTTACAGCACTTTTTTCAAAACGTGTTTTTCAGCCCGAAATAAACGCATTTTTTCAGACAACTGAATCCCTATGTAACTGCAAAGCTCAGAAGAGCCCACACACTCAGCTCTTAACCCCAGTGTGCAGAAAGTGTCAAAACATGTTTTTCAGCAGAAATAAACATGTTTCTGCAAGTTTGGTCAACCCCATGTAAGTTATGGGGCAGTAACAGCACTTTTTTCAAAACGTGTTTTTCAGCCCGAAATAAACGCGCTTTTTCAGACAACTGAATCCCTATGTAACTGCAAGGCTCAGAAGAGCCCACACACTCTGCTCTTAACCCCAGTGTGCAGAAAGTGTCAAAACGTGTTTTTCAGCAGAAATAAACATGTTTCTGCAAGTTTGGTCAACCCCATGTAAGTTATGGGGCAGTAACAGCACTTTTTTCAAAACGTGTTTTTCAGCCCGAAATAAACGCGTTTTTTCAGACAACTGAATCCCTATGTAACTGCAAGGCTCAGAAGAGCCCACACACTCTGCTCTTAACCCCAGTGTGCAGAAAGTGTCAAAACGTGTTTTTCAGCAGAAATAAACATGTTTCTGCAAGTTTGGTCAACCCCATGTAAGTTATGGGGCAGTAACAGCACTTTTTTCAAAACGTGTTTTTCAGCCCGAAATAAACGCGTTTTTTCAGACAACTGAATCCCTATGTAACTGCAAGGCTCAGAAGAGCCCACACACTCAGCTCTAAACCCCACTGTGCAGAAAGTGTCAAAACATGTTTTTCAACAGAAATAAACATGTTTCTGCAAGTTTGGTCAACCCCATGTAAGTTATGGGGCAGTTACAGTACACTTTTCAAAACCTGTTTTTCAGCCCGAAATAAACACGTTTTTTCAGACAACTGAATCCCTATGTAACTGCAAGGCTCAGAAGAGCCCACACACTCAGCTCTTAACCCCACTGTACAGAAAGTGTCAAAACATGTTTTTCAGCAGAAATAAACATGTTTCTGCAAGTTTGGTCAACCCCATGTAAGTTATGGGGCAGTTACAGTACACTTTTCAAAACGTGTTTTTCAGCCCGAAATAAACACGTTTTTTCAGACAACTGAATCCCTATGTAACTGCAAGGCTCAGAAGAGCCCACACACTCTGCTCTTAACCCCAGTGTGCAGAAAGTGTCAAAACGTGTTTTTCAGCAGAAATAAACATGTTTCTGCAAGTTTGGTCAACACCATGTAAGTTATGGGGCAGTAACAGCACTTTTTTCAAAACGTGTTTTTCAGCCCGAAATAAACGCCTTTTTTCAGACAACTGAATCCCTATGTAACTGCAAAGCTCAGAAGAGCCCACACACTCAGCTCTAACCCCACTGTGCAGAAAGTGTCAAAACGTGTTTTTCAGCAGAAATAAACATGTTTCTGCAAGTTTGGTCAACCCCATGTAAGTTATGGGGCAGTAACAGCACTTTTTTCAAAACGTGTTTTTCAGCCCGAAATAAACGCGCTTTTTCAGACAACTGAATCCCTATGTAACTGCAAGGCTCAGAAGAGCCCACACACTCTGCTCTTAACCCCAGTGTGCAGAAAGTGTCAAAACGTGTTTTTCAGCAGAAATAAACATGTTTCTGCAAGTTTGGTCAACCCCATGTAAGTTATGGGGCAGTAACAGCACTTTTTTCAAAACGTGTTTTTCAGCCCGAAATAAACGCGTTTTTTCAGACAACAGAATCCCTATGTAACTGCAAGGCTCAGAAGAGCCCACACACTCTGCTCTTAACCCCAGTGTGCAGAAAGTGTCAAAACGTGTTTTTCAGCAGAAATAAACATGTTTCTGCAAGTTTGGTCAACCCCATGTAAGTTATGGGGCAGTTACAATACACTTTTCAAAACGTGTTTTTCAGCCCGAAATAAACGCGTTTTTTCAGACAACTGAATCCCTATGTAACTGCAAGGCTCAGAAGAGCCCACACACTCTGCTCTTAACTCCAGTGTGCAGAAAGTGTCAAAACGTGTTTTTCAGCAGAAATAAACATGTTTCTGCAAGTTTGGTCAACCCCATGTAAGTTATGGGGCAGTAACAGCACTTTTTTCAAAACGTGTTTTTCAGCCCGAAATAAACGCGTTTTTTCAGACAACTGAATCCCTATGTAACTGCAAGGCTCAGAAGAGCCCACACACTCTGCTCTTAACCCCAGTGTGCAGAAAGTGTCAAAACGTGTTTTTCAGCAGAAATAAACATGTTTCTGCAAGTTTGGTCAACCCCATGTAAGTTATGGGGCAGTTACAGTACTCTTTTCAAAACGTGTTTTTCAGCCCGAAATAAACGCGTTTTTTCAGACAACTGAATCCCTATGTAACTGCAAAGCTCAGAAGAGCCCACACACTCAGCTCTTAACCCCAGTGTGCAGAAAGTGTCAAAACATGTTTTTCAGCAGAAATAAACATGTTTCTGCAAGTTTGGTCAACCCCATGTAAGTTATGGGGCAGTAACAGCACTTTTTTCAAAACGTGTTTTTCAGCCCGAAATAAACGCGTTTTTTCAGACAACTGAATCCCTATGTAACTGCAAGGCTCAGAAGAGCCCACACACTCAGCTCTTAACCCCACTGTGCAGAAAGTGTCAAAACATGTTTTTCAACAGAAATAAACATGTTTCTGCAAGTTTGGTCAACCCCATGTAAGTTATGGGGCAGTTACAGTACACTTTTCAAAACGTGTTTTTCAGCCCGAAATAAACACGTTTTTTCAGACAACTGAATCCCTATGTAACTGCAAAGCTCAGAAGAGCCCACACACTCAGCTCTTAACCCCAGTGTGCAGAAAGTGTCAAAACATGTTTTTCAGCAGAAATAAACATGTTTCTGCAAGTTTGGTCAACCCCATGTAAGTTATGGGGCAGTAACAGCACTTTTTTCAAAACGTGTTTTTCAGCCCGAAATAAACGCGTTTTTTCAGACAACTGAATCCCTATGTAACTGCAAGGCTCAGAAGAGCCCACACACTCAGCTCTTAACCCCACTGTGCAGAAAGTGTCAAAACATGTTTTTCAACAGAAATAAACATGTTTCTGCAAGTTTGGTCAACCCCATGTAAGTTATGGGGCAGTTACAGTACACTTTTCAAAACGTGTTTTTCAGCCCGAAATAAACACGTTTTTTCAGACAACTGAATCCCTATGTAACTGCAAGGCTTAGAAGAGCCCACACACTCTGCTCTTAACCCCACTGTGCAGAAAGTGTCAAAACGTGTTTTTCAGCAGAAAAAAACATGTTTCTGGAAGTTTGGTCAACCCCATGTAAGTTATGGGGCAGTTACAGCACTTTTTTCAAAACGTGTTTTTCAGCCCGAAATAAACGCGTTTTTTCAGACAACTGAATCCCTATGTAACTGCAAGGCTCAGAAGAGCCCACACACTCTGCTCTTAACCCCAGTGTGCAGAAAGTGTCAAAACGTGTTTTTCAGCAGAAATAAACATGTTTCTGCAAGTTTGGTCAACCCCATGTAAGTTATGGGGCAGTAACAGCACTTTTTTCAAAACGTGTTTTTCAGCCCGAAATAAACGCGTTTTTTCAGACAACTGAATCCCTATGTAACTGCAAAGCTCAGAAGAGCCCACACACTCAGCTCTTAACCCCAGTGTGCAGAAAGTGTCAAAACATGTTTTTCAGCAGAAATAAACATGTTTCTGCAAGTTTGGTCAACCCCATATAAGTTATGGGGCAGTAACAGCACTTTTTTCAAAACGTGTTTTTCAGCCCGAAATAAACGCGCTTTTTCAGACAACTGAATCCCTATGTAACTGCAAGGCTCAGAAGAGCCCACACACTCTGCTCTTAACCCCAGTGTGCAGAAGTGTGTCAAAACGTGTTTTTCAGCAGAAATAAACATGTTTCTGCAAGTTTGGTCAACCCCATGTAAGTTATGGGGCAGTAACAGCACTTTTTTCAAAACATGTTTTTCAGCCCGAAATAAACGCGTTTTTTCAGACAACTGAATCCCTATGTAACTGCAAGGCTCAGAAGAGCCCACACACTCTGCTCTTAACCCCAGTGTGCAGAAAGTGTCAAAACGTGTTTTTCAGCAGAAATAAACATGTTTCTGCAAGTTTGGTCAACCCCATGTAAGTTATGGGGCAGTTACAGTACTCTTTTCAAAACGTGTTTTTCAGCCCGAAATAAACGCGTTTTTTCAGACAACTGAATCCCTATGTAACTGCAAAGCTCAGAAGAGCCCACACACTCAGCTCTTAACCCCAGTGTGCAGAAAGTGTCAAAACATGTTTTTCAGCAGAAATAAACATGTTTCTGCAAGTTTGGTCAACCCCATGTAAGTTATGGGGCAGTAACAGCACTTTTTTCAAAACGTGTTTTTCAGCCCGAAATAAACGCGTTTTTTCAGACAACTGAATCCCTATGTAACTGCAAGGCTCAGAAGAGCCCACACACTCAGCTCTTAACCCCACTGTGCAGAAAGTGTCAAAACATGTTTTTCAACAGAAATAAACATGTTTCTGCAAGTTTGGTCAACCCCATGTAAGTTATGGGGCAGTTACAGTACACTTTTCAAAACGTGTTTTTCAGCCCGAAATAAACACGTTTTTTCAGACAACTGAATCCCTATGTAACTGCAAGGCTTAGAAGAGCCCACACACTCTGCTCTTAACCCCACTGTGCAGAAAGTGTCAAAACGTGTTTTTCAGCAGAAAAAAACATGTTTCTGGAAGTTTGGTCAACCCCATGTAAGTTATGGGGCAGTTACAGCACTTTTTTCAAAACGTGTTTTTCAGCCCGAAATAAACGCATTTTTTCAGACAACTGAATCCCTATGTAACTGCAAAGCTCAGAAGAGCCCACACACTCAGCTCTTAACCCCAGTGTGCAGAAAGTGTCAAAACATGTTTTTCAGCAGAAATAAACATGTTTCTGCAAGTTTGGTCAACCCCATGTAAGTTATGGGGCAGTAACAGCACTTTTTTCAAAACGTGTTTTTCAGCCCGAAATAAACGCGCTTTTTCAGACAACTGAATCCCTATGTAACTGCAAGGCTCAGAAGAGCCCACACACTCTGCTCTTAACCCCAGTGTGCAGAAAGTGTCAAAACGTGTTTTTCAGCAGAAATAAACATGTTTCTGCAAGTTTGGTCAACCCCATGTAAGTTATGGGGCAGTAACAGCACTTTTTTCAAAACGTGTTTTTCAGCCCGAAATAAACGCGTTTTTTCAGACAACTGAATCCCTATGTAACTGCAAGGCTCAGAAGAGCCCACACACTCTGCTCTTAACCCCAGTGTGCAGAAAGTGTCAAAACGTGTTTTTCAGCAGAAATAAACATGTTTCTGCAAGTTTGGTCAACCCCATGTAAGTTATGGGGCAGTAACAGCACTTTTTTCAAAACGTGTTTTTCAGCCCGAAATAAACGCGTTTTTTCAGACAACTGAATCCCTATGTAACTGCAAGGCTCAGAAGAGCCCACACACTCAGCTCTTAACCCCACTGTGCAGAAAGTGTCAAAACATGTTTTTCAACAGAAATAAACATGTTTCTGCAAGTTTGGTCAACCCCATGTAAGTTATGGGGCAGTTACAGTACACTTTTCAAAACCTGTTTTTCAGCCCGAAATAAACACGTTTTTTCAGACAACTGAATCCCTATGTAACTGCAAGGCTCAGAAGAGCCCACACACTCAGCTCTTAACCCCACTGTGCAGAAAGTGTCAAAACATGTTTTTCAGCAGAAATAAACATGTTTCTGCAAGTTTGGTCAACCCCATGTAAGTTATGGGGCAGTTACAGTACACTTTTCAAAACGTGTTTTTCAGCCCGAAATAAACACGTTTTTTCAGACAACTGAATCCCTATGTAACTGCAAGGCTCAGAAGAGCCCACACACTCTGCTCTTAACCCCAGTGTGCAGAAAGTGTCAAAACGTGTTTTTCAGCAGAAATAAACATGTTTCTGCAAGTTTGGTCAACACCATGTAAGTTATGGGGCAGTAACAGCACTTTTTTCAAAACGTGTTTTTCAGCCCGAAATAAACGCCTTTTTTCAGACAACTGAATCCCTATGTAACTGCAAAGCTCAGAAGAGCCCACACACTCAGCTCTTAACCCCACTGTGCAGAAAGTGTCAAAACGTGTTTTTCAGCAGAAATAAACATGTTTCTGCAAGTTTGGTCAACCCCATGTAAGTTATGGGGCAGTAACAGCACTTTTTTCAAAACGTGTTTTTCAGCCCGAAATAAACGCGCTTTTTCAGACAACTGAATCCCTATGTAACTGCAAGGCTCAGAAGAGCCCACACACTCTGCTCTTAACCCCAGTGTGCAGAAAGTGTCAAAACGTGTTTTTCAGCAGAAATAAACATGTTTCTGCAAGTTTGGTCAACCCCATGTAAGTTATGGGGCAGTAACAGCACTTTTTTCAAAACGTGTTTTTCAGCCCGAAATAAACGCGTTTTTTCAGACAACAGAATCCCTATGTAACTGCAAGGCTCAGAAGAGCCCACACACTCTGCTCTTAACCCCAGTGTGCAGAAAGTGTCAAAACGTGTTTTTCAGCAGAAATAAACATGTTTCTGCAAGTTTGGTCAACCCCATGTAAGTTATGGGGCAGTTACAATACACTTTTCAAAACGTGTTTTTCAGCCCGAAATAAACGCCTTTTTTCAGACAACTGAATCCCTATGTAACTGCAAAGCTCAGAAGAGCCCACACACTCAGCTCTTAACCCCAGTGTGCAGAAAGTGTCAAAACATGTTTTTCAGCAGAAATAAACATGTTTCTGCAAGTTTGGTCAACCCCATGTAAGTTATGGGGCAGTAACAGCACTTTTTTCAAAACGTGTTTTTCAGCCCGAAATAAACGCGCTTTTTCAGACAACTGAATCCCTATGTAACTGCAAGGCTCAGAAGAGCCCACACACTCTGCTCTTAACCCCAGTGTGCAGAAAGTGTCAAAACGTGTTTTTCAGCAGAAATAAACATGTTTCTGCAAGTTTGGTCAACCCCATGTAAGTTATGGGGCAGTTACAGTACACTTTTCAAAACGTGTTTTTCAGCCCGAAATAAACACGTTTTTTCAGACAACTGAATCCCTATGTAACTGAAAGGCTTAGAAGAGCCCACACACTCTGCTCTTAACCCCACTGTGCAGAAAGTGTCAAAACGTGTTTTTCAGCAGAAAAAAACATGTTTCTGGAAGTTTGGTCAACCCCATGTAAGTTATGGGGCAGTTACAGCACTTTTTTCAAAACGTGTTTTTCAGCCCGAAATAAACGCGTTTTTTCAGACAACTGAATCCCTATGTAACTGCAAGGCTCAGAAGAGCCCACACACTCTGCTCTTAACCCCAGTGTGCAGAAAGTGTCAAAACGTGTTTTTCAGCAGAAATAAACATGTTTCTGCAAGTTTGGTCAACCCCATGTAAGTTATGGGGCAGTAAAAGCACTTTTTTCAAAACGTGTTTTTCAGCCCGAAATAAACGCGCTTTTTCAGACAACTGAATCCCTATGTAACTGCAAAGCTCAGAAGAGCCCACACACTCAGCTCTTAACCCCAGTGTGCAGAAAGTGTCAAAACATGTTTTTCAGCAGAAATAAACATGTTTCTGCAAGTTTGGTCAACCCCATGTAAGTTATGGGGCAGTAACAGCACTTTTTTCAAAACGTGTTTTTCAGCCCGAAATAAACGCGTTTTTTCAGACAACTGAATCCCTATGTAACTGCAAGGCTCAGAAGAGCCCACACACTCAGCTCTTAACCCCACTGTGCAGAAAGTGTCAAAACATGTTTTTCAACAGAAATAAACATGTTTCTGCAAGTTTGGTCAACCCCATGTAAGTTATGGGGCAGTTACAGTACACTTTTCAAAACGTGTTTTTCAGCCCGAAATAAACACGTTTTTTCAGACAACTGAATCCCTATGTAACTGCAAGGCTTAGAAGACCCCACACACTCTGCTCTTAACCCCACTGTGCAGAAAGTGTCAAAACGTGTTTTTCAGCAGAAAAAAACATGTTTCTGGAAGTTTGGTCAACCCCATGTAAGTTATGGGGCAGTTACAGCACTTTTTTCAAAACGTGTTTTTCAGCCCGAAATAAACGCATTTTTTCAGACAACTGAATCCCTATGTAACTGCAAAGCTCAGAAGAGCCCACACACTCAGCTCTTAACCCCAGTGTGCAGAAAGTGTCAAAACATGTTTTTCAGCAGAAATAAACATGTTTCTGCAAGTTTGGTCAACCCCATGTAAGTTATGGGGCAGTAACAGCACTTTTTTCAAAACGTGTTTTTCAGCCCGAAATAAACGCGCTTTTTCAGACAACTGAATCCCTATGTAACTGCAAGGCTCAGAAGAGCCCACACACTCTGCTCTTAACCCCAGTGTGCAGAAAGTGTCAAAACGTGTTTTTCAGCAGAAATAAACATGTTTCTGCAAGTTTGGTCAACCCCATGTAAGTTATGGGGCAGTAACAGCACTTTTTTCAAAACGTGTTTTTCAGCCCGAAATAAACGCGTTTTTTCAGACAACTGAATCCCTATGTAACTGCAAGGCTCAGAAGAGCCCACACACTCTGCTCTTAACCCCAGTGTGCAGAAAGTGTCAAAACGTGTTTTTCAGCAGAAATAAACATGTTTCTGCAAGTTTGGTCAACCCCATGTAAGTTATGGGGCAGTAACAGCACTTTTTTCAAAACGTGTTTTTCAGCCCGAAATAAACGCCTTTTTTCAGACAACTGAATCCCTATGTAACTGCAAGGCTCAGAAGAGCCCACACACTCAGCTCTTAACCCCACTGTGCAGAAAGTGTCAAAACATGTTTTTCAACAGAAATAAACATGTTTCTGCAAGTTTGGTCAACCCCATGTAAGTTATGGGGAAGTTACAGTACACTTTTCAAAACCTGTTTTTCAGCCCGAAATAAACACGTTTTTTCAGACAACTGAATCCCTATGTAACTGCAAGGCTCAGAAGAGCCCACACACTCAGCTCTTAACCCCACTGTGCAGAAAGTGTCAAAACATGTTTTTCAGCAGAAATAAACATGTTTCTGCAAGTTTGGTCAACCCCATGTAAGTTATGGGGCAGTTACAGTACACTTTTCAAAACGTGTTTTTCAGCCCGAAATAAACACGTTTTTTCAGACAACTGAATCCCTATGTAACTGCAAGGCTCAGAAGAGCCCACACACTCTGCTCTTAACCCCAGTGTGCAGAAAGTGTCAAAACGTGTTTTTCAGCAGAAATAAACATGTTTCTGCAAGTTTGGTCAACACCATGTAAGTTATGGGGCAGTAACAGCACTTTTTTCAAAACGTGTTTTTCAGCCCGAAATAAACGCCTTTTTTCAGACAACTGAATCCCTATGTAACTGCAAAGCTCAGAAGAGCCCACACACTCAGCTCTTAACCCCACTGTGCAGAAAGTGTCAAAACGTGTTTTTCAGCAGAAATAAACATGTTTCTGCAAGTTTGGTCAACCCCATGTAAGTTATGGGGCAGTAACAGCACTTTTTTCAAAACGTGTTTTTCAGCCCGAAATAAACGCGCTTTTTCAGACAACTGAATCCCTATGTAACTGCAAGGCTCAGAAGAGCCCACACACTCTGCTCTTAACCCCAGTGTGCAGAAAGTGTCAAAACGTGTTTTTCAGCAGAAATAAACATGTTTCTGCAAGTTTGGTCAACCCCATGTAAGTTATGGGGCAGTAACAGCACTTTTTTCAAAACGTGTTTTTCAGCCCGAAATAAACGCGTTTTTTCAGACAACAGAATCCCTATGTAACTGCAAGGCTCAGAAGAGCCCACACACTCTGCTCTTAACCCCAGTGTGCAGAAAGTGTCAAAACGTGTTTTTCAGCAGAAATAAACATGTTTCTGCAAGTTTGGTCAACCCCATGTAAGTTATGGGGCAGTAACAGCACTTTTTTCAAAACGTGTTTTTCAGCCCGAAATAAACGCCTTTTTTCAGACAACTGAATCCCTATGTAACTGCAAAGCTCAGAAGAGCCCACACACTCAGCTCTTAACCCCAGTGTGCAGAAAGTGTCAAAACATGTTTTTCAGCAGAAATAAACATGTTTCTGCAAGTTTGGTCAACCCCATGTAAGTTATGTGGCAGTAACAGCACTTCTTTCAAAACGTGTTTTTCAGCCCGAAATAAACGCGTTTTTTCAGACAACTGAATCCCTATGTAACTGCAAGGCTCAGAAGAGCCCACACACTCTGCTCTTAACCCCAGTGTGCAGAAAGTGTCAAAACGTGTTTTTCAGCAGAAATAAACATGTTTCTGCAAGTTTGGTCAACCCCATGTAAGTTATGGGGCAGTTACAGTACTCTTTTCAGAACGTGTTTTTCAGCCCGAAATAAACGCGTTTTTTCAGACAACTGAATCCCTATGTAACTGCAAAGCTCAGAAGAGCCCACACACTCAGCTCTTAACCCCAGTGTGCAGAAAGTGTCAAAACATGTTTTTCAGCAGAAATAAACATGTTTCTGCAAGTTTGGTCAACCCCATGTAAGTTATGGGGCAGTAACAGCACTTTTTTCAAAACGTGTTTTTCAGCCCGAAATAAACGCGTTTTTTCAGACAACTGAATCCCTATGTAACTGCAAGGCTCAGAAGAGCCCACACACTCAGCTCTTAACCCCACTGTGCAGAAAGTGTCAAAACATGTTTTTCAACAGAAATAAACATGTTTCTGCAAGTTTGGTCAACCCCATGTAAGTTATGGGGCAGTTACAGTACACTTTTCAAAACGTGTTTTTCAGCCCGAAATAAACACGTTTTTTCAGACAACTGAATCCCTATGTAACTGCAAGGCTCAGAAGAGCCCACACACTCAGCTCTTAACCCCACTGTGCAGAAAGTGTCAAAACATGTTTTTCAGCAGAAATAAACATGTTTCTGCAAGTTTGGTCAACCCCATGTAAGTTATGGGGCAGTTACAGTACACTTTTCAAAACGTGTTTTTCAGCCCGAAATAAACACGTTTTTTCAGACAACTGAATCCCTATGTAACTGCAAGGCTCAGAAGAGCCCACACACTCTGCTCTTAACCCCAGTGTGCAGAAAGTGTCAAAACGTGTTTTTCAGCAGAAATAAACATGTTTCTGCAAGTTTGGTCAACCCCATGTAAGTTATGGGGCAGTTACAGCACTTTTTTCAAAACGTGTTTTTCAGCCCGAAATAAACGCCTTTTTTCAGACAACTGAATCCCTATGTAACTGCAAAGCTCAGAAGAGCCCACACACTCAGCTCTTAACCCCAGTGTGCAGAAAGTGTCAACACATGTTTTTCAGCAGAAATAAACATGTTTCTGCAAGTTTGGTCAACCCCATGTAAGTTATGGGGCAGTTACAATACACTTTTCAAAACGTGTTTTTCAGCCCGAAATAAACGCCTTTTTTCAGACAACTGAATCCCTATGTAACTGCAAAGCTCAGAAGAGCCAACACACTCAGCTCTTAACCCCAGTGTGCAGAAAGTGTCAAAACGTGTTTTTCAGCAGAAATAAATATGTTTCTGCAAGTTTGGTCAACCCCATGTAAGTTATGGGGCAGTAACAGCACTTTTTTCAAAACGTGTTTTTCAGCCCGAAATAAACGCCTTTTTTCAGACAACTGAATCCCTATGTAACTGCAAAGCTCAGAAGAGCCCACACACTCAGCTCTTAACCCCACTGTGCAGAAAGTGTCAAAACATGTTTTTCAGCAGAAATAAACATGTTTCTGCAAGTTTGGTCAACCCCATGTAAGTTATGGGGCAGTTACAGTACACTTTTCAAAACGTGTTTTTCAGCCCGAAATAAACGCGTTTTTTCAGACAACTGAATCCCTATGTAACTGCAAGGCTCAGAAGAGCCCACACACTCAGCTCTTAACCCCAGTGTGCAGAAAGTGTCAAAACGTGTTTTTCAGCAGAAATAAATATGTTTCTGCAAGTTTGGTCAACCCCATGTAAGTTATGGGGCAGTAACAGCACTTTTTTCAAAACGTGTTTTTCAGCCCGAAATAAACGCCTTTTTTCAGACAACTGAATCCCTATGTAACTGCAAGGCTCAGAAGAGCCCACACACTCTGCTCTTAACCCCAGTGTGCAGATAGTGTCAAAACGTGTTTTTCAGCAGAAATAAACATGTTTCTGCAAGTTTGGACAACCCCATGTAAGTTATGGGGCAGTTACAGTACACTTTTCAAAACGTGTTTTTCAGCCCGAAATAAACGCGTTTTTTCAGACAACTGAATCCCTATGTAACTGCAAAGCTCAGAAGAGCCCACACACTCAGCTCTTAACCCCACTGTGCAGAAAGTGTCAAAACATGTTTTTCAGCAGAAATAAACATGTTTCTGCAAGTTTGGTCAACCCCATGTAAGTTATGGGGCAGTTACAGTACACTTTTCAAAACGTGTTTTTCAGCCCGAAATAAACACGTTTTTTCAGACAACAGAATCCCTATGTAACTGCAAGGCTAGAAGAGCCCACACACTCTGCTCTTAACCCCAGTGTGCAGAAAGTGTCAAAACGTGTTTTTCAGCAGAAATAAACATGTTTCTGCAAGTTTGGTCAACCCCATGTAAGTTATGGGGCAGTAACAGCACTTTTTTCAAAACGTGTTTTTCAGCCCGAAATAAACGCGTTTTTTCAGACAACTGAATCCCTATGTAACTGCAAGGCTCAGAAGAGCCCACACACTCAGCTCTTAACCCCAGTTTGCAGAAAGTGTCAAAACATGTTTTTCAGCAGAAATATACATGTTTCTGCAAGTTTGGTCAACCCCATGTAAGTTATGGGGCAGTAACAGCACTTTTTTCAAAACGTGTTTTTCAGCCCGAAATAAACGCGTTTTTTCAGACAACTGAATCCCTATGTAACTGCAAGGCTCAGAAGAGCCCACACACTCTGCTCTTAACCCCAGTGTGCAGAAAGTGTCAAAACGTGTTTTTCAGCAGAAATAAACATGTTTCTGCAAGTTTGGTCAACCCCATGTAAGTTATGGGGCAGTTACAGTACTCTTTTCAAAACGTGTTTTTCAGCCCGAAATAAACGCGTTTTTTCAGACAACTGAATCCCTATGTAACTGCAAAGCTCAGAAGAGCCCACACACTCAGCTCTTAACCCCAGTGTGCAGAAAGTGTCAAAACATGTTTTTCAACAGAAATAAACATGTTTCTGCAAGTTTGGTCAACCCCATGTAAGTTATGGGGCAGTTACAGTACACTTTTCAAAACGTGTTTTTCAGCCCGAAATAAACACGTTTTTTCAGACAACTGAATCCCTATGTAACTGCAAGGCTCAGAAGAGCCCACACACTCAGCTCTTAACCCCACTGTGCAGAAAGTGTCAAAACATGTTTTTCAGCAGAAATAAACATGTTTCTGCAAGTTTGGTCAACCCCATGTAAGTTATGGGGCAGTTACAGTACACTTTTCAAAACGTGTTTTTCAGCCCGAAATAAACACGTTTTTTCAGACAACTGAATCCCTATGTAACTGCAAGGCTCAGAAGAGCCCACACACTCTGCTCTTAACCCCAGTGTGCAGAAAGTGTCAAAACGTGTTTTTCAGCAGAAATAAACATGTTTCTGCAAGTTTGGTCAACCCCATGTAAGTTATGGGGCAGTTACAGCACTTTTTTCAAAACGTGTTTTTCAGCCCGAAATAAACGCCTTTTTTCAGACAACTGAATCCCTATGTAACTGCAAAGCTCAGAAGAGCCCACACACTCAGCTCTTAACCCCAGTGTGCAGAAAGTGTCAACACATGTTTTTCAGCAGAAATAAACATGTTTCTGCAAGTTTGGTCAACCCCATGTAAGTTATGGGGCAGTTACAATACACTTTTCAAAACGTGTTTTTCAGCCCGAAATAAACGCCTTTTTTCAGACAACTGAATCCCTATGTAACTGCAAAGCTCAGAAGAGCCAACACACTCAGCTCTTAACACCAGTGTGCAGAAAGTGTCAAAACGTGTTTTTCAGCAGAAATAAATATGTTTCTGGAAGTTTGGTCAACCCCATGTAAGTTATGGGGCAGTAACAGCACTTTTTTCAAAACGTGTTTTTCAGCCCGAAATAAACGCGTTTTTTCAGACAACTGAATCCCTATGTAACTGCAAAGCTCAGAAGAGCCCACACACTCAGCTCTTAACCCCAGTGTGCAGAAAGTGTCAAAACATGTTTTTCAGCAGAAATAAACATGTTTCTGCAAGTTTGGTCAACCCCATGTAAGTTATGGGGCAGTAACAGCACTTTTTTCAAAACGTGTTTTTCAGCCCGAAATAAACGCGTTTTTTCAGACAACTGAATCCCTATGTAACTGCAAGGCTCAGAAGAGCCCACACACTCTGCTCTTAACCCCAGTGTGCAGATAGTGTCAAAACGTGTTTTTCAGCAGAAATAAACATGTTTCTGCAAGTTTGGACAACCCCATGTAAGTTATGGGGCAGTTACAGTACACAATTTCAAAACGTGTTTTTCAGCCCGAAATAAACGCCTTTTTTCAGACAACTGAATCCCTATGTAACTGCAAAGCTCAGAAGAGCCCACACACTCAGCTCTTAACCCCAGTGTGCAGAAAGTGTCAAAACATGTTTTTCAGCAGAAATAAACATGTTTCTGCAAGTTTGGTCAACCCCATGTAAGTTATGGGGCAGTAACAGCACTTTTTTCAAAACGTGTTTTTCAGCCCGAAATAAACGCGTTTTTTCAGACAACTGAATCCCTATGTAACTGCAAGGCTCAGAAGAGCCCACACACTCTGCTCTTAACCCCAGTGTGCAGATAGTGTCAAAACGTGTTTTTCAGCAGAAATAAACATGTTTCTGCAAGTTTGGACAACCCCATGTAAGTTATGGGGCAGTTACAGTACACTTTTCAAAACGTGTTTTTCAGCCCGAAATAAACGCCTGTTTTCAGACAACTGAATCCCTATGTAACTGCAAAGCTCAGAAGAGCCCACACACTCAGCTCTTAACCCCACTGTGCAGAAAGTGTCAAAACATGTTTTTCAGCAGAAATAAACATGTTTCTGCAAGTTTGGTCAACCCCATGTAAGTTATGGGGCAGTTACAGTACACTTTTCAAAACGTGTTTTTCAGCCCGAAATAAACACGTTTTTTCAGACAACAGAATCCCTATGTAACTGCAAGGCTAGAAGAGCCCACACACTCTGCTCTTAACCCCAGTGTGCAGAAAGTGTCAAAACGTGTTTTTCAGCAGAAATAAACATGTTTCTGCAAGTTTGGTCAACCCCATGTAAGTTATGGGGCAGTAACAGCACTTTTTTCAAAACGTGTTTTTCAGCCCGAAATAAACGCGTTTTTTCAGACAACTGAATCCCTATGTAACTGCAAGGCTCAGAAGAGCCCACACACTCTGCTCTTAACCCCAGTGTGCAGAAAGTGTCAAAACGTGTTTTTCAGCAGAAATAAACATGTTTCTGCAAGTTTGGTCAACCCCATGTAAGTTATGGGGCAGTAACAGCACTTTTTTCAAAACGTGTTTTTCAGCCCGAAATAAACGCCTTTTTTCAGACAACTGAATCCCTATGTAACTGCAAAGCTCAGAAGAGCCCACACACTCAGCTCTTAACCCCAGTTTGCAGAAAGTGTCAAAACATGTTTTTCAGCAGAAATATACATGTTTCTGCAAGTTTGGTCAACCCCATGTAAGTTATGGGGCAGTAACAGCACTTTTTTCAAAACGTGTTTTTCAGCCCGAAATAAACGCGTTTTTTCAGACAACTGAATCCCTATGTAACTGCAAGGCTCAGAAGAGCCCACACACTCTGCTCTTAACCCCAGTGTGCAGAAAGTGTCAAAACGTGTTTTTCAGCAGAAATAAACATGTTTCTGCAAGTTTGGTCAACCCCATGTAAGTTATGGGGCAGTTACAGTACTCTTTTCAAAACGTGTTTTTCAGCCCGAAATAAACGCGTTTTTTCAGACAACTGAATCCCTATGTAACTGCAAAGCTCAGAAGAGCCCACACACTCAGCTCTTAACCCCAGTGTGCAGAAAGTGTCAAAACATGTTTTTCAACAGAAATAAACATGTTTCTGCAAGTTTGGTCAACCCCATGTAAGTTATGGGGCAGTTACAGTACACTTTTCAAAACGTGTTTTTCAGCCCGAAATAAACACGTTTTTTCAGACAACTGAATCCCTATGTAACTGCAAGGCTCAGAAGAGCCCACACACTCAGCTCTTAACCCCACTGTGCAGAAAGTGTCAAAACATGTTTTTCAGCAGAAATAAACATGTTTCTGCAAGTTTGGTCAACCCCATGTAAGTTATGGGGCAGTTACAGTACACTTTTCAAAACGTGTTTTTCAGCCCGAAATAAACACGTTTTTTCAGACAACTGAATCCCTATGTAACTGCAAGGCTCAGAAGAGCCCACACACTCTGCTCTTAACCCCAGTGTGCAGAAAGTGTCAAAACGTGTTTTTCAGCAGAAATAAACATGTTTCTGCAAGTTTGGTCAACCCCATGTAAGTTATGGGGCAGTTACAGCACTTTTTTCAAAACGTGTTTTTCAGCCCGAAATAAACGCCTTTTTTCAGACAACTGAATCCCTATGTAACTGCAAAGCTCAGAAGAGCCCACACACTCAGCTCTTAACCCCAGTGTGCAGAAAGTGTCAACACATGTTTTTCAGCAGAAATAAACATGTTTCTGCAAGTTTGGTCAACCCCATGTAAGTTATGGGGCAGTTACAATACACTTTTCAAAACGTGTTTTTCAGCCCGAAATAAACGCCTTTTTTCAGACAACTGAATCCCTATGTAACTGCAAAGCTCAGAAGAGCCAACACACTCAGCTCTTAACACCAGTGTGCAGAAAGTGTCAAAACGTGTTTTTCAGCAGAAATAAATATGTTTCTGGAAGTTTGGTCAACCCCATGTAAGTTATGGGGCAGTAACAGCACTTTTTTCAAAACGTGTTTTTCAGCCCGAAATAAACGCGTTTTTTCAGACAACTGAATCCCTATGTAACTGCAAAGCTCAGAAGAGCCCACACACTCAGCTCTTAACCCCAGTGTGCAGAAAGTGTCAAAACATGTTTTTCAGCAGAAATAAATATGTTTCTGGAAGTTTGGTCAACCCCATGTAAGTTATGGGGCAGTAACAGCACTTTTTTCAAAACGTGTTTTTCAGCCCGAAATAAACGCGTTTTTTCAGACAACTGAATCCCTATGTAACTGCAAGGCTCAGAAGAGCCCACACACTCTGCTCTTAACCCCAGTGTGCAGATAGTGTCAAAACGTGTTTTTCAGCAGAAATAAACATGTTTCTGCAAGTTTGGACAACCCCATGTAAGTTATGGGGCAGTTACAGTACACAATTTCAAAACGTGTTTTTCAGCCCGAAATAAACGCCTTTTTTCAGACAACTGAATCCCTATGTAACTGCAAAGCTCAGAAGAGCCCACACACTCAGCTCTTAACCCCAGTGTGCAGAAAGTGTCAAAACATGTTTTTCAGCAGAAATAAACATGTTTCTGCAAGTTTGGTCAACCCCATGTAAGTTATGGGGCAGTAACAGCACTTTTTTCAAAACGTGTTTTTCAGCCCGAAATAAACGCGTTTTTTCAGACAACTGAATCCCTATGTAACTGCAAGGCTCAGAAGAGCCCACACACTCTGCTCTTAACCCCAGTGTGCAGATAGTGTCAAAACGTGTTTTTCAGCAGAAATAAACATGTTTCTGCAAGTTTGGACAACCCCATGTAAGTTATGGGGCAGTTACAGTACACTTTTCAAAACGTGTTTTTCAGCCCGAAATAAACGCCTGTTTTCAGACAACTGAATCCCTATGTAACTGCAAAGCTCAGAAGAGCCCACACACTCAGCTCTTAACCCCACTGTGCAGAAAGTGTCAAAACATGTTTTTCAGCAGAAATAAACATGTTTCTGCAAGTTTGGTCAACCCCATGTAAGTTATGGGGCAGTTACAGTACACTTTTCAAAACGTGTTTTTCAGCCCGAAATAAACACGTTTTTTCAGACAACAGAATCCCTATGTAACTGCAAGGCTAGAAGAGCCCACACACTCTGCTCTTAACCCCAGTGTGCAGAAAGTGTCAAAACGTGTTTTTCAGCAGAAATAAACATGTTTCTGCAAGTTTGGTCAACCCCATGTAAGTTATGGGGCAGTAACAGCACTTTTTTCAAAACGTGTTTTTCAGCCCGAAATAAACGCGTTTTTTCAGACAACTGAATCCCTATGTAACTGCAAGGCTCAGAAGAGCCCACACACTCTGCTCTTAACCCCAGTGTGCAGAAAGTGTCAAAACGTGTTTTTCAGCAGAAATAAACATGTTTCTGCAAGTTTGGTCAACCCCATGTAAGTTATGGGGCAGTAACAGCACTTTTTTCAAAACGTGTTTTTCAGCCCGAAATAAACGCCTTTTTTCAGACAACTGAATCCCTATGTAACTGCAAAGCTCAGAAGAGCCCACACACTCAGCTCTTAACCCCAGTTTGCAGAAAGTGTCAAAACATGTTTTTCAGCAGAAATATACATGTTTCTGCAAGTTTGGTCAACCCCATGTAAGTTATGGGGCAGTAACAGCACTTTTTTCAAAACGTGTTTTTCAGCCCGAAATAAACGCGTTTTTTCAGACAACTGAATCCCTATGTAACTGCAAGGCTCAGAAGAGCCCACACACTCTGCTCTTAACCCCAGTGTGCAGAAAGTGTCAAAACGTGTTTTTCAGCAGAAATAAACATGTTTCTGCAAGTTTGGTCAACCCCATGTAAGTTATGGGGCAGTTACAGTACTCTTTTCAAAACGTGTTTTTCAGCCCGAAATAAACGCGTTTTTTCAGACAACTGAATCCCTATGTAACTGCAAAGCTCAGAAGAGCCCACACACTCAGCTCTTAACCCCAGTGTGCAGAAAGTGTCAAAACATGTTTTTCAACAGAAATAAACATGTTTCTGCAAGTTTGGTCAACCCCATGTAAGTTATGGGGCAGTTACAGTACACTTTTCAAAACGTGTTTTTCAGCCCGAAATAAACACGTTTTTTCAGACAACTGAATCCCTATGTAACTGCAAGGCTCAGAAGAGCCCACACACTCAGCTCTTAACCCCACTGTGCAGAAAGTGTCAAAACATGTTTTTCAGCAGAAATAAACATGTTTCTGCAAGTTTGGTCAACCCCATGTAAGTTATGGGGCAGTTACAGTACACTTTTCAAAACGTGTTTTTCAGCCCGAAATAAACACGTTTTTTCAGACAACTGAATCCCTATGTAACTGCAAGGCTCAGAAGAGCCCACACACTCTGCTCTTAACCCCAGTGTGCAGAAAGTGTCAAAACGTGTTTTTCAGCAGAAATAAACATGTTTCTGCAAGTTTGGTCAACCCCATGTAAGTTATGGGGCAGTTACAGCACTTTTTTCAAAACGTGTTTTTCAGCCCGAAATAAACGCCTTTTTTCAGACAACTGAATCCCTATGTAACTGCAAAGCTCAGAAGAGCCCACACACTCAGCTCTTAACCCCAGTGTGCAGAAAGTGTCAACACATGTTTTTCAGCAGAAATAAACATGTTTCTGCAAGTTTGGTCAACCCCATGTAAGTTATGGGGCAGTTACAATACACTTTTCAAAACGTGTTTTTCAGCCCGAAATAAACGCCTTTTTTCAGACAACTGAATCCCTATGTAACTGCAAAGCTCAGAAGAGCCAACACACTCAGCTCTTAACACCAGTGTGCAGAAAGTGTCAAAACGTGTTTTTCAGCAGAAATAAATATGTTTCTGGAAGTTTGGTCAACCCCATGTAAGTTATGGGGCAGTAACAGCACTTTTTTCAAAACGTGTTTTTCAGCCCGAAATAAACGCGTTTTTTCAGACAACTGAATCCCTATGTAACTGCAAAGCTCAGAAGAGCCCACACACTCAGCTCTTAACCCCAGTGTGCAGAAAGTGTCAAAACATGTTTTTCAGCAGAAATAAACATGTTTCTGCAAGTTTGGTCAACCCCATGTAAGTTATGGGGCAGTAACAGCACTTTTTTCAAAACGTGTTTTTCAGCCCGAAATAAACGCGCTTTTTCAGACAACTGAATCCCTATGTAACTGCAAGGCTCAGAAGAGCCCACACACTCTGCTCTTAACCCCAGTGTGCAGAAAGTGTCAAAACGTGTTTTTCAGCAGAAATAAACATGTTTCTGCAAGTTTGGTCAACCCCATGTAAGTTATGGGGCAGTAACAGCACTTTTTTCAAAACGTGTTTTTCAGCCCGAAATAAACGCGTTTTTTCAGACAACTGAATCCCTATGTAACTGCAAGGCTCAGAAGAGCCCACACACTCTGCTCTTAACCCCAGTGTGCAGAAAGTGTCAAAACGTGTTTTTCAGCAGAAATAAACATGTTTCTGCAAGTTTGGTCAACCCCATGTAAGTTATGGGGCAGTAACAGCACTTTTTTCAAAACGTGTTTTTCAGCCCGAAATAAACGCCTTTTTTCAGACAACTGAATCCCTATGTAACTGCAAAGCTCAGAAGAGCCCACACACTCAGCTCTTAACCCCAGTGTGCAGAAAGTGTCAAAACATGTTTTTCAGCAGAAATAAACATGTTTCTGCAAGTTTGGTCAACCCCATGTAAGTTATGGGGCAGTAACAGCACTTTTTTCAAAACGTGTTTTTCAGCCCGAAATAAACGCGTTTTTTCAGACAACTGAATCCCTATGTAACTGCAAGGCTCAGAAGAGCCCACACACTCTGCTCTTAACCCCAGTGTGCAGAAAGTGTCAAAACGTGTTTTTCAGCAGAAATAAACATGTTTCTGCAAGTTTGGTCAACCCCATGTAAGTTATGGGGCAGTTACAGTACTCTTTTCAAAACGTGTTTTTCAGCCCGAAATAAACGTGTTTTTTCAGACAACTGAATCCCTATGTAACTGCAAAGCTCAGAAGAGCCCACACACTCTGCTCTTAACCCCAGTGTGCAGAAAGTGTCAAAACGTGTTTTTCAGCAGAAATAAACATGTTTCTGCAAGTTTGGTCAATCCCATGTAAATTATGGGGCAGTAACAGCACTTTTTTCAAAACGTGTTTTTCAGCCCGAAATAAACGCCTTTTTTCAGACAACTGAATCCCTATGTAACTGCAAAGCTCAGAAGAGCCCACACACTCAGCTCTTAACCCCACTGTGCAGAAACTGTCAAAACATGCTTTTCAGCAGAAATAAACACGTTTCTGCAAGTTTGGTCAACCCCATGTAAGTTATGGGGCAGTTACAGTACACTTTTCAAAACGTGTTTTTCAGCCCGAAATAAACGCCTTTTTTCAGACAACTGAATCCCTATGTAACTGCAAAGCTCAGAAGAGCCAACACACTCAGCTCTTAACCCCAGTGTGCAGAAAGTGTCAAAACGTGTTTTTCAGCAGAAATAAATATGTTTCTGCAAGTTTGGTCAACCCCATGTAAGTTATGGGGCAGTAACAGCACTTTTTTCAAAACGTGTTTTTCAGCCCGAAATAAACGCCTTTTTTCAGACAACTGAATCCCTATGTAACTGCAAAGCTCAGAAGAGCCCACACACTCAGCTCTTAACCCCACTGTGCAGAAAGTGTCAAAACATGTTTTTCAGCAGAAATAAACATGTTTCTGCAAGTTTGGTCAACCCCATGTAAGTTATGGGGCAGTTACAGTACACTTTTCAAAACGTGTTTTTCAGCCCGAAATAAACGCGTTTTTTCAGACAACTGAATCCCTATGTAACTGCAAGGCTCAGAAGAGCCCACACACTCAGCTCTTAACCCCAGTGTGCAGAAAGTGTCAAAACGTGTTTTTCAGCAGAAATAAATATGTTTCTGCAAGTTTGGTCAACCCCATGTAAGTTATGGGGCAGTAACAGCACTTTTTTCAAAACGTGTTTTTCAGCCCGAAATAAACGCGTTTTTTCAGACAACTGAATCCCTATGTAACTGCAAGGCTCAGAAGAGCCCACACACTCTGCTCTTAACCCCAGTGTGCAGATAGTGTCAAAACGTGTTT
This sequence comes from Lepisosteus oculatus, assembly GCF_040954835.1. Classification (NCBI taxonomy): domain Eukaryota; kingdom Metazoa; phylum Chordata; class Actinopteri; order Semionotiformes; family Lepisosteidae; genus Lepisosteus; species Lepisosteus oculatus. Next base: position 83,389 of record NW_027167653.1, on the reverse strand, counting down.
TTCAGCAGAAATAAACATGTTTCTGCAAGTTTGGACAACCCCATGTAAGTTATGGGGCAGTTACAGTACACTTTTCAAAACGTCTTTTTCAGCCCGAAATAAACGCCTTTTTTCAGACAACTGAATCCCTATGTAACTGCAAAGCTCAGAAGAGCCCACACACTCAGCTCTTAACCCCAGTGTGCAGAAAGTGCCAAAACATGTTTTTCAGCAGAAATAAACATGTTTCTGCAAGTTTGGTCAACCCCATGTAAGTTATGGGGCAGTTACAGTACACTTTTCAAAACGTGTTTTTCAGCCCGAAATAAACGCGTTTTTTCAGACAACTGAATCCCTATGTAACTGCAAAGCTCAGAAGAGCCCACACACTCAGCTCTTAACCCCACTGTGCAGAAAGTGTCAAAACATGTTTTTCAGCAGAAATAAACATGTTTCTGCAAGTTTGGTCAACCCCATGTAAGTTATGGGGCAGTTACAGTACACTTTTCAAAACGTGTTTTTCAGCCCGAAATAAACACGTTTTTTCAGGCAACAGAATCCCTATGTAACTGCAAGGCTAGAAGAGCCCACACACTCTGCTCTTAACCCCAGTGTGCAGAAAGTGTCAAAACGTGTTTTTCAGCAGAAATAAACATGTTTCTGCAAGTTTGGTCAACCCCATGTAAGTTATGGGGCAGTAACAGCACTTTTTTCAAAACGTGTTTTTCAGCCCGAAATAAACGCGTTTTTTCAGACAACTGAATCCCTATGTAACTGCAAGGCTCAGAAGAGCCCACACACTCTGCTCTTAACCCCAGTGTGCAGAAAGTGTCAAAACGTGTTTTTCAGCAGAAATAAACATGTTTCTGCAAGTTTGGTCAACCCCATGTAAGTTATGGGGCAGTAACAGCACTTTTTTCAAAACGTGTTTTTCAGCCCGAAATAAACGCCTTTTTTCAGACAACTGAATCCCTATGTAACTGCAAAGCTCAGAAGAGCCCACACACTCAGCTCTTAACCCCAGTTTGCAGAAAGTGTCAAAACATGTTTTTCAGCAGAAATATACATGTTTCTGCAAGTTTGGTCAACCCCATGTAAGTTATGGGGCAGTAACAGCACTTTTTTCAAAACGTGTTTTTCAGCCCGAAATAAACGCGTTTTTTCAGACAACTGAATCCCTATGTAACTGCAAGGCTCAGAAGAGCCCACACACTCTGCTCTTAACCCCAGTGTGCAGAAAGTGTCAAAACGTGTTTTTCAGCAGAAATAAACATGTTTCTGCAAGTTTGGTCAACCCCATGTAAGTTATGGGGCAGTTACAGTACTCTTTTCAAAACGTGTTTTTCAGCCCGAAATAAACGCGTTTTTTCAGACAACTGAATCCCTATGTAACTGCAAAGCTCAGAAGAGCCCACACACTCAGCTCTTAACCCCAGTGTGCAGAAAGTGTCAAAACATGTTTTTCAACAGAAATAAACATGTTTCTGCAAGTTTGGTCAACCCCATGTAAGTTATGGGGCAGTTACAGTACACTTTTCAAAACGTGTTTTTCAGCCCGAAATAAACACGTTTTTTCAGACAACTGAATCCCTATGTAACTGCAAGGCTCAGAAGAGCCCACACACTCAGCTCTTAACCCCACTGTGCAGAAAGTGTCAAAACATGTTTTTCAGCAGAAATAAACATGTTTCTGCAAGTTTGGTCAACCCCATGTAAGTTATGGGGCAGTTACAGTACACTTTTCAAAACGTGTTTTTCAGCCCGAAATAAACACGTTTTTTCAGACAACTGAATCCCTATGTAACTGCAAGGCTCAGAAGAGCCCACACACTCTGCTCTTAACCCCAGTGTGCAGAAAGTGTCAAAACGTGTTTTTCAGCAGAAATAAACATGTTTCTGCAAGTTTGGTCAACCCCATGTAAGTTATGGGGCAGTTACAGCACTTTTTTCAAAACGTGTTTTTCAGCCCGAAATAAACGCCTTTTTTCAGACAACTGAATCCCTATGTAACTGCAAAGCTCAGAAGAGCCCACACACTCAGCTCTTAACCCCAGTGTGCAGAAAGTGTCAACACATGTTTTTCAGCAGAAATAAACATGTTTCTGCAAGTTTGGTCAACCCCATGTAAGTTATGGGGCAGTTACAATACACTTTTCAAAACGTGTTTTTCAGCCCGAAATAAACGCCTTTTTTCAGACAACTGAATCCCTATGTAACTGCAAAGCTCAGAAGAGCCAACACACTCAGCTCTTAACACCAGTGTGCAGAAAGTGTCAAAACGTGTTTTTCAGCAGAAATAAATATGTTTCTGGAAGTTTGGTCAACCCCATGTAAGTTATGGGGCAGTAACAGCACTTTTTTCAAAACGTGTTTTTCAGCCCGAAATAAACGCGTTTTTTCAGACAACTGAATCCCTATGTAACTGCAAAGCTCAGAAGAGCCCACACACTCAGCTCTTAACCCCAGTGTGCAGAAAGTGTCAAAACATGTTTTTCAGCAGAAATAAACATGTTTCTGCAAGTTTGGTCAACCCCATGTAAGTTATGGGGCAGTAACAGCACTTTTTTCAAAACGTGTTTTTCAGCCCGAAATAAACGCGCTTTTTCAGACAACTGAATCCCTATGTAACTGCAAGGCTCAGAAGAGCCCACACACTCTGCTCTTAACCCCAGTGTGCAGAAAGTGTCAAAACGTGTTTTTCAGCAGAAATAAACATGTTTCTGCAAGTTTGGTCAACCCCATGTAAGTTATGGGGCAGTAACAGCACTTTTTTCAAAACGTGTTTTTCAGCCCGAAATAAACGCGTTTTTTCAGACAACTGAATCCCTATGTAACTGCAAGGCTCAGAAGAGCCCACACACTCTGCTCTTAACCCCAGTGTGCAGAAAGTGTCAAAACGTGTTTTTCAGCAGAAATAAACATGTTTCTGCAAGTTTGGTCAACCCCATGTAAGTTATGGGGCAGTAACAGCACTTTTTTCAAAACGTGTTTTTCAGCCCGAAATAAACGCCTTTTTTCAGACAACTGAATCCCTATGTAACTGCAAAGCTCAGAAGAGCCCACACACTCAGCTCTTAACCCCAGTGTGCAGAAAGTGTCAAAACATGTTTTTCAGCAGAAATAAACATGTTTCTGCAAGTTTGGTCAACCCCATGTAAGTTATGGGGCAGTAACAGCACTTTTTTCAAAACGTGTTTTTCAGCCCGAAATAAACGCGTTTTTTCAGACAACTGAATCCCTATGTAACTGCAAGGCTCAGAAGAGCCCACACACTCTGCTCTTAACCCCAGTGTGCAGAAAGTGTCAAAACGTGTTTTTCAGCAGAAATAAACATGTTTCTGCAAGTTTGGTCAACCCCATGTAAGTTATGGGGCAGTTACAGTACTCTTTTCAAAACGTGTTTTTCAGCCCGAAATAAACGCGTTTTTTCAGACAACTGAATCCCTATGTAACTGCAAAGCTCAGAAGAGCCCACACACTCTGCTCTTAACCCCAGTGTGCAGAAAGTGTCAAAACGTGTTTTTCAGCAGAAATAAACATGTTTCTGCAAGTTTGGTCAATCCCATGTAAATTATGGGGCAGTAACAGCACTTTTTTCAAAACGTGTTTTTCAGCCCGAAATAAACGCCTTTTTTCAGACAACTGAATCCCTATGTAACTGCAAAGCTCAGAAGAGCCCACACACTCAGCTCTTAACCCCACTGTGCAGAAACTGTCAAAACATGCTTTTCAGCAGAAATAAACACGTTTCTGCAAGTTTGGTCAACCCCATGTAAGTTATGGGGCAGTTACAGTACACTTTTCAAAACGTGTTTTTCAGACCGAAATAAACACGTTTTTTCAGACAACTGAATCCCTATGTAACGGCAAGGCTCAGAAGAGCCCACACACTCTGCTCTTAACCCCAGTGTGCAGAAAGTGTCAAAACGTGTTTTTCAGCAGAAAAAAACATGTTTCTGCAAGTTTGGTCAACCCCATGTAAGTTATGGGGCAGTAACAGTACTCTTTTCAAAACGTGTTTTTCAGCCCGAAATAAACGCGTTTTTTCAGACAACTGAATCCCTATGTAACTGCAAAGCTCAGAAGAGCCCACACACTCTGCTCTTAACCCCAGTGTGCAGAAAGTGTCAAAACGTGTTTTTCAGCAGAAATAAACATGTTTCTGCCAGTTTGGTCAATCCCATGTAAGTTATGGGGCAGTAACAGCACTTTTTTCAAAACGTGTTTTTCAGCCCGAAATAAACGCCTTTTTTCAGACAACTGAATCCCTATGTAACTGCAAAGCTCAGAAGAGCCCACACACTCAGCTCTTAACCCCACTGTGCAGAAAGTGTCAAAACATGCTTTTCAGCAGAAATAAACACGTTTCTGCAAGTTTGGTCAACCCCATGTAAGTTATGGGGCAGTTACAGTACACTTTTCAAAACGTGTTTTTCAGACCGAAATAAACACGTTTTTTCAGACAACTGAATCCCTATGTAACGGCAAGGCTCAGAAGAGCCCACACACTCTGCTCTTAACCCCAGTGTGCAGAAAGTGTCAAAACGTGTTTTTCAGCAGAAAAAAACATGTTTCTGCAAGTTTGGTCAACCCCATGTAAGTTATGGGGCAGTAACAGCACTTTTTTCAAAACGTGTTTTTCAGCCCGAAATAAACGCGTTTTTTCAGACAACTGAATCCCTATGTAACTGCAAGGCTCAGAAGAGCCCACACACTCTGCTCTTAACCCCAGTGTGCAGAAAGTGTCAAAACGTGTTTTTCAGCAGAAATAAACATGTTTCTGCAAGTTTGGTCAACCCCATGTAAGTTATGGGGCAGTAACAGCACTTTTTTCAAAACGTGTTTTTCAGCCCGAAATAAACGCCTTTTTTCAGACAACTGAATCCCTATGTAACTGCAAAGCTCAGAAGAGCCCACACACTCAGCTCTTAACCCCAGTGTGCAGAAAGTGTCAAAACATGTTTTTCAGCAGAAATAAACATGTTTCTGCAAGTTTGGTCAACCCCATGTAAGTTATGGGGCAGTAACAGGACTTTTTTCAAAACGTGTTTTTCAGCCCGAAATAAACGCGTTTTTTCAGACAACTGAATCCCTATGTAACTGCAAGGCTCAGAAGAGCCCACACACTCTGCTCTTAACCCCAGTGTGCAGAAAGTGTCAAAACGTGTTTTTCAGCAGAAATAAACATGTTTCTGCAAGTTTGGTCAACCCCATGTAAGTTATGGGGCAGTTACAGTACTCTTTTCAAAACGTGTTTTTCAGCCCGAAATAAACGCGTTTTTTCAGACAACTGAATCCCTATGTAACTGCAAAGCTCAGAAGAGCCCACACACTCTGCTCTTAACCCCAGTGTGCAGAAAGTGTCAAAACGTGTTTTTCAGCAGAAATAAACATGTTTCTGCAAGTTTGGTCAATCCCATGTAAGTTATGGGGCAGTAACAGCACTTTTTTCAAAACGTGTTTTTCAGCCCGAAATAAACGCCTTTTTTCAGACAACTGAATCCCTATGTAACTGCAAAGCTCAGAAGAGCCCACACACTCAGCTCTTAACCCCACTGTGCAGAAAGTGTCAAAACATGCTTTTCAGCAGAAATAAACACGTTTCTGCAAGTTTGGTCAACCCCATGTAAGTTATGGGGCAGTTACAGTACACTTTTCAAAACGTGTTTTTCAGACCGAAATAAACACGTTTTTTCAGACAACTGAATCCCTATGTAACGGCAAGGCTCAGAAGAGCCCACACACTCTGCTCTTAACCCCAGTGTGCAGAAAGTGTCAAAACGTGTTTTTCAGCAGAAATAAACATGTTTCTGCAAGTTTGGTCAATCCCATGTAAATTATGGGGCAGTAACAGCACTTTTTTCAAAACGTGTTTTTCAGCCCGAAATAAACGCCTTTTTTCAGACAACTGAATCCCTATGTAACTGCAAAGCTCAGAAGAGCCCACACACTCAGCTCTTAACCCCACTGTGCAGAAACTGTCAAAACATGCTTTTCAGCAGAAATAAACACGTTTCTGCAAGTTTGGTCAACCCCATGTAAGTTATGGGGCAGTTACAGTACACTTTTCAAAACGTGTTTTTCAGACCGAAATAAACACGTTTTTTCAGACAACTGAATCCCTATGTAACGGCAAGGCTCAGAAGAGCCCACACACTCTGCTCTTAACCCCAGTGTGCAGAAAGTGTCAAAACGTGTTTTTCAGCAGAAAAAAACATGTTTCTGCAAGTTTGGTCAACCCCATGTAAGTTATGGGGCAGTAACAGTACTCTTTTCAAAACGTGTTTTTCAGCCCGAAATAAACGCGTTTTTTCAGACAACTGAATCCCTATGTAACTGCAAAGCTCAGAAGAGCCCACACACTCTGCTCTTAACCCCAGTGTGCAGAAAGTGTCAAAACGTGTTTTTCAGCAGAAATAAACATGTTTCTGCCAGTTTGGTCAATCCCATGTAAGTTATGGGGCAGTAACAGCACTTTTTTCAAAACGTGTTTTTCAGCCCGAAATAAACGCCTTTTTTCAGACAACTGAATCCCTATGTAACTGCAAAGCTCAGAAGAGCCCACACACTCAGCTCTTAACCCCACTGTGCAGAAAGTGTCAAAACATGCTTTTCAGCAGAAATAAACACGTTTCTGCAAGTTTGGTCAACCCCATGTAAGTTATGGGGCAGTTACAGTACACTTTTCAAAACGTGTTTTTCAGACCGAAATAAACACGTTTTTTCAGACAACTGAATCCCTATGTAACGGCAAGGCTCAGAAGAGCCCACACACTCTGCTCTTAACCCCAGTGTGCAGAAAGTGTCAAAACGTGTTTTTCAGCAGAAAAAAACATGTTTCTGCAAGTTTGGTCAACCCCATGTAAGTTATGGGGCAGTAACAGCACTTTTTTCAAAACGTGTTTTTCAGCCCGAAATAAACGCGTTTTTTCAGACAACTGAATCCCTATGTAACTGCAAGGCTCAGAAGAGCCCACACACTCTGCTCTTAACCCCAGTGTGCAGAAAGTGTCAAAACGTGTTTTTCAGCAGAAATAAACATGTTTCTGCAAGTTTGGTCAACCCCATGTAAGTTATGGGGCAGTAACAGCACTTTTTTCAAAACGTGTTTTTCAGCCCGAAATAAACGCCTTTTTTCAGACAACTGAATCCCTATGTAACTGCAAAGCTCAGAAGAGCCCACACACTCAGCTCTTAACCCCAGTGTGCAGAAAGTGTCAAAACATGTTTTTCAGCAGAAATAAACATGTTTCTGCAAGTTTGGTCAACCCCATGTAAGTTATGGGGCAGTAACAGGACTTTTTTCAAAACGTGTTTTTCAGCCCGAAATAAACGCGTTTTTTCAGACAACTGAATCCCTATGTAACTGCAAGGCTCAGAAGAGCCCACACACTCTGCTCTTAACCCCAGTGTGCAGAAAGTGTCAAAACGTGTTTTTCAGCAGAAATAAACATGTTTCTGCAAGTTTGGTCAACCCCATGTAAGTTATGGGGCAGTTACAGTACTCTTTTCAAAACGTGTTTTTCAGCCCGAAATAAACGCGTTTTTTCAGACAACTGAATCCCTATGTAACTGCAAAGCTCAGAAGAGCCCACACACTCTGCTCTTAACCCCAGTGTGCAGAAAGTGTCAAAACGTGTTTTTCAGCAGAAATAAACATGTTTCTGCAAGTTTGGTCAATCCCATGTAAGTTATGGGGCAGTAACAGCACTTTTTTCAAAACGTGTTTTTCAGCCCGAAATAAACGCCTTTTTTCAGACAACTGAATCCCTATGTAACTGCAAAGCTCAGAAGAGCCCACACACTCAGCTCTTAACCCCACTGTGCAGAAAGTGTCAAAACATGCTTTTCAGCAGAAATAAACACGTTTCTGCAAGTTTGGTCAACCCCATGTAAGTTATGGGGCAGTTACAGTACACTTTTCAAAACGTGTTTTTCAGACCGAAATAAACACGTTTTTTCAGACAACTGAATCCCTATGTAACGGCAAGGCTCAGAAGAGCCCACACACTCTGCTCTTAACCCCAGTGTGCAGAAAGTGTCAAAACGTGTTTTTCAGCAGAAAAAAACATGTTTCTGCAAGTTTGGTCAACCCCATGTAAGTTATGGGGCAGTAACAGCACTTTTTTCAAAACGTGTTTTTCAGCCCGAAATAAACGCGTTTTTTCAGACAACTGAATCCCTATGTAACTGCAAGGCTCAGAAGAGCCCACACACTCTGCTCTTAACCCCAGTGTGCAGAAAGTGTCAAAACGTGTTTTTCAGCAGAAATAAACATGTTTCTGCAAGTTTGGTCAACCCCTTGTAAGTTATGGGGCAGTAACAGCACTTTTTTCAAAACGTGTTTTTCAGCCCGAAATAAACGCCTTTTTTCAGACAACTGAATCCCTATGTAACTGCAAAGCTCAGAAGAGCCCACACACTCAGCTCTTAACCCCAGTGTGCAGAAAGTGTCAAAACGTGTCTTTCAGCAGAAATAAACATGTTTCTGCAAGTTTGGTCAACCCCATGTAAGTTATGGGGCAGTTACAGTACTCTTTTCAAAACGTGTTTTTCAGCCCGAAATAAACGCGTTTTTTCAGACATCTGAATCCCTATGTAACTGCAAAGCTCAGAAGAGCCCACACACTCAGCTCTTAACCCCAGTGTGCAGAAAGTGTCAAAACATGTTTTTCAGCAGAAATAAACATGTTTCTGCAAGTTTGGTCAACCCCATGTAAGTTATGGGGCAGAAACAGCACTTTTTTCAAAACGTGTTTTTCAGCCCGAAATAAACGCGTTTTTTCAGACAACTGAATCCCTATGTAACTGCAAGGCTCAGAAGAGCCCACACACTCAGCTCTTAACCCCACTGTGCAGAAAGTGTCAAAACATGTTTTTCAACAGAAATAAACATGTTTCTGCAAGTTTGGTCAACCCCATGTAAGTTATGGGGCAGTAACAGCACTTTTTTCAAAACGTGTTTTTCAGCCCGAAATAAACGCGTTTTTTCAGACAACTGAATCCCTATGTAACTGCAAGGCTCAGAAGAGCCCACACACTCTGCTCTTAACCCCAGTGTGCAGAAAGTGTCAAAACGTGTTTTTCAGCAGAAATAAACATGTTTCTGCAAGTTTGGTCAACCCCATGTAAGTTATGGGGCAGTAACAGCACTTTTTTCAAAACGTGTTTTTCAGCCCGAAATAAACGCCTTTTTTTCAGACAACTGAATCCCTATGTAACTGCAAAGCTCAGAAGAGCCCACACACTCAGCTCTTAACCCCAGTGTGCAGAAAGTGTCAAAACATGTTTTTCAGCAGAAATAAACATGTTTCTGCAAGTTTGGTCAACCCCATGTAAGTTATGGGGCAGTAACAGCACTTTTTTCAAAACGTGTTTTTCAGCCCGAAATAAACGCATTTTTTCAGACAACTGAATCCCTATGTAACTGCAAGGCTCAGAAGAGCCCACACACTCAGCTCTTAACCCCACTGTGCAGAAAGTGTCAAAACATGTTTTTCAACAGAAATAAACATGTTTCTGCAAGTTTGGTCAACCCCATGTAAGTTATGGGGCAGTAACAGCACTTTTTTCAAAACGTGTTTTTCAGCCCGAAATAAACGCGTTTTTTCAGACAACTGAATCCCTATGTAACTGCAAGGCTCAGAAGAGCCCACACACTCTGCTCTTAACCCCAGTGTGCAGAAAGTGTCAAAACGTGTTTTTCAGCAGAAATAAACATGTTTCTGCAAGTTTGGTCAACCCCATGTAAGTTATGGGGCAGTAACAGCACTTTTTTCAAAACGTGTTTTTCAGCCCGAAATAAACGCCTTTTTTCAGACAACTGAATCCCTATGTAACTGCAAAGCTCAGAAGAGCCCACACACTCAGCTCTTAACCCCAGTGTGCAGAAAGTGTCAAAACATGTTTTTCAGCAGAAATAAACATGTTTCTGCAAGTTTGGTCAACCCCATGTAAGTTATGGGGCAGTAACAGCACTTTTTTCAAAACGTGTTTTTCAGCCCGAAATAAACGCGTTTTTTCAGACAACTGAATCCCTATGTAACTGCAAGGCTCAGAAGAGCCCACACACTCAGCTCTTAACCCCACTGTGCAGAAAGTGTCAAAACATGTTTTTCAGCAGAAATAAACATGTTTCTGCAAGTTTGGTCAACCCCATGTAAGTTATGGGGCAGTTACAGTACACTTTTCAAAACATGTTTTTCAGCCCGAAATAAACGCGTTTTTTCAGACAACTGAATCCCTATGTAACTGCAAGGCTCAGAAGAGCCCACACACTCAGCTCTTAACCCCACTGTGCAGAAAGTGTCAAAACATGTTTTTCAACAGAAATAAACATGTTTCTGCAAGTTTGGTCAACCCCATGTAAGTTATGGGGCAGTAACAGCACTTTTTTCAAAACGTGTTTTTCAGCCCGAAATAAACGCGTTTTTTCAGACAACTGAATCCCTATGTAACTGCAAGGCTCAGAAGAGCCCACACACTCTGCTCTTAACCCCAGTGTGCAGAAAGTGTCAAAACGTGTTTTTCAGCAGAAATAAACATGTTTCTGCAAGTTTGGTCAACCCCATGTAAGTTATGGGGCAGTAACAGCACTTTTTTCAAAACGTGTTTTTCAGCCCGAAATAAACGCCTTTTTTCAGACAACTGAATCCCTATGTAACTGCAAAGCTCAGAAGAGCCCACACACTCAGCTCTTAACCCCAGTGTGCAGAAAGTGTCAAAACATGTTTTTCAGCAGAAATAAACATGTTTCTGCAAGTTTGGTCAACCCCATGTAAGTTATGGGGCAGTAACAGCACTTTTTTCAAAACGTGTTTTTCAGCCCGAAATAAACGCGTTTTTTCAGACAACTGAATCCCTATGTAACTGCAAGGCTCAGAAGAGCCCACACACTCAGCTCTTAACCCCACTGTGCAGAAAGTGTCAAAACATGTTTTTCAACAGAAATAAACATGTTTCTGCAAGTTTGGTCAACCCCATGTAAGTTATGGGGCAGTTACAGTACACTTTTCAAAACGTGTTTTTCAGCCCGAAATAAACACGTTTTTTCAGACAACTGAATCCCTATGTAACTGCAAGGCTCAGAAGAGCCCACACACTCAGCTCTTAACCCCACTGTGCAGAAAGTGTCAAAACATGTTTTTCAGCAGAAATAAACATGTTTCTGCAAGTTTGGTCAACCCCATGTAAGTTATGGGGCAGTTACAGTACACTTTTCAAAACGTGTTTTTCAGCCCGAAATAAACGCGTTTTTTCAGACAACTGAATCCCTATGTAACTGCAAGGCTCAGAAGAGCCCACACACTCAGCTCTTAACCCCACTGTGCAGAAAGTGTCAAAACATGTTTTTCAACAGAAATAAACATGTTTCTGCAAGTTTGGTCAACCCCATGTAAGTTATGGGGCAGTAACAGCACTTTTTTCAAAACGTGTTTTTCAGCCCGAAATAAACGCGTTTTTTCAGACAACTGAATCCCTATGTAACTGCAAGGCTCAGAAGAGCCCACACACTCTGCTCTTAACCCCAGTGTGCAGAAAGTGTCAAAACGTGTTTTTCAGCAGAAATAAACATGTTTCTGCAAGTTTGGTCAACCCCATGTAAGTTATGGGGCAGTAACAGCACTTTTTTCAAAACGTGTTTTTCAGCCCGAAATAAACGCCTTTTTTCAGACAACTGAATCCCTATGTAACTGCAAAGCTCAGAAGAGCCCACACACTCAGCTCTTAACCCCAGTGTGCAGAAAGTGTCAAAACATGTTTTTCAGCAGAAATAAACATGTTTCTGCAAGTTTGGTCAACCCCATGTAAGTTATGGGGCAGTAACAGCACTTTTTTCAAAACGTGTTTTTCAGCCCGAAATAAACGCCTTTTTTCAGACAACTGAATCCCTATGTAACTGCAAAGCTCAGAAGAGCCCACACACTCAGCTCTTAACCCCAGTGTGCAGAAAGTGTCAAAACATGTTTTTCAGCAGAAATAAACATGTTTCTGCAAGTTTGGTCAACCCCATGTAAGTTATGGGGCAGTAACAGCACTTTTTTCAAAACGTGTTTTTCAGCCCGAAATAAACGCGTTTTTTCAGACAACTGAATCCCTATGTAACTGCAAGGCTCAGAAGAGCCCACACACTCAGCTCTTAACCCCACTGTGCAGAAAGTGTCAAAACATGTTTTTCAACAGAAATAAACATGTTTCTGCAAGTTTGGTCAACCCCATGTAAGTTATGGGGCAGTTACAGTACACTTTTCAAAACGTGTTTTTCAGCCCGAAATAAACACGTTTTTTCAGACAACTGAATCCCTATGTAACTGCAAGGCTCAGAAGAGCCCACACACTCAGCTCTTAACCCCACTGTGCAGAAAGTGTCAAAACATGTTTTTCAGCAGAAATAAACATGTTTCTGCAAGTTTGGTCAACCCCATGTAAGTTATGGGGCAGTTACAGTACACTTTTCAAAACGTGTTTTTCAGCCCGAAATAAACGCGTTTTTTCAGACAACTGAATCCCTATGTAACTGCAAGGCTTAGAAGAGCCCACACACTCTGCTCTTAACCCCACTGTGCAGAAAGTGTCAAAACGTGTTTTTCAGCAGAAAAAAACATGTTTCTGGAAGTTTGGTCAACCCCATGTAAGTTATGGGGCAGTAACAGCACTTTTTTCAAAACGTGTTTTTCAGCCCGAAATAAACGCGCTTTTTCAGACAACTGAATCCCTATGTAACTGCAAGGCTCAGAAGAGCCCACACACTCTGCTCTTAACCCCAGTGTGCAGAAAGTGTCAAAACGTGTTTTTCAGCAGAAATAAACATGTTTCTGCAAGTTTGGTCAACCCCATGTAAGTTAAGGGGCAGTAACAGCACTTTTTTCAAAACGTGTTTTTCAGCCCGAAATAAACGCGTTTTTTCAGACAACTGAATCCCTATGTAACTGCAAGGCTCAGAAGAGCCCACACACTCTGCTCTTAACCCCAGTGTGCAGAAAGTGTCAAAACGTGTTTTTCAGCAGAAATAAACATGTTTCTGCAAGTTTGGTCAACCCCATGTAAGTTATGGGGCAGTAACAGATCTTTTTTCAAAACGTGTTTTTCAGCCCGAAATAAACGCCTTTTTTCAGACAACTGAATCCCTATGTAACTGCAAAGCTCAGAAGAGCCCACACACTCAGCTCTTAACCCCACTGTGCAGAAAGTGCCAAAATATGTTTTTCAGCAGAAATAAACATGTTTCTGCAAGTTTGGTCAACCCCATGTAAGATATGGGGCAGTTACAGTACACTTTTCAAAACGTGTTTTTCAGCCCGAAATAAACACGTTTTTTCAGACAACTGAATCCCTATGTAACTGCAAGGCTCAGAAGAGCCCACACACTCTGCTCTTAACCCCAGTGTGCAGAAAGTGTCAAAACGTGTTTTTCAGCAGAAATAAACATGTTTCTGCAAGTTTGGTCAATCCCATGTAAGTTATGGGGCAGTAACAGCACTTTTTTCAAAACGTGTTTTTCAGCCCGAAATAAACACGTTTTTTCAGACAACTGAATCCCTATGTAACTGCAAGGCTCAGAAGAGCCCACACACTCAGCTCTTAACCCCACTGTGCAGAAAGTGTCAAAACATGTTTTTCAGCAGAAATAAACATGTTTCTGCAAGTTTGGTCAACCCCATGTAAGTTATGGGGCAGTTACAGTACACTTTTCAAAACGTGTTTTTCAGCCCGAAATAAACACGTTTTTTCAGACAACTGAATCCCTATGTAACTGCAAGGCTCAGAAGAGCCCACACACTCTGCTCTTAACCCCAGTGTGCAGAAAGTGTCAAAACGTGTTTTTCAGCAGAAATAAACATGTTTCTGCAAGTTTGGTCAACCCCATGTAAGTTATGGGGCAGTTACAGCACTTTTTTCAAAACGTGTTTTTCAGCCCGAAATAAACGCCTTTTTTCAGACAACTGAATCCCTATGTAACTGCAAAGCTCAGAAGAGCCAACACACTCAGCTCTTAACCCCAGTGTGCAGAAAGTGTCAAAACGTGTTTTTCAGCAGAAATAAACATGTTTCTGCAAGTTTGGTCAACCCCATGTAAGTTATGGGGCAGTAACAGCACTTTTTTCAAAACGTGTTTTTCAGCCCGAAATAAACGCGCTTTTTCAGACAACTGAATCCCTATGTAACTGCAAGGCTCAGAAGAGCCCACACACTCTGCTCTTAACCCCAGTGTGCAGAAAGTGTCAAAACGTGTTTTTCAGCAGAAATAAACATGTTTCTGCAAGTTTGGTCAACCCCATGTAAGTTATGGGGCAGTAACAGCACTTTTTTCATAACGTGTTTTTCAGCCCGAAATAAACGCGTTTTTTCAGACAACTGAATCCCTATGTAACTGCAAGGCTCAGAAGAGCCCACACACTCTGCTCTTAACCCCACTGTGCAGAAAGTGTCAAAACATGTTTTTCAACAGAAATAAACATGTTTCTGCAAGTTTGGTCAACCCCATGTAAGTTATGGGGCAGTTACAGTACACTTTTCAAAACGTGTTTTTCAGCCCGAAATAAACACGTTTTTTCAGACAACAGAATCCCTATGTAACTGCAAGGCTCAGAAGAGCCCACACACTCAGCTCTTAACCCCACTGTGCAGAAAGTGTCAAAACATGTTTTTCAGCAGAAATAAACATGTTTCTGCAAGTTTGGTCAACCCCATGTAAGTTATGGGGCAGTTACAGTACACTTTTCAAAACATGTTTTTCAGCCCGAAATAAACGCGTTTTTTCAGACAACTGAATCCCTATGTAACTGCAAGGCTTTGAAGAGCCCACACACTCTGCTCTTAACCCCACTGTGCAGAAAGTGTCAAAACGTGTTTTTCAGCAGAAAAAAACATGTTTCTGGAAGTTTGGTCAACCCCATGTAAGTTATGGGGCAGTTACAGCACTTTTTTCAAAACGTGTTTTTCAGCCCGAAATAAACGCGTTTTTTCAGACAACTGAATCCCTATGTAACTGCAAAGCTCAGAAGAGCCCACACACTCAGCTCTTAACCCCAGTGTGCAGAAAGTGTCAAAACATGTTTTTCAGCAGAAATAAACATGTTTCTGCAAGTTTGGTCAACCCCATGTAAGTTATGGGGCAGTAACAGCACTTTTTTCAAAACGTGTTTTTCAGCCCGAAATAAACGCGCTTTTTCAGACAACTGAATCCCTATGTAACTGCAAGGCTCAGAAGAGCCCACACACTCTGCTCTTAACCCCAGTGTGCAGAAAGTGTCAAAACGTGTTTTTCAGCAGAAATAAACATGTTTCTGCAAGTTTGGTCAACCCCATGTAAGTTATGGGGCAGTAACAGCACTTTTTTCAAAACGTGTTTTTCAGCCCGAAATAAACGCGTTTTTTCAGACAACTGAATCCCTATGTAACTGCAAGGCTCAGAAGAGCCCACACACTCTGCTCTTAACCCCAGTGTGCAGAAAGTGTCAAAACATGTTTGTCAGCAGAAATAAACATGTTTCTGCAAGTTTGGTCAACCCCATGTAAGTTATGGGGCAGTAACAGCACTTTTTTCAAAACGTGTTTTTCAGCCCGAAATAAACGCCTTTTTTCAGACAACTGAATCCCTATGTAACTGCAAAGCTCAGAAGAGCCCACACACTCAGCTCTTAATCCCACTGTGCAGAAAGTGCCAAAACATGTTTTTCAGCAGAAAGAAACATGTTTCTGCAAGTTTGGTCAACCCCATGTAAGATATGGGGCAGTTACAGTACACTTTTCAAAACGTGTTTTTCAGCCCGAAATAAACACGTTTTTTCAGACAACTGAATCCCTATGTAACTGCAAGGCTCAGAAGAGCCCACACACTCTGCTCTTAACCCCAGTGTGCAGAAAGTGTCAAAACGTGTTTTTCAGCAGAAATAAACATGTTTCTGCAAGTTTGGTCAATCCCATGTAAGTTATGGGGCAGTAACAGCACTTTTTTCAAAACGTGTTTTTCAGCCCGAAATAAACGCCTTTTTTCAGACAACTGAATCCCTATGTAACTGCAAAGCTCAGAAGAGCCCACACACTCAGCTCTTAACCCCACTGTGCAGAAAGTGTCAAAACATGTTTTTCAGCAGAAATAAACATGTTTCTGCAAGTTTGGTCAACTCCATGTAAGTTATGGGGCAGTTACAGTACACTTTTCAAAACGTGTTTTTCAGACCGAAATAAACATGTTTTTTCAGACAACTGAATCCCTATGTAACTGCAAGGCTCAGAAGAGCCCACACACTCAGCTCTTAACCCCACTGTGCAGAAAGTGTCAAAACATGTTTTTCAGCAGAAATAAACATGTTTCTGCAAGTTTGGTCAACCCCATGTAAGTTATGGGGCAGTTACAGTACACTTTTCAAAACGTGTTTTTCAGCCCGAAATAAACGCGTTTTTTCAGACAACTGAATCCCTATGTAACTGCAAGGCTTAGAAGAGCCCACACACTCTGCTCTTAACCCCACTGTGCAGAAAGTGTCAAAACGTGTTTTTCAGCAGAAAAAAACATGTTTCTGGAAGTTTGGTCAACCCCATGTAAGTTATGGGGCAGTTACAGCACTTTTTTCAAAACGTGTTTTTCAGCCCGAAATAAACGCGTTTTTTCAGACAACTGAATCCCTATGTAACTGCAAAGCTCAGAAGAGCCCACACACTCAGCTCTTAACCCCAGTGTGCAGAAAGTGTCAAAACATGTTTTTCAGCAGAAATAAACATGTTTCTGCAAGTTTGGTCAACCCCATGTAAGTTATGGGGCAGTAACAGCACTTTTTTCAAAACGTGTTTTTCAGCCTGAAATAAACGCCTTTTTTCAGACAACTGAATCCCTATGTAACTGCAAAGCTCAGAAGAGCCCACACACTCAGCTCTTAACCCCACTGTGCAGAAAGTGCCAAAACATGTTTTTCAGCAGAAATAAACATGTTTCTGCAAGTTTGGTCAACCCCATGTAAGATATGGGGCAGTTACAGTACACTTTTCAAAACGTGTTTTTCAGCCCGAAATAAACACGTTTTTTCAGACAACTGAATCCCTATGTAACTGCAAGGCTCAGAAGAGCCCACACACTCTGCTCTTAACCCCAGTGTGCAGAAAGTGTCAAAACGTGTTTTTCAGCAGAAATAAACATGTTTCTGCAAGTTTGGTCAATCCCATGTAAGTTATGGGGCAGTAACAGCACTTTTTTCAAAACGTGTTTTTCAGCCCGAAATAAACGCCTTTTTTCAGACAACTGAATCCCTATTTAACTGCAAAGCTCAGAAGAGCCCACACACTCAGCTCTTAACAACACTGTGCAGAAAGTGTCAAAACATGTTTTTCAGCAGAAATAAACATGTTTCTGCAAGTTTGGTCAACTCCATGTAAGTTATGGGGCAGTTACAGTACACTTTTCAAAACGTGTTTTTCAGACCGAAATAAACACGTTTTTTCAGACAACTGAATCCCTATGTAACAGCAAGGCTCAGAAGAGCCCACACACTCTGCTCTTAACCCCAGTGTGCAGAAAGTGTCAAAACGTGTTTTTCAGCAGAAATAAACATGTTTCTGCAAGTTTGGTCAACCCCATGTAAGTTATGGGGCAGTAACAGCACTTTTTTCAAAACGTGTTTTTCAGCCCGAAATAAACGCGTTTTTTCAGACAACTGAATCCCTATGTAACTGCAAGGCTCAGAAGAGCCCACACACTCTGCTCTTAACCCCAGTGTGCAGAAAGTGTCAAAACGTGTTTTTCAGCAGAAATAAACATGTTTCTTCAAGTTTGGTCAACCCCATGTAAGTTATGGGGCAGTAACAGCACTTTTTTCAAAACGTGTTTTTCAGCCCGAAATAAACGCCTTTTTTCAGACAACTGAATCCCTATGTAACTGCAAAGCTCAGAAGAGCCCACACACTCAGCTCTTAACCCCAGTGTGCAGAAAGTGTCAAAACATGTTTTTCAGCAGAAATAAACATGTTTCTGCAAGTTTGGTCAACCCCATGTAAGTTATGGGGCAGTAACAGCACTTTTTTCAAAACGTGTTTTTCAGCCCGAAATAAACGCGTTTTTTCAGACAACTGAATCCCTATGTAACTGCAAGGCTCAGAAGAGCCCACACACTCTGCTCTTAACCCCAGTGTGCAGAAAGTGTCAAAACGTGTTTTTCAGCAGAAATAAACATGTTTCTGCAAGTTTGGTCAACCCCATGTAAGTTATGGGGCAGTTACAGTACTCTTTTCAAAACGTGTTTTTCAGCCCGAAATAAACGCGTTTTTTCAGACAACTGAATCCCTATGTAACTGCAAAGCTCAGAAGAGCCCACACACTCAGCTCTTAACCCCAGTGTGCAGAAAGTGTCAAAACATGTTTTTCAGCAGAAATAAACATGTTTCTGCAAGTTTGGTCAACCCCATGTAAGTTATGGGGCAGAAACAGCACTTTTTTCAAAACGTGTTTTTCAGCCCGAAATAAACGCGTTTTTTCAGACAACTGAATCCCTATGTAACTGCAAGGCTCAGAAGAGCCCACACACTCAGCTCTTAACCCCACTGTGCAGAAAGTGTCAAAACATGTTTTTCAACAGAAATAAACATGTTTCTGCAAGTTTGGTCAACCCCATGTAAGTTATGGGGCAGTTACAGTACACTTTTCAAAACGTGTTTTTCAGCCCGAAATAAACACGTTTTTTCAGACAACTGAATCCCTATGTAACTGCAAGGCTCAGAAGAGCCCACACACTCAGCTCTTAACCCCACTGTGCAGAAAGTGTCAAAACATGTTTTTCAGCAGAAATAAACATGTTTCTGCAAGTTTGGTCAACCCCATGTAAGTTATGGGGCAGTTACAGTACACTTTTCAAAACGTGTTTTTCAGCCCGAAATAAACGCGTTTTTTCAGACAACTGAATCCCTATGTAACTGCAAGGCTTAGAAGAGCCCACACACTCAGCTCTTAACCCCAGTGTGCAGAAAGTGTCAAAACATGTTTTTCAGCAGAAATAAACATGTTTCTGCAAGTTTGGTCAACCCCATGTAAGTTATGGGGCAGTAACAGCACTTTTTTCAAAACGTGTTTTTCAGCCCGAAATAAACGCGTTTTTTCAGACAACTGAATCCCTATGTAACTGCAAGGCTCAGAAGAGCCCACACACTCTGCTCTTAACCCCAGTGTGCAGAAAGTGTCAAAACGTGTTTTTCAGCAGAAATAAACATGTTTCTGCAAGTTTGGTCAACCCCATGTAAGTTATGGGGCAGTTACAGTACTCTTTTCAAAACGTGTTTTTCAGCCCGAAATAAACGCGTTTTTTCAGACAACTGAATCCCTATGTAACTGCAAAGCTCAGAAGAGCCCACACACTCAGCTCTTAACCCCAGTGTGCAGAAAGTGTCAAAACATGTTTTTCAGCAGAAATAAACATGTTTCTGCAAGTTTGGTCAACCCCATGTAAGTTATGGGGCAGAAACAGCACTTTTTTCAAAACGTGTTTTTCAGCCCGAAATAAACGCGTTTTTTCAGACAACTGAATCCCTATGTAACTGCAAGGCTCAGAAGAGCCCACACACTCAGCTCTTAACCCCACTGTGCAGAAAGTGTCAAAACATGTTTTTCAGCAGAAATAAACATGTTTCTGCAAGTTTGGTCAACCCCATGTAAGTTATGGGGCAGTTACAGTACACTTTTCAAAACGTGTTT
The DNA here is from genome assembly GCF_040954835.1 of Lepisosteus oculatus. NCBI lineage: Eukaryota > Metazoa > Chordata > Actinopteri > Semionotiformes > Lepisosteidae > Lepisosteus > Lepisosteus oculatus. The sequence continues at coordinate 63,732 of NW_027167653.1, read as the reverse complement.
TTCAGCCCGAAATAAACGCGTTTTTTCAGACAACTGAATCCCTATGTAACTGCAAGGCTTAGAAGAGCCCACACACTCAGCTCTTAACCCCAGTGTGCAGAAAGTGTCAAAACATGTTTTTCAGCAGAAATAAACATGTTTCTGCAAGTTTGGTCAACCCCATGTAAGTTATGGGGCAGTAACAGCACTTTTTTCAAAACGTGTTTTTCAGCCCGAAATAAACGCCTTTTTTCAGACAACTGAATCCCTATGTAACTGCAAGGCTCAGAAGAGCCCACACACTCAGCTCTTAACCCCACTGTGCAGAAAGTGTCAAAACATGTTTTTCAACAGAAATAAACATGTTTCTGCAAGTTTGGTCAACCCCATGTAAGTTATGGGGCAGTTACAGTACACTTTTCAAAACGTGTTTTTCAGCCCGAAATAAACACGTTTTTTCAGACAACTGAATCCCTATGTAACTGCAAGGCTCAGAAGAGCCCACACACTCAGCTCTTAACCCCACTGTGCAGAAGTGTCAAAACATGTTTTTCAGCAGAAATAAACATGTTTCTGCAAGTTTGGTCAACCCCATGTAAGATATGGGGCAGTTACAGTACACTTTTCAAAACGTGTTTTTCAGCCCGAAATAAACACGTTTTTTCAGACAACTGAATCCCTATGTAACTGCAAGGCTCAGAAGAGCCCACACACTCTGCTCTTAACCCCAGTGTGCAGAAAGTGTCAAAACGTGTTTTTCAGCAGAAATAAACATGTTTCTGCAAGTTTGGTCAATCCCATGTAAGTTATGGGGCAGTAACAGCACTTTTTCAAAACGTGTTTTTCAGCCCGAAATAAACGCCTTTTTTCAGACAACTGAATCCCTATTTAACTGCAAAGCTCAGAAGAGCCCACACACTCAGCTCTTAACAACACTGTGCAGAAAGTGTCAAAACATGTTTTTCAGCAGAAATAAACATGTTTCTGCAAGTTTGGTCAACTCCATGTAAGTTATGGGGCAGTTACAGTACACTTTTCAAAACGTGTTTTTCAGACCGAAATAAACACGTTTTTTCAGACAACTGAATCCCTATGTAACAGCAAGGCTCAGAAGAGCCCACACACTCTGCTCTTAACCCCAGTGTGCAGAAAGTGTCAAAACGTGTTTTTCAGCAGAAATAAACATGTTTCTGCAAGTTTGGTCAACCCCATGTAAGTTATGGGGCAGTAACAGCACTTTTTTCAAAACGTGTTTTTCAGCCCGAAATAAACGCGTTTTTTCAGACAACTGAATCCCTATGTAACTGCAAGGCTCAGAAGAGCCCACACACTCTGCTCTTAACCCCAGTGTGCAGAAAGTGTCAAAACGTGTTTTTCAGCAGAAATAAACATGTTTCTTCAAGTTTGGTCAACCCCATGTAAGTTATGGGGCAGTAACAGCACTTTTTTCAAAACGTGTTTTTCAGCCCGAAATAAACGCCTTTTTTCAGACAACTGAATCCCTATGTAACTGCAAAGCTCAGAAGAGCCCACACACTCAGCTCTTAACCCCAGTGTGCAGAAAGTGTCAAAACATGTTTTTCAGCAGAAATAAACATGTTTCTGCAAGTTTGGTCAACCCCATGTAAGTTATGGGGCAGTAACAGCACTTTTTTCAAAACGTGTTTTTCAGCCCGAAATAAACGCGTTTTTTCAGACAACTGAATCCCTATGTAACTGCAAGGCTCAGAAGAGCCCACACACTCTGCTCTTAACCCCAGTGTGCAGAAAGTGTCAAAACGTGTTTTTCAGCAGAAATAAACATGTTTCTGCAAGTTTGGTCAACCCCATGTAAGTTATGGGGCAGTTACAGTACTCTTTTCAAAACGTGTTTTTCAGCCCGAAATAAACGCGTTTTTTCAGACAACTGAATCCCTATGTAACTGCAAAGCTCAGAAGAGCCCACACACTCAGCTCTTAACCCCAGTGTGCAGAAAGTGTCAAAACATGTTTTTCAGCAGAAATAAACATGTTTCTGCAAGTTTGGTCAACCCCATGTAAGTTATGGGGCAGAAACAGCACTTTTTTCAAAACGTGTTTTTCAGCCCGAAATAAACGCGTTTTTTCAGACAACTGAATCCCTATGTAACTGCAAGGCTCAGAAGAGCCCACACACTCAGCTCTTAACCCCACTGTGCAGAAAGTGTCAAAACATGTTTTTCAACAGAAATAAACATGTTTCTGCAAGTTTGGTCAACCCCATGTAAGTTATGGGGCAGTTACAGTACACTTTTCAAAACGTGTTTTTCAGCCCGAAATAAACACGTTTTTTCAGACAACTGAATCCCTATGTAACTGCAAGGCTCAGAAGAGCCCACACACTCAGCTCTTAACCCCACTGTGCAGAAAGTGTCAAAACATGTTTTTCAGCAGAAATAAACATGTTTCTGCAAGTTTGGTCAACCCCATGTAAGTTATGGGGCAGTTACAGTACACTTTTCAAAACGTGTTTTTCAGCCCGAAATAAACGCGTTTTTTCAGACAACTGAATCCCTATGTAACTGCAAGGCTTAGAAGAGCCCACACACTCAGCTCTTAACCCCAGTGTGCAGAAAGTGTCAAAACATGTTTTTCAGCAGAAATAAACATGTTTCTGCAAGTTTGGTCAACCCCATGTAAGTTATGGGGCAGTAACAGCACTTTTTTCAAAACGTGTTTTTCAGCCCGAAATAAACGCGTTTTTTCAGACAACTGAATCCCTATGTAACTGCAAGGCTCAGAAGAGCCCACACACTCTGCTCTTAACCCCAGTGTGCAGAAAGTGTCAAAACGTGTTTTTCAGCAGAAATAAACATGTTTCTGCAAGTTTGGTCAACCCCATGTAAGTTATGGGGCAGTTACAGTACTCTTTTCAAAACGTGTTTTTCAGCCCGAAATAAACGCGTTTTTTCAGACAACTGAATCCCTATGTAACTGCAAAGCTCAGAAGAGCCCACACACTCAGCTCTTAACCCCAGTGTGCAGAAAGTGTCAAAACATGTTTTTCAGCAGAAATAAACATGTTTCTGCAAGTTTGGTCAACCCCATGTAAGTTATGGGGCAGAAACAGCACTTTTTTCAAAACGTGTTTTTCAGCCCGAAATAAACGCGTTTTTTCAGACAACTGAATCCCTATGTAACTGCAAGGCTCAGAAGAGCCCACACACTCAGCTCTTAACCCCACTGTGCAGAAAGTGTCAAAACATGTTTTTCAACAGAAATAAACATGTTTCTGCAAGTTTGGTCAACCCCATGTAAGTTATGGGGCAGTTACAGTACACTTTTCAAAACGTGTTTTTCAGCCCGAAATAAACACGTTTTTTCAGACAACTGAATCCCTATGTAACTGCAAGGCTCAGAAGAGCCCACACACTCAGCTCTTAACCCCACTGTGCAGAAAGTGTCAAAACATGTTTTTCAGCAGAAATAAACATGTTTCTGCAAGTTTGGTCAACCCCATGTAAGTTATGGGGCAGTTACAGTACACTTTTCAAAACGTGTTTTTCAGCCCGAAATAAACGCGTTTTTTCAGACAACTGAATCCCTATGTAACTGCAAGGCTTAGAAGAGCCCACACACTCAGCTCTTAACCCCAGTGTGCAGAAAGTGTCAAAACATGTTTTTCAGCAGAAATAAACATGTTTCTGCAAGTTTGGTCAACCCCATGTAAGTTATGGGGCAGTAACAGCACTTTTTTCAAAACGTGTTTTTCAGCCCGAAATAAACGCCTTTTTTCAGACAACTGAATCCCTATGTAACTGCAAGGCTCAGAAGAGCCCACACACTCAGCTCTTAACCCCACTGTGCAGAAAGTGTCAAAACATGTTTTTCAACAGAAATAAACATGTTTCTGCAAGTTTGGTCAACCCCATGTAAGTTATGGGGCAGTTACAGTACACTTTTCAAAACGTGTTTTTCAGCCCGAAATAAACACGTTTTTTCAGACAACTGAATCCCTATGTAACTGCAAGGCTCAGAAGAGCCCACACACTCAGCTCTTAACCCCACTGTGCAGAAGTGTCAAAACATGTTTTTCAGCAGAAATAAACATGTTTCTGCAAGTTTGGTCAACCCCATGTAAGTTATGGGGCAGTTACAGTACACTTTTCAAAACGTGTTTTTCAGCCCGAAATAAACACGTTTTTTCAGACAACTGAATCCCTATGTAACTGCAAGGCTCAGAAGAGCCCACACACTCTGCTCTTAACCCCAGTGTGCAGAAAGTGTCAAAACGTGTTTTTCAGCAGAAATAAACATGTTTCTGCAAGTTTGGTCAACCCCATGTAAGTTATGGGGCAGTTACAGCACTTTTTTCAAAACGTGTTTTTCAGCCCGAAATAAACGCCTTTTTTCAGACAACTGAATCCCTATGTAACTGCAAAGCTCAGAAGAGCCCACACACTCAGCTCTTAACCCCAGTGTGCAGAAAGTGTCAACACATGTTTTTCAGCAGAAATAAACATGTTTCTGCAAGTTTGGTCAACCCCATGTAAGTTATGGGGCAGTTACAATACACTTTTCAAAACGTGTTTTTCAGCCCGAAATAAACGCCTTTTTTCAGACAACTGAATCCCTATGTAACTGCAAAGCTCAGAAGAGCCAACACACTCAGCTCTTAACCCCAGTGTGCAGAAAGTGTCAAAACGTGTTTTTCAGCAGAAATAAACATGTTTCTGCAAGTTTGGTCAACCCCATGTAAGTTATGGGGCAGTAACAGCACTTTTTTCAAAACGTGTTTTTCAGCCCGAAATAAACGCGCTTTTTCAGACAACTGAATCCCTATGTAACTGCAAGGCTCAGAAGAGCCCACACACTCTGCTCTTAACCCCAGTGTGCAGAAAGTGTCAAAACGTGTTTTTCAGCAGAAATAAACATGTTTCTGCAAGTTTGGTCAACCCCATGTAAGTTATGGGGCAGTAACAGCACTTTTTTCAAAACGTGTTTTTCAGCCCGAAATAAACGCGTTTTTTCAGACAACTGAATCCCTATGTAACTGCAAGGCTCAGAAGAGCCCACACACTCTGCTCTTAACCCCAGTGTGCAGAAAGTGTCAAAACGTGTTTTTCAGCAGAAATAAACATGTTTCTGCAAGTTTGGTCAACCCCATGTAAGTTATGGGGCAGTAACAGCACTTTTTTCAAAACGTGTTTTTCAGCCCGAAATAAACGCGTTTTTTCAGACAACTGAATCCCTATGTAACTGCAAGGCTCAGAAGAGCCCACACACTCAGCTCTTAACCCCACTGTGCAGAAAGTGTCAAAACATGTTTTTCAACAGAAATAAACATGTTTCTGCAAGTTTGGTCAACCCCATGTAAGTTATGGGGCAGTTACAGTACACTTTTCAAAACGTGTTTTTCAGCCCGAAATAAACACGTTTTTTCAGACAACTGAATCCCTATGTAACTGCAAGGCTCAGAAGAGCCCACACACTCAGCTCTTAACCCCACTGTGCAGAAAGTGTCAAAACATGTTTTTCAGCAGAAATAAACATGTTTCTGCAAGTTTGGTCAACCCCATGTAAGTTATGGGGCAGTTACAGTACACTTTTCAAAACGTGTTTTTCAGCCTGAAATAAACGCGTTTTTTCAGACAACTGAATCCCTATGTAACTGCAAGGCTTAGAAGAGCCCACACACTCTGCTCTTAACCCCACTGTGCAGAAAGTGTCAAAACGTGTTTTTCAGCAGAAAAAAACATGTTTCTGGAAGTTTGGTCAACCCCATGTAAGTTATGGGGCAGTTACAGCACTTTTTTCAAAACGTGTTTTTCAGCCCGAAATAAACGCGTTTTTTCAGACAACTGAATCCCTATGTAACTGCAAAGCTCAGAAGAGCCCACACACTCAGCTCTTAACCCCAGTGTGCAGAAAGTGTCAAAACATGTTTTTCAGCAGAAATAAACATGTTTCTGCAAGTTTGGTCAACCCCATGTAAGTTATGGGGCAGTAACAGCACTTTTTTCAAAACGTGTTTTTCAGCCCGAAATAAACGCCTTTTTTCAGACAACTGAATCCCTATGTAACTGCAAGGCTCAGAAGAGCCCACACACTCTGCTCTTAACCCCAGTGTGCAGAAAGTGTCAAAACGTGTTTTTCAGCAGAAATAAACATGTTTCTGCAAGTTTGGTCAACCCCATGTAAGTTATGGGGCAGTAACAGCACTTTTTTCAAAACGTGTTTTTCAGCCCGAAATAAACGCGTTTTTTCAGACAACTGAATCCCTATGTAACTGCAAGGCTCAGAAGAGCCCACACACTCTGCTCTTAACCCCAGTGTGCAGAAAGTGTCAAAACGTGTTTTTCAGCAGAAATAAACATGTTTCTGCAAGTTTGGTCAACCCCATGTAAGTTATGGGGCAGTAACAGCACTTTTTTCAAAACGTGTTTTTCAGCCCGAAATAAACGCCTGTTTTCAGACAACTGAATCCCTATGTAACTGCAAAGCTCAGAAGAGCCCACACACTCAGCTCTTAACCCCACTGTGCAGAAAGTGTCAAAACATGTTTTTCAGCAGAAATAAACATGTTTCTGCAAGTTTGGTCAACTCCATGTAAGTTATGGGGCAGTTACAGTACACTTTTCAAAACGTGTTTTTCAGACCGAAATAAACACGTTTTTTCAGACAACTGAATCCCTATGTAACGGCAAGGCTCAGAAGAGCCCACACACTCTGCTCTTAACCCCAGTGTGCAGAAAGTGTCAAAACGTGTTTTTCAGCAGAAATAAACATGTTTCTGCAAGTTTGGTCAACCCCATGTAAGTTATGGGGCAGTAACAGCACTTTTTTCAAAACGTGTTTTTCAGCCCGAAATAAACACGTTTTTTCAGACAACTGAATCCCTATGTAACTGCAAGGCTCAGAAGAGCCCACACACTCTGCTCTTAACCCCAGTGTGCAGAAAGTGTCAAAACGTGTTTTTCAGCAGAAATAAACATGTTTCTGCAAGTTTGGTCAACCCCATGTAAGTTATGGGGCAGTAACAGCACTTTTTTCAAAACGTGTTTTTCAGCCCGAAATAAACGCCTTTTTTCAGACAACTGAATCCCTATGTAACTGCAAAGCTCAGAAGAGCCCACACACTCAGCTCTTAACCCCAGTGTGCAGAAAGTGTCAAAACATGTTTTTCAGCAGAAATAAACATGTTTCTGCAAGTTTGGTCAACCCCATGTAAGTTATGGGGCAGTTACAGTACACTTTTCAAAACGTGTTTTTCAGCCCGAAATAAACGCGTTTTTTCAGACAACTGAATCCCTATGTAACTGCAAGGCTCAGAAGAGCCCACACACTCAGCTCTTAACCCCAGTGTGCAGAAAGTGTCAAAACATGTTTTTCAGCAGAAATAAACATGTTTCTGCAAGTTTGGTCAACCCCATGTAAGTTATGGGGCAGTAACAGCACTTTTTTCAAAACGTGTTTTTCAGCCCGAAATAAACACGCTTTTTCAGACAACTGAATCCCTATGTAACTGCAAGGCTCAGAAGAGCCCACACACTCTGCTCTTAACCCCAGTGTGCAGAAAGTGTCAAAACGTGTTTTTCAGCAGAAATAAACATGTTTCTGCAAGTTTGGTCAACCCCATGTAAGTTATGGGGCAGTAACAGCACTTTTTTCAAAACGTGTTTTTCAGCCCGAAATAAACGCGTTTTTTCAGACAACTGAATCCCTATGTAACTGCAAGGCTCAGAAGAGCCCACACACTCAGCTCTTAACCCCACTGTGCAGAAAGTGTCAAAACATGTTTTTCAACAGAAATAAACATGTTTCTGCAAGTTTGGTCAACCCCATGTAAGTTATGGGGCAGTTACAGTACACTTTTCAAAACGTGTTTTTCAGCCCGAAATAAACACGTTTTTTCAGACAACTGAATCCCTATGTAACTGCAAGGCTCAGAAGAGCCCACACACTCAGCTCTTAACCCCACTGTGCAGAAAGTGTCAAAACATGTTTTTCAGCAGAAATAAACATGTTTCTGCAAGTTTGGTCAACCCCATGTAAGTTATGGGGCAGTTACAGTACACTTTTCAAAACGTGTTTTTCAGCCTGAAATAAACGCGTTTTTTCAGACAACTGAATCCCTATGTAACTGCAAGGCTTAGAAGAGCCCACACACTCTGCTCTTAACCCCACTGTGCAGAAAGTGTCAAAACGTGTTTTTCAGCAGAAAAAAACATGTTTCTGGAAGTTTGGTCAACCCCATGTAAGTTATGGGGCAGTTACAGCACTTTTTTCAAAACGTGTTTTTCAGCCCGAAATAAACGCGTTTTTTCAGACAACTGAATCCCTATGTAACTGCAAAGCTCAGAAGAGCCCACACACTCAGCTCTTAACCCCAGTGTGCAGAAAGTGTCAAAACATGTTTTTCAGCAGAAATAAACATGTTTCTGCAAGTTTGGTCAACCCCATGTAAGTTATGGGGCAGTAACAGCACTTTTTTCAAAACGTGTTTTTCAGCCCGAAATAAACGCCTTTTTTCAGACAACTGAATCCCTATGTAACTGCAAGGCTCAGAAGAGCCCACACACTCTGCTCTTAACCCCAGTGTGCAGAAAGTGTCAAAACGTGTTTTTCAGCAGAAATAAACATGTTTCTGCAAGTTTGGTCAACCCCATGTAAGTTATGGGGCAGTAACAGCACTTTTTTCAAAACGTGTTTTTCAGCCCGAAATAAACGCCTGTTTTCAGACAACTGAATCCCTATGTAACTGCAAAGCTCAGAAGAGCCCACACACTCAGCTCTTAACCCCACTGTGCAGAAAGTGTCAAAACATGTTTTTCAGCAGAAATAAACATGTTTCTGCAAGTTTGGTCAACTCCATGTAAGTTATGGGGCAGTTACAGTACACTTTTCAAAACGTGTTTTTCAGACCGAAATAAACACGTTTTTTCAGACAACTGAATCCCTATGTAACGGCAAGGCTCAGAAGAGCCCACACACTCTGCTCTTAACCCCAGTGTGCAGAAAGTGTCAAAACGTGTTTTTCAGCAGAAATAAACATGTTTCTGCAAGTTTGGTCAACCCCATGTAAGTTATGGGGCAGTAACAGCACTTTTTTCAAAACGTGTTTTTCAGCCCGAAATAAACACGTTTTTTCAGACAACTGAATCCCTATGTAACTGCAAGGCTCAGAAGAGCCCACACACTCTGCTCTTAACCCCAGTGTGCAGAAAGTGTCAAAACGTGTTTTTCAGCAGAAATAAACATGTTTCTGGAAGTTTGGTCAACCCCATGTAAGTTATGGGGCAGTTACAGTACACTTTTCAAAACGTGTTTTTCAGCCCGAAATAAACGCCTTTTTTCAGACAACTGAATCCCTATGTAACTGCAAAGCTCAGAAGAGCCCACACACTCAGCTCTTAACCCCACTGTGCAGAAAGTGTTAAAACATGTTTTTCAGCAGAAATAAACATGTTTCTGCAAGTTTGGTCAACCCCATGTAAGTTATGGGGCAGTTACAGTACACTTTTCAAAACGTGTTTTTCAGCCCGAAATAAACACGTTTTTTCAGACAACTGAATCCCTATGTAACTGCAAGGCTCAGAAGAGCCCACACACTCTGCTCCTAACCCCAGTGTGCAGAAAGTGTCAAAACGTGTTTTTCAGCAGAAATAAACATGTTTCTGGAAGTTTGGTCAACCCCATGTAAGTTATGGGGCAGTTACAGCACTTTTTTCAAAACGTGTTTTTCAGCCCGAAATAAACACGTTTTTTCAGACAACTGAATCCCTATGTAACTGCAAAGCTCAGAAGAGCCCACACACTCAGCTCTTAACCCCAGTGTGCAGAGAGTGTCAACACATGTTTTTCAGCAGAAATAAACATGTTTCTGCAAGTTTGGTCAACCCCATGTAAGTTATGGGGCAGTTACAGCACTTTTTTCAAAACGTGTTTTTCAGCCCGAAATAAACGCGTTTTTTCAGACAACTGAATCCCTATGTAACTGCAAAGCTCAGAAGAGCCCACACACTCAGCTCTTAACCCCAGTGTGCAGAAAGTGTCAACACATGTTTTTCAGCAGAAATAAACATGTTTCTGCAAGTTTGGTCAACCCCATGTAAGTTATGGGGCAGTTACAGTACACTTTTCAAAACGTGTTTTTCAGCCCGAAATAAACGCCTTTTTTCAGACAACTGAATCCCTATGTAACTGCAAAGCTCAGAAGAACCCACACACTCAGCTCTTAACCCCAGTGTGCAGAAAGTGTCAAAACATGTTTTTCAGCAGAAATAAACATGTTTCTGCAAGTTTGGTCAACCCCATGTAAGTTATGGGGCAGTAACAGCACTTTTTTCAAAACGTGTTTTTCAGCCCGAAATAAACGCGTTTTTTCAGACAACTGAATCCCTATGTAACTGCAAGGCTCAGAAGAGCCCACACACTCTGCTCTTAACCCCAGTGTGCAGAAGGTGTCAAAACGTGTTTTTCAGCAGAAATAAACATGTTTCTGGAAGTTTGGTCAACCCCATGTAAGTTATGGGGCAGTTACAGTACACTTTTCAAAACGTGTTTTTCAGCCCGAAATAAACACGTTTTTTCAGACAACTGAATCCCTATGTAACTGCAAGGCTTAGAAGAGCCCACACACTCTGCTCTTAACCCCAGTGTGCAGAGAGTGTCAACACATGTTTTTCAGCAGAAATAAACATGTTTCTGCAAGTTTGGTCAACCCCATGTAAGTTATGGGGCAGTTACAGCACTTTTTTCAAAACGTGTTTTTCAGCCCGAAATAAACGCGTTTTTTCAGACAACTGAATCCCTATGTAACTGCAAAGCTCAGAAGAGCCCACACACTCAGCTCTTAACCCCAGTGTGCAGAAAGTGTCAACACATGTTTTTCAGCAGAAATAAACATGTTTCTGCAAGTTTGGTCAACCCCATGTAAGTTATGGGGCAGTTACAGTACACTTTTCAAAACGTGTTTTTCAGCCCGAAATAAACACGTTTTTTCAGACAACTGAATCCCTATGTAACTGCAAGGCTCAGAAGAGCCCACACACTCTGCTCTTAACCCCAGTGTGCAGAAAGTGTTAAAACGTGTTTTTCAGCAGAAATAAACATGTTTCTGCAAGTTTGGTCAACCCCATGTAAGTTATGGGGCAGTAACAGCACTTTTTTCAAAACGTGTTTTTCAGCCCGAAATAAACGCGTTTTTTCAGACAACTGAATCCCTATGTAACTGCAAGGCTCAGAAGAGCCCACACACTCTGCTCTTAACCCCAGTGTGCAGAAAGTGTCAAAACGTGTTTTTCAGCAGAAATAAACATGTTTCTGCAAGTTTGGTCAACCCCATGTAAGTTATGGGGCAGTAACAGCACTTTTTTCAAAACGTGTTTTTCAGCCCGAAATAAACGCCTTTTTTCAGACATCTGAATCCCTATGTAACTGCAAAGCTCAGAAGAGCCCACACACTCAGCTCTTAACCCTACTGTGCAGAAAGTGTTAAAACATGTTTTTCAGCAGAAATAAACATGTTTCTGCAAGTTTGGTCAACCCCATGTAAGTTATGGGGCAGTAACAGCACTTTTTTCAAAACGTGTTTTTCAGCCCGAAATAAACACGCTTTTTCAGACAACTGAATCCCTATGTAACTGCAAGGCTCAGAAGAGCCCACACACTCTGCTCTTAACCCCAGTGTGCAGAAAGTGTCAAAACGTGTTTTTCAGCAGAAATAAACATGTTTCTGCAAGTTTGGTCAACCCCATGTAAGTTATGGGGCAGTAACAGCACTTTTTTCAAAACGTGTTTTTCAGCCCGAAATAAACGCGTTTTTTCAGACAACTGAATCCCTATGTAACTGCAAGGCTCAGAAGAGCCCACACACTCAGCTCTTAACCCCACTGTGCAGAAAGTGTCAAAACATGTTTTTCAACAGAAATAAACATGTTTCTGCAAGTTTGGTCAACCCCATGTAAGTTATGGGGCAGTTACAGTACACTTTTCAAAACGTGTTTTTCAGCCCGAAATAAACACGTTTTTTCAGACAACTGAATCCCTATGTAACTGCAAGGCTCAGAAGAGCCCACACACTCAGCTCTTAACCCCACTGTGCAGAAAGTGTCAAAACATGTTTTTCAGCAGAAATAAACATGTTTCTGCAAGTTTGGTCAACCCCATGTAAGTTATGGGGCAGTTACAGTACACTTTTCAAAACGTGTTTTTCAGCCTGAAATAAACGCGTTTTTTCAGACAACTGAATCCCTATGTAACTGCAAGGCTTAGAAGAGCCCACACACTCTGCTCTTAACCCCACTGTGCAGAAAGTGTCAAAACGTGTTTTTCAGCAGAAAAAAACATGTTTCTGGAAGTTTGGTCAACCCCATGTAAGTTATGGGGCAGTTACAGCACTTTTTTCAAAACGTGTTTTTCAGCCCGAAATAAACGCGTTTTTTCAGACAACTGAATCCCTATGTAACTGCAAAGCTCAGAAGAGCCCACACACTCAGCTCTTAACCCCAGTGTGCAGAAAGTGTCAAAACATGTTTTTCAGCAGAAATAAACATGTTTCTGCAAGTTTGGTCAACCCCATGTAAGTTATGGGGCAGTAACAGCACTTTTTTCAAAACGTGTTTTTCAGCCCGAAATAAACGCCTTTTTTCAGACAACTGAATCCCTATGTAACTGCAAGGCTCAGAAGAGCCCACACACTCTGCTCTTAACCCCAGTGTGCAGAAAGTGTCAAAACGTGTTTTTCAGCAGAAATAAACATGTTTCTGCAAGTTTGGTCAACCCCATGTAAGTTATGGGGCAGTAACAGCACTTTTTTCAAAACGTGTTTTTCAGCCCGAAATAAACGCCTGTTTTCAGACAACTGAATCCCTATGTAACTGCAAAGCTCAGAAGAGCCCACACACTCAGCTCTTAACCCCACTGTGCAGAAAGTGTCAAAACATGTTTTTCAGCAGAAATAAACATGTTTCTGCAAGTTTGGTCAACTCCATGTAAGTTATGGGGCAGTTACAGTACACTTTTCAAAACGTGTTTTTCAGACCGAAATAAACACGTTTTTTCAGACAACTGAATCCCTATGTAACGGCAAGGCTCAGAAGAGCCCACACACTCTGCTCTTAACCCCAGTGTGCAGAAAGTGTCAAAACGTGTTTTTCAGCAGAAATAAACATGTTTCTGCAAGTTTGGTCAACCCCATGTAAGTTATGGGGCAGTAACAGCACTTTTTTCAAAACGTGTTTTTCAGCCCGAAATAAACACGTTTTTTCAGACAACTGAATCCCTATGTAACTGCAAGGCTCAGAAGAGCCCACACACTCTGCTCTTAACCCCAGTGTGCAGAAAGTGTCAAAACGTGTTTTTCAGCAGAAATAAACATGTTTCTGGAAGTTTGGTCAACCCCATGTAAGTTATGGGGCAGTTACAGTACACTTTTCAAAACGTGTTTTTCAGCCCGAAATAAACGCCTTTTTTCAGACAACTGAATCCCTATGTAACTGCAAAGCTCAGAAGAGCCCACACACTCAGCTCTTAACCCCACTGTGCAGAAAGTGTTAAAACATGTTTTTCAGCAGAAATAAACATGTTTCTGCAAGTTTGGTCAACCCCATGTAAGTTATGGGGCAGTTACAGTACACTTTTCAAAACGTGTTTTTCAGCCCGAAATAAACACGTTTTTTCAGACAACTGAATCCCTATGTAACTGCAAGGCTCAGAAGAGCCCACACACTCTGCTCCTAACCCCAGTGTGCAGAAAGTGTCAAAACGTGTTTTTCAGCAGAAATAAACATGTTTCTGGAAGTTTGGTCAACCCCATGTAAGTTATGGGGCAGTTACAGCACTTTTTTCAAAACGTGTTTTTCAGCCCGAAATAAACACGTTTTTTCAGACAACTGAATCCCTATGTAACTGCAAAGCTCAGAAGAGCCCACACACTCAGCTCTTAACCCCAGTGTGCAGAGAGTGTCAACACATGTTTTTCAGCAGAAATAAACATGTTTCTGCAAGTTTGGTCAACCCCATGTAAGTTATGGGGCAGTTACAGCACTTTTTTCAAAACGTGTTTTTCAGCCCGAAATAAACGCGTTTTTTCAGACAACTGAATCCCTATGTAACTGCAAAGCTCAGAAGAGCCCACACACTCAGCTCTTAACCCCAGTGTGCAGAAAGTGTCAACACATGTTTTTCAGCAGAAATAAACATGTTTCTGCAAGTTTGGTCAACCCCATGTAAGTTATGGGGCAGTTACAGTACACTTTTCAAAACGTGTTTTTCAGCCCGAAATAAACGCCTTTTTTCAGACAACTGAATCCCTATGTAACTGCAAAGCTCAGAAGAACCCACACACTCAGCTCTTAACCCCAGTGTGCAGAAAGTGTCAAAACATGTTTTTCAGCAGAAATAAACATGTTTCTGCAAGTTTGGTCAACCCCATGTAAGTTATGGGGCAGTAACAGCACTTTTTTCAAAACGTGTTTTTCAGCCCGAAATAAACGCGTTTTTTCAGACAACTGAATCCCTATGTAACTGCAAGGCTCAGAAGAGCCCACACACTCTGCTCTTAACCCCAGTGTGCAGAAGGTGTCAAAACGTGTTTTTCAGCAGAAATAAACATGTTTCTGGAAGTTTGGTCAACCCCATGTAAGTTATGGGGCAGTTACAGTACACTTTTCAAAACGTGTTTTTCAGCCCGAAATAAACACGTTTTTTCAGACAACTGAATCCCTATGTAACTGCAAGGCTTAGAAGAGCCCACACACTCTGCTCTTAACCCCAGTGTGCAGAGAGTGTCAACACATGTTTTTCAGCAGAAATAAACATGTTTCTGCAAGTTTGGTCAACCCCATGTAAGTTATGGGGCAGTTACAGCACTTTTTTCAAAACGTGTTTTTCAGCCCGAAATAAACGCGTTTTTTCAGACAACTGAATCCCTATGTAACTGCAAAGCTCAGAAGAGCCCACACACTCAGCTCTTAACCCCAGTGTGCAGAAAGTGTCAACACATGTTTTTCAGCAGAAATAAACATGTTTCTGCAAGTTTGGTCAACCCCATGTAAGTTATGGGGCAGTTACAGTACACTTTTCAAAACGTGTTTTTCAGCCCGAAATAAACACGTTTTTTCAGACAACTGAATCCCTATGTAACTGCAAGGCTCAGAAGAGCCCACACACTCTGCTCTTAACCCCAGTGTGCAGAAAGTGTTAAAACGTGTTTTTCAGCAGAAATAAACATGTTTCTGCAAGTTTGGTCAACCCCATGTAAGTTATGGGGCAGTAACAGCACTTTTTTCAAAACGTGTTTTTCAGCCCGAAATAAACGCGTTTTTTCAGACAACTGAATCCCTATGTAACTGCAAGGCTCAGAAGAGCCCACACACTCTGCTCTTAACCCCAGTGTGCAGAAAGTGTCAAAACGTGTTTTTCAGCAGAAATAAACATGTTTCTGCAAGTTTGGTCAACCCCATGTAAGTTATGGGGCAGTAACAGCACTTTTTTCAAAACGTGTTTTTCAGCCCGAAATAAACGCCTTTTTTCAGACATCTGAATCCCTATGTAACTGCAAAGCTCAGAAGAGCCCACACACTCAGCTCTTAACCCTACTGTGCAGAAAGTGTTAAAACATGTTTTTCAGCAGAAATAAACATGTTTCTGCAAGTTTGGTCAACCCCATGTAAGTTATGGGGCAGTTACAGTACACTTTTCAAAACGTGTTTTTCAGCCCGAAATAAACACGTTTTTTCAGACAACTGAATCCCTATGTAACTGCAAGGCTCAGAAGAGCCCACACACTCTGCTCTTAACCCCAGTGTGCAGAAAGTGTCAAAACGTGTTTTTCAGCAGAAATAAACATGTTTCTGCAAGTTTGGTCGACCCCATGTAAGTTATGGGGCAGTAACAGCACTTTTTTCAAAACGTGTTTTTCAGCCCGAAATAAACGCCTTTTTTCAGACAACTGAATCCCTATGTAACTGCAAAGCTCAGAAGAGCCCACACACTCAGCTCTTAACCCCAGTGTGCAGAAAGTGTCAACACATGTTTTTCAGCAGAAATAAACATGTTTCTGCAAGTTTGGTCAACCCCATGTAAGTTATGGGGCAGTTACAGTACACTTTTCAAAACGTGTTTTTCAGCCCGAAATAAACACGTTTTTTCAGACAACTGAATCCCTATGTAACTGCAAGGCTTAGAAGAGCCCACACACTCTGCTCTTAACCCCAGTGTGCAGAAAGTGTCAACACATGTTTTTCAGCAGAAATAAACATGTTTCTGCAAGTTTGGTCAACCCCATGTAAGTTATGGGGCAGTTACAGCACTTTTTTCAAAACGTGTTTTTCAGCCCGAAATAAACGCGTTTTTTCAGACAACTGAATCCCTATGTAACTGCAAAGCTCAGAAGAGCCCACACACTCAGCTCTTAACCCCAGTGTGCAGAGAGTGTCAACACGTGTTTTTCAGCAGAAATAAACATGTTTCTGCAAGTTTGGTCAACCCCATGTAAGTTATGGGGCAGTTACAGCACTTTTTTCAAAACGTGTTTTTCAGCCCGAAATAAACGCGTTTTTTCAGACAACTGAATCCCTATGTAACTGCAAAGCTCAGAAGAGCCCACACACTCAGCTCTTAACCCCAGTGTGCAGAAAGTGTCAACACATGTTTTTCAGCAGAAATAAACATGTTTCTGCAAGTTTGGTCAACCCCATGTAAGTTATGGGGCAGTTACAGTACACTTTTCAAAACGTGTTTTTCAGCCCGAAATAAACACGTTTTTTCAGACAACTGAATCCCTATGTAACTGCAAGGCTCAGAAGAGCCCACACACTCTGCTCTTAACCCCAGTGTGCAGAAAGTGTTAAAACGTGTTTTTCAGCAGAAATAAACATGTTTCTGCAAGTTTGGTCAACCCCATGTAAGTTATGGGGCAGTAACAGCACTTTTTTCAAAACGTGTTTTTCAGCCCGAAATAAACGCGTTTTTTCAGACAACTGAATCCCTATGTAACTGCAAGGCTCAGAAGAGCCCACACACTCTGCTCTTAACCCCAGTGTGCAGAAAGTGTCAAAACGTGTTTTTCAGCAGAAATAAACATGTTTCTGCAAGTTTGGTCAACCCCATGTAAGTTATGGGGCAGTAACAGCACTTTTTTCAAAACGTGTTTTTCAGCCCGAAATAAACGCCTTTTTTCAGACAACTGAATCACTAAGTAACTGCAAAGCTCAGAAGAGCCCACACACTCAGCTCTTAACCCCAGTGTGCAGAAAGTGTCAAAACATGTTTTTCAGCAGAAATAAACATGTTTCTGCAAGTTTGGTCAACCCCATGTAAGTTATGGGGCAGTAACAGCACTTTTTTCAAAACGTGTTTTTCAGCCCGAAATAAACACGTTTTTTCAGACAACTGAATCCCTATGTAACTGCAAGGTTCAGAAGAGCCCACACACTCTGCTCTTAACCCCAGTGTGCAGAAAGTGTCAAAACGTGTTTTTCAGCAGAAATAAACATGTTTCTGCAAGTGGTCAACCCCATGTAAGTTATGGGGCAGTAACAGCACTTTTTTCAAAACGTGTTTTTCAGCCCGAAATAAACGCCTTTTTTCAGACATCTGAATCCCTATGTAACTGCAAAGCTCAGAAGAGCCCACACACTCAGCTCTTAACCCTACTGTGCAGAAAGTGTTAAAACATGTTTTTCAGCAGAAATAAACATGTTTCTGCAAGTTTGGTCAACCCCATGTAAGTTATGGGGCAGTTACAGTACACTTTTCAAAACGTGTTTTTCAGCCCGAAATAAACACGTTTTTTCAGACAACTGAATCCCTATGTAACTGCAAGGCTCAGAAGAGCCCACACACTCTGCTCTTAACCCCAGTGTGCAGAAAGTGTCAAAACGTGTTTTTCAGCAGAAATAAACATGTTTCTGCAAGTTTGGTCGACCCCATGTAAGTTATGGGGCAGTAACAGCACTTTTTTCAAAACGTGTTTTTCAGCCCGAAATAAACGCCTTTTTTCAGACAACTGAATCCCTATGTAACTGCAAAGCTCAGAAGAGCCCACACACTCTGCTCTTAACCCCAGTGTAAAGAAAGTGTCAACACATGTTTTTCAGCAGAAATAAACATGTTTCTGCAAGTTTGGTCAACCCCATGTAAGTTATGGGGCAGTTACAGCACTTTTTTCAAAACGTGTTTTTCAGCCCGAAATATACGCCTTTTTTCAGACAACAGAATCCCTATGTAACTGCAAAGCTCAGAAGAGCCCACACACTCAGCTCTTAACCCCACTGTGCAGAAAGTGTTAAAACATGTTTTTCAGCAGAAATAAACATGTTTCTGCAAGTTTGGTCAACCCCATGTAAGTTATGGGGCAGTTACAGTACACTTTTCAAAACGTGTTTTTCAGCCCGAAATAAACACGTTTTTTCAGACAACTGAATCCCTATGTAACTGCAAGGCTCAGAAGAGCCCACACACTCTGCTCTTAACCCCAGTGTGCAGAAAGTGTCAAAACGTGTTTTTCAGCAGAAATAAACATGTTTCTGCAAGTTTGGTCAACCCCATGTAAGTTATGGGGCAGTTACAGCACTTTTTTCAAAACGTGTTTTTCAGCCCGAAATAAACGCCTTTTTTCAGACAACTGAATCCCTATGTAACTGCAAAGCTCAGAAGAGCCCACACACTCAGCTCTTAACCCCAGTGTGCAGAAAGTGTCAACACATGTTTTTCAGCAGAAATAAACATGTTTCTGCAAGTTTGGTCAACCCCATGTAAGTTATGGGGCAGTTACAATACACTTTTCAAAACGTGTTTTTCAGCCCGAAATAAACGCCTTTTTTCAGACAACTGAATCCCTATGTAACTGCAAAGCTCAGAAGAGCCAACACACTCAGCTCTTAACCCCAGTGTGCAGAAAGTGTCAAAACGTGTTTTTCAGCAGAAATAAACATGTTTCTGCAAGTTTGGTCAACCCCATGTAAGTTATGGGGCAGTAACAGCACTTTTTTCAAAACGTGTTTTTCAGCCCGAAATAAACGCGCTTTTTCAGACAACTGAATCCCTATGTAACTGCAAGGCTCAGAAGAGCCCACACACTCTGCTCTTAACCCCAGTGTGCAGAAAGTGTCAAAACGTGTTTTTCAGCAGAAATAAACATGTTTCTGCAAGTTTGGTCAACCCCATGTAAGTTATGGGGCAGTAACAGCACTTTTTTCAAAACGTGTTTTTCAGCCCGAAATAAACGCGTTTTTTCAGACAACTGAATCCCTATGTAACTGCAAGGCTCAGAAGAGCCCACACACTCTGCTCTTAACCCCAGTGTGCAGAAAGTGTCAAAACGTGTTTTTCAGCAGAAATAAACATGTTTCTGCAAGTTTGGTCAACCCCATGTAAGTTATGGGGCAGTAACAGCACTTTTTTCAAAACGTGTTTTTCAGCCCGAAATAAACGCGTTTTTCAGACAACTGAATCCCTATGTAACTGCAAGGCTCAGAAGAGCCCACACACTCAGCTCTTAACCCCACTGTGCAGAAAGTGTCAAAACATGTTTTTCAACAGAAATAAACATGTTTCTGCAAGTTTGGTCAACCCCATGTAAGTTATGGGGCAGTTACAGTACACTTTTCAAAACGTGTTTTTCAGCCCGAAATAAACACGTTTTTTCAGACAACTGAATCCCTATGTAACTGCAAGGCTCAGAAGAGCCCACACACTCAGCTCTTAACCCCACTGTGCAGAAAGTGTCAAAACATGTTTTTCAGCAGAAATAAACATGTTTCTGCAAGTTTGGTCAACCCCATGTAAGTTATGGGGCAGTTACAGTACACTTTTCAAAACGTGTTTTTCAGCCTGAAATAAACGCGTTTTTTCAGACAACTGAATCCCTATGTAACTGCAAGGCTTAGAAGAGCCCACACACTCTGCTCTTAACCCCACTGTGCAGAAAGTGTCAAAACGTGTTTTTCAGCAGAAAAAAACATGTTTCTGGAAGTTTGGTCAACCCCATGTAAGTTATGGGGCAGTTACAGCACTTTTTTCAAAACGTGTTTTTCAGCCCGAAATAAACGCGTTTTTTCAGACAACTGAATCCCTATGTAACTGCAAAGCTCAGAAGAGCCCACACACTCAGCTCTTAACCCCAGTGTGCAGAAAGTGTCAAAACATGTTTTTCAGCAGAAATAAACATGTTTCTGCAAGTTTGGTCAACCCCATGTAAGTTATGGGGCAGTAACAGCACTTTTTTCAAAACGTGTTTTTCAGCCCGAAATAAACGCCTTTTTTCAGACAACTGAATCCCTATGTAACTGCAAGGCTCAGAAGAGCCCACACACTCTGCTCTTAACCCCAGTGTGCAGAAAGTGTCAAAACGTGTTTTTCAGCAGAAATAAACATGTTTCTGCAAGTTTGGTCAACCCCATGTAAGTTATGGGGCAGTAACAGCACTTTTTTCAAAACGTGTTTTTCAGCCCGAAATAAACGCGTTTTTTCAGACAACTGAATCCCTATGTAACTGCAAGGCTCAGAAGAGCCCACACACTCTGCTCTTAACCCCAGTGTGCAGAAAGTGTCAAAACGTGTTTTTCAGCAGAAATAAACATGTTTCTGCAAGTTTGGTCAACCCCATGTAAGTTATGGGGCAGTAACAGCACTTTTTCAAAACGTGTTTTTCAGCCCGAAATAAACGCCTGTTTTCAGACAACTGAATCCCTATGTAACTGCAAAGCTCAGAAGAGCCCACACACTCAGCTCTTAACCCCACTGTGCAGAAAGTGTCAAAACATGTTTTTCAGCAGAAATAAACATGTTTCTGCAAGTTTGGTCAACTCCATGTAAGTTATGGGGCAGTTACAGTACACTTTTCAAAACGTGTTTTTCAGACCGAAATAAACACGTTTTTTCAGACAACTGAATCCCTATGTAACGGCAAGGCTCAGAAGAGCCCACACACTCTGCTCTTAACCCCAGTGTGCAGAAAGTGTCAAAACGTGTTTTTCAGCAGAAATAAACATGTTTCTGCAAGTTTGGTCAACCCCATGTAAGTTATGGGGCAGTAACAGCACTTTTTTCAAAACGTGTTTTTCAGCCCGAAATAAACACGTTTTTTTCAGACAACTGAATCCCTATGTAACTGCAAGGCTCAGAAGAGCCCACACACTCTGCTCTTAACCCCAGTGTGCAGAAAGTGTCAAAACGTGTTTTTCAGCAGAAATAAACATGTTTCTGCAAGTTTGGTCAACCCCATGTAAGTTATGGGGCAGTAACAGCACTTTTTTCAAAACGTGTTTTTCAGCCCGAAATAAACGCCTTTTTTCAGACAACTGAATCCCTATGTAACTGCAAAGCTCAGAAGAGCCCACACACTCAGCTCTTAACCCCAGTGTGCAGAAAGTGTCAAAACATGTTTTTCAGCAGAAATAAACATGTTTCTGCAAGTTTGGTCAACCCCATGTAAGTTATGGGGCAGTTACAGTACACTTTTCAAAACGTGTTTTTCAGCCCGAAATAAACGCGTTTTTTCAGACAACTGAATCCCTATGTAACTGCAAGGCTCAGAAGAGCCCACACACTCAGCTCTTAACCCCAGTGTGCAGAAAGTGTCAAAACATGTTTTTCAGCAGAAATAAACATGTTTCTGCAAGTTTGGTCAACCCCATGTAAGTTATGGGGCAGTAACAGCACTTTTTTCAAAACGTGTTTTTCAGCCCGAAATAAACACGCTTTTTCAGACAACTGAATCCCTATGTAACTGCAAGGCTCAGAAGAGCCCACACACTCTGCTCTTAACCCCAGTGTGCAGAAAGTGTCAAAACGTGTTTTTCAGCAGAAATAAACATGTTTCTGCAAGTTTGGTCAACCCCATGTAAGTTATGGGGCAGTAACAGCACTTTTTTCAAAACGTGTTTTTCAGCCCGAAATAAACGCGTTTTTTCAGACAACTGAATCCCTATGTAACTGCAAGGCTCAGAAGAGCCCACACACTCAGCTCTTAACCCCACTGTGCAGAAAGTGTCAAAACATGTTTTTCAACAGAAATAAACATGTTTCTGCAAGTTTGGTCAACCCCATGTAAGTTATGGGGCAGTTACAGTACACTTTTCAAAACGTGTTTTTCAGCCCGAAATAAACACGTTTTTTCAGACAACTGAATCCCTATGTAACTGCAAGGCTCAGAAGAGCCCACACACTCAGCTCTTAACCCCACTGTGCAGAAAGTGTCAAAACATGTTTTTCAGCAGAAATAAACATGTTTCTGCAAGTTTGGTCAACCCCATGTAAGTTATGGGGCAGTTACAGTACACTTTTCAAAACGTGTTTTCAGCCTGAAATAAACGCGTTTTTTCAGACAACTGAATCCCTATGTAACTGCAAGGCTTAGAAGAGCCCACACACTCTGCTCTTAACCCCACTGTGCAGAAAGTGTCAAAACGTGTTTTTCAGCAGAAAAAAACATGTTTCTGGAAGTTTGGTCAACCCCATGTAAGTTATGGGGCAGTTACAGCACTTTTTTCAAAACGTGTTTTTCAGCCCGAAATAAACGCGTTTTTTCAGAACAACTGAATCCCTATGTAACTGCAAAGCTCAGAAGAGCCCACACACTCAGCTCTTAACCCCAGTGTGCAGAAAGTGTCAAAACATGTTTTTCAGCAGAAATAAACATGTTTCTGCAAGTTTGGTCAACCCCATGTAAGTTATGGGGCAGTAACAGCACTTTTTTCAAAACGTGTTTTTCAGCCCGAAATAAACGCGTTTTTTCAGACAACTGAATCCCTATGTAACTGCAAAGCTCAGAAGAGCCCACACACTCAGCTCTTAACCCCAGTGTGCAGAAAGTGTCAACACATGTTTTTCAGCAGAAATAAACATGTTTCTGCAAGTTTGGTCAACCCCATGTAAGTTATGGGGCAGTTACAGTACACTTTTCAAAACGTGTTTTTCAGCCCGAAATAAACACGTTTTTTCAGACAACTGAATCCCTATGTAACTGCAAGGCTCAGAAGAGCCCACACACTCTGCTCTTAACCCCAGTGTGCAGAAAGTGTTAAAACGTGTTTTTCAGCAGAAATAAACATGTTTCTGCAAGTTTGGTCAACCCCATGTAAGTTATGGGGCAGTAACAGCACTTTTTTCAAAACGTGTTTTTCAGCCCGAAATAAACGCGTTTTTTCAGACAACTGAATCCCTATGTAACTGCAAGGCTCAGAAGAGCCCACACACTCTGCTCTTAACCCCAGTGTGCAGAAAGTGTCAAAACGTGTTTTTCAGCAGAAATAAACATGTTTCTGCAAGTTTGGTCAACCCCATGTAAGTTATGGGGCAGTAACAGCACTTTTTTCAAAACGTGTTTTTCAGCCCGAAATAAACGCCTTTTTTCAGACATCTGAATCCCTATGTAACTGCAAAGCTCAGAAGAGCCCACACACTCAGCTCTTAACCCTACTGTGCAGAAAGTGTTAAAACATGTTTTTCAGCAGAAATAAACATGTTTCTGCAAGTTTGGTCAACCCCATGTAAGTTATGGGGCAGTAACAGCACTTTTTTCAAAACGTGTTTTTCAGCCCGAAATAAACACGCTTTTTCAGACAACTGAATCCCTATGTAACTGCAAGGCTCAGAAGAGCCCACACACTCTGCTCTTAACCCCAGTGTGCAGAAAGTGTCAAAACGTGTTTTTCAGCAGAAATAAACATGTTTCTGCAAGTTTGGTCAACCCCATGTAAGTTATGGGGCAGTAACAGCACTTTTTTCAAAACGTGTTTTTCAGCCCGAAATAAACGCGTTTTTTCAGACAACTGAATCCCTATGTAACTGCAAGGCTCAGAAGAGCCCACACACTCAGCTCTTAACCCCACTGTGCAGAAAGTGTCAAAACATGTTTTTCAACAGAAATAAACATGTTTCTGCAAGTTTGGTCAACCCCATGTAAGTTATGGGGCAGTTACAGTACACTTTTCAAAACGTGTTTTTCAGCCCGAAATAAACACGTTTTTTCAGACAACTGAATCCCTATGTAACTGCAAGGCTCAGAAGAGCCCACACACTCAGCTCTTAACCCCACTGTGCAGAAAGTGTCAAAACATGTTTTTCAGCAGAAATAAACATGTTTCTGCAAGTTTGGTCAACCCCATGTAAGTTATGGGGCAGTTACAGTACACTTTTCAAAACGTGTTTTTCAGCCTGAAATAAACGCGTTTTTTCAGACAACTGAATCCCTATGTAACTGCAAGGCTTAGAAGAGCCCACACACTCTGCTCTTAACCCCACTGTGCAGAAAGTGTCAAAACGTGTTTTTCAGCAGAAAAAAACATGTTTCTGGAAGTTTGGTCAACCCCATGTAAGTTATGGGGCAGTTACAGCACTTTTTTCAAAACGTGTTTTTCAGCCCGAAATAAACGCGTTTTTTCAGACAACTGAATCCCTATGTAACTGCAAAGCTCAGAAGAGCCCACACACTCAGCTCTTAACCCCAGTGTGCAGAAAGTGTCAAAACATGTTTTTCAGCAGAAATAAACATGTTTCTGCAAGTTTGGTCAACCCCATGTAAGTTATGGGGCAGTAACAGCACTTTTTTCAAAACGTGTTTTTCAGCCCGAAATAAACGCCTTTTTTCAGACAACTGAATCCCTATGTAACTGCAAGGCTCAGAAGAGCCCACACACTCTGCTCTTAACCCCAGTGTGCAGAAAGTGTCAAAACGTGTTTTTCAGCAGAAATAAACATGTTTCTGCAAGTTTGGTCAACCCCATGTAAGTTATGGGGCAGTAACAGCACTTTTTTCAAAACGTGTTTTTCAGCCCGAAATAAACGCCTGTTTTCAGACAACTGAATCCCTATGTAACTGCAAAGCTCAGAAGAGCCCACACACTCAGCTCTTAACCCCACTGTGCAGAAAGTGTCAAAACATGTTTTTCAGCAGAAATAAACATGTTTCTGCAAGTTTGGTCAACTCCATGTAAGTTATGGGGCAGTTACAGTACACTTTTCAAAACGTGTTTTTCAGACCGAAATAAACACGTTTTTTCAGACAACTGAATCCCTATGTAACGGCAAGGCTCAGAAGAGCCCACACACTCTGCTCTTAACCCCAGTGTGCAGAAAGTGTCAAAACGTGTTTTTCAGCAGAAATAAACATGTTTCTGCAAGTTTGGTCAACCCCATGTAAGTTATGGGGCAGTAACAGCACTTTTTTCAAAACGTGTTTTTCAGCCCGAAATAAACACGTTTTTTCAGACAACTGAATCCCTATGTAACTGCAAGGCTCAGAAGAGCCCACACACTCTGCTCTTAACCCCAGTGTGCAGAAAGTGTCAAAACGTGTTTTTCAGCAGAAATAAACATGTTTCTGGAAGTTTGGTCAACCCCATGTAAGTTATGGGGCAGTTACAGTACACTTTTCAAAACGTGTTTTTCAGCCCGAAATAAACGCCTTTTTTCAGACAACTGAATCCCTATGTAACTGCAAAGCTCAGAAGAGCCCACACACTCAGCTCTTAACCCCACTGTGCAGAAAGTGTTAAAACATGTTTTTCAGCAGAAATAAACATGTTTCTGCAAGTTTGGTCAACCCCATGTAAGTTATGGGGCAGTTACAGTACACTTTTCAAAACGTGTTTTTCAGCCCGAAATAAACACGTTTTTTCAGACAACTGAATCCCTATGTAACTGCAAGGCTCAGAAGAGCCCACACACTCTGCTCCTAACCCCAGTGTGCAGAAAGTGTCAAAACGTGTTTTTCAGCAGAAATAAACATGTTTCTGGAAGTTTGGTCAACCCCATGTAAGTTATGGGGCAGTTACAGCACTTTTTTCAAAACGTGTTTTTCAGCCCGAAATAAACACGTTTTTTCAGACAACTGAATCCCTATGTAACTGCAAAGCTCAGAAGAGCCCACACACTCAGCTCTTAACCCCAGTGTGCAGAGAGTGTCAACACATGTTTTTCAGCAGAAATAAACATGTTTCTGCAAGTTTGGTCAACCCCATGTAAGTTATGGGGCAGTTACAGCACTTTTTTCAAAACGTGTTTTTCAGCCCGAAATAAACGCGTTTTTTCAGACAACTGAATCCCTATGTAACTGCAAAGCTCAGAAGAGCCCACACACTCAGCTCTTAACCCCAGTGTGCAGAAAGTGTCAACACATGTTTTTCAGCAGAAATAAACATGTTTCTGCAAGTTTGGTCAACCCCATGTAAGTTATGGGGCAGTTACAGTACACTTTTCAAAACGTGTTTTTCAGCCCGAAATAAACGCCTTTTTTCAGACAACTGAATCCCTATGTAACTGCAAAGCTCAGAAGAACCCACACACTCAGCTCTTAACCCCAGTGTGCAGAAAGTGTCAAAACATGTTTTTCAGCAGAAATAAACATGTTTCTGCAAGTTTGGTCAACCCCATGTAAGTTATGGGGCAGTAACAGCACTTTTTTCAAAACGTGTTTTTCAGCCCGAAATAAACGCGTTTTTTCAGACAACTGAATCCCTATGTAACTGCAAGGCTCAGAAGAGCCCACACACTCTGCTCTTAACCCCAGTGTGCAGAAGGTGTCAAAACGTGTTTTTCAGCAGAAATAAACATGTTTCTGGAAGTTTGGTCAACCCCATGTAAGTTATGGGGCAGTTACAGTACACTTTTCAAAACGTGTTTTTCAGCCCGAAATAAACACGTTTTTTCAGACAACTGAATCCCTATGTAACTGCAAGGCTTAGAAGAGCCCACACACTCTGCTCTTAACCCCAGTGTGCAGAGAGTGTCAACACATGTTTTTCAGCAGAAATAAACATGTTTCTGCAAGTTTGGTCAACCCCATGTAAGTTATGGGGCAGTTACAGCACTTTTTTCAAAACGTGTTTTTCAGCCCGAAATAAACGCGTTTTTTCAGACAACTGAATCCCTATGTAACTGCAAAGCTCAGAAGAGCCCACACACTCAGCTCTTAACCCCAGTGTGCAGAAAGTGTCAACACATGTTTTTCAGCAGAAATAAACATGTTTCTGCAAGTTTGGTCAACCCCATGTAAGTTATGGGGCAGTTACAGTACACTTTTCAAAACGTGTTTTTCAGCCCGAAATAAACACGTTTTTTCAGACAACTGAATCCCTATGTAACTGCAAGGCTCAGAAGAGCCCACACACTCTGCTCTTAACCCCAGTGTGCAGAAAGTGTTAAAACGTGTTTTTCAGCAGAAATAAACATGTTTCTGCAAGTTTGGTCAACCCCATGTAAGTTATGGGGCAGTAACAGCACTTTTTTCAAAACGTGTTTTTCAGCCCGAAATAAACGCGTTTTTTCAGACAACTGAATCCCTATGTAACTGCAAGGCTCAGAAGAGCCCACACACTCTGCTCTTAACCCCAGTGTGCAGAAAGTGTCAAAACGTGTTTTTCAGCAGAAATAAACATGTTTCTGCAAGTTTGGTCAACCCCATGTAAGTTATGGGGCAGTAACAGCACTTTTTTCAAAACGTGTTTTTCAGCCCGAAATAAACGCCTTTTTTCAGACATCTGAATCCCTATGTAACTGCAAAGCTCAGAAGAGCCCACACACTCAGCTCTTAACCCTACTGTGCAGAAAGTGTTAAAACATGTTTTTCAGCAGAAATAAACATGTTTCTGCAAGTTTGGTCAACCCCATGTAAGTTATGGGGCAGTTACAGTACACTTTTCAAAACGTGTTTTTCAGCCCGAAATAAACACGTTTTTTCAGACAACTGAATCCCTATGTAACTGCAAGGCTCAGAAGAGCCCACACACTCTGCTCTTAACCCCAGTGTGCAGAAAGTGTCAAAACGTGTTTTTCAGCAGAAATAAACATGTTTCTGCAAGTTTGGTCGACCCCATGTAAGTTATGGGGCAGTAACAGCACTTTTTTCAAAACGTGTTTTTCAGCCCGAAATAAACGCCTTTTTTCAGACAACTGAATCCCTATGTAACTGCAAAGCTCAGAAGAGCCCACACACTCAGCTCTTAACCCCAGTGTGCAGAAAGTGTCAACACATGTTTTTCAGCAGAAATAAACATGTTTCTGCAAGTTTGGTCAACCCCATGTAAGTTATGGGGCAGTTACAGTACACTTTTCAAAACGTGTTTTTCAGCCCGAAATAAACACGTTTTTTCAGACAACTGAATCCCTATGTAACTGCAAGGCTTAGAAGAGCCCACACACTCTGCTCTTAACCCCAGTGTGCAGAAAGTGTCAACACATGTTTTTCAGCAGAAATAAACATGTTTCTGCAAGTTTGGTCAACCCCATGTAAGTTATGGGGCAGTTACAGCACTTTTTTCAAAACGTGTTTTTCAGCCCGAAATAAACGCGTTTTTTCAGACAACTGAATCCCTATGTAACTGCAAAGCTCAGAAGAGCCCACACACTCAGCTCTTAACCCCAGTGTGCAGAGAGTGTCAACACGTGTTTTTCAGCAGAAATAAACATGTTTCTGCAAGTTTGGTCAACCCCATGTAAGTTATGGGGCAGTTACAGCACTTTTTTCAAAACGTGTTTTTCAGCCCGAAATAAACGCGTTTTTTCAGACAACTGAATCCCTATGTAACTGCAAAGCTCAGAAGAGCCCACACACTCAGCTCTTAACCCCAGTGTGCAGAAAGTGTCAACACATGTTTTTCAGCAGAAATAAACATGTTTCTGCAAGTTTGGTCAACCCCATGTAAGTTATGGGGCAGTTACAGTACACTTTTCAAAACGTGTTTTTCAGCCCGAAATAAACACGTTTTTTCAGACAACTGAATCCCTATGTAACTGCAAGGCTCAGAAGAGCCCACACACTCTGCTCTTAACCCCAGTGTGCAGAAAGTGTTAAAACGTGTTTTTCAGCAGAAATAAACATGTTTCTGCAAGTTTGGTCAACCCCATGTAAGTTATGGGGCAGTAACAGCACTTTTTTCAAAACGTGTTTTTCAGCCCGAAATAAACGCGTTTTTTCAGACAACTGAATCCCTATGTAACTGCAAGGCTCAGAAGAGCCCACACACTCTGCTCTTAACCCCAGTGTGCAGAAAGTGTCAAAACGTGTTTTTCAGCAGAAATAAACATGTTTCTGCAAGTTTGGTCAACCCCATGTAAGTTATGGGGCAGTAACAGCACTTTTTTCAAAACGTGTTTTTCAGCCCGAAATAAACGCCTTTTTTCAGACAACTGAATCACTAAGTAACTGCAAAGCTCAGAAGAGCCCACACACTCAGCTCTTAACCCCAGTGTGCAGAAAGTGTCAAAACATGTTTTTCAGCAGAAATAAACATGTTTCTGCAAGTTTGGTCAACCCCATGTAAGTTATGGGGCAGTAACAGCACTTTTTTCAAAACGTGTTTTTCAGCCCGAAATAAACACGTTTTTTCAGACAACTGAATCCCTATGTAACTGCAAGGTTCAGAAGAGCCCACACACTCTGCTCTTAACCCCAGTGTGCAGAAAGTGTCAAAACGTGTTTTTCAGCAGAAATAAACATGTTTCTGCAAGTTTGGTCAACCCCATGTAAGTTATGGGGCAGTAACAGCACTTTTTTCAAAACGTGTTTTTCAGCCCGAAATAAACGCCTTTTTTCAGACATCTGAATCCCTATGTAACTGCAAAGCTCAGAAGAGCCCACACACTCAGCTCTTAACCCCAGTGTGCAGAAAGTGTCAAAACATGTTTTTCAGCAGAAATAAACATGTTTCTGCAAGTTTGGTCAACCCCATGTAAGTTATGGGGCAGTAACAGCACTTTTTTCAAAACGTGTTTTTCAGCCCGAAATAAACGCCTTTTTTCAGACATCTGAATCCCTATGTAACTGCAAAGCTCAGAAGAGCCCACACACTCAGCTCTTAACCCTACTGTGCAGAAAGTGTTAAAACATGTTTTTCAGCAGAAATAAACATGTTTCTGCAAGTTTGGTCAACCCCATGTAAGTTATGGGGCAGTTACAGTACACTTTTCAAAACGTGTTTTTCAGCCCGAAATAAACACGTTTTTTCAGACAACTGAATCCCTATGTAACTGCAAGGCTCAGAAGAGCCCACACACTCTGCTCTTAACCCCAGTGTGCAGAAAGTGTCAAAACGTGTTTTTCAGCAGAAATAAACATGTTTCTGCAAGTTTGGTCGACCCCATGTAAGTTATGGGGCAGTAACAGCACTTTTTTCAAAACGTGTTTTTCAGCCCGAAATAAACGCCTTTTTTCAGACAACTGAATCCCTATGTAACTGCAAAGCTCAGAAGAGCCCACACACTCTGCTCTTAACCCCAGTGTAAAGAAAGTGTCAACACATGTTTTTCAGCAGAAATAAACATGTTTCTGCAAGTTTGGTCAACCCCATGTAAGTTATGGGGCAGTTACAGCACTTTTTTCAAAACGTGTTTTTCAGCCCGAAATATACGCCTTTTTTCAGACAACAGAATCCCTATGTAACTGCAAAGCTCAGAAGAGCCCACACACTCAGCTCTTAACCCCACTGTGCAGAAAGTGTTAAAACATGTTTTTCAGCAGAAATAAACATGTTTCTGCAAGTTTGGTCAACCCCATGTAAGTTATGGGGCAGTTACAGTACACTTTTCAAAACGTGTTTTTCAGCCCGAAATAAACACGTTTTTTCAGACAACTGAATCCCTATGTAACTGCAAGGCTCAGAAGAGCCCACACACTCTGCTCTTAACCCCAGTGTGCAGAAAGTGTCAAAACGTGTTTTTCAGCAGAAATAAACATGTTTCTGGAAGTTTGGTCAACCCCATGTAAGTTATGGGGCAGTTACAGCACTTTTTTCAAAACGTGTTTTTCAGCCCGAAATAAACGCGTTTTTTCAGACAACTGAATCCCTATGTAACTGCAAAGCTCAGAAGAGCCCACACACTCAGCTCTTAACCCCAGTGTGCAGAAAGTGTCAACACATGTTTTTCAGCAGAAATAAACATGTTTCTGCAAGTTTGGTCAACCCCATGTAAGTTATGGGGCAGTTACAGTACACTTTTCAAAACGTGTTTTTCAGCCCGAAATAAACGCCTTTTTTCAGACAACTGAATCCCTATGTAACTGCAAAGCTCAGAAGAGCCCACACACTCAGCTCTTAACCCCACTGTGCAGAAAGTGTTAAAACATGTTTTTCAGCAGAAATAAACATGTTTCTGCAAGTTTGGTCAACCCCATGTAAGTTATGGGGCAGTTACAGTACACTTTTCAAAACGTGTTTTTCAGCCCGAAATAAACACGTTTTTTCAGACAACTGAATCCCTATGTAACTGCAAGGCTCAGAAGAGCCCACACACTCTGCTCCTAACCCCAGTGTGCAGAAAGTGTCAAAACGTGTTTTTCAGCAGAAATAAACATGTTTCTGGAAGTTTGGTCAACCCCATGTAAGTTATGGGGCAGTTACAGCACTTTTTTCAAAACGTGTTTTTCAGCCCGAAATAAACACGTTTTTTCAGACAACTGAATCCCTATGTAACTGCAAAGCTCAGAAGAGCCCACACACTCAGCTCTTAACCCCAGTGTGCAGAGAGTGTCAACACATGTTTTTCAGCAGAAATAAACATGTTTCTGCAAGTTTGGTCAACCCCATGTAAGTTATGGGGCAGTTACAGCACTTTTTTCAAAACGTGTTTTTCAGCCCGAAATAAACGCGTTTTTTCAGACAACTGAATCCCTATGTAACTGCAAAGCTCAGAAGAGCCCACACACTCAGCTCTTAACCCCAGTGTGCAGAAAGTGTCAACACATGTTTTTCAGCAGAAATAAACATGTTTCTGCAAGTTTGGTCAACCCCATGTAAGTTATGGGGCAGTTACAGTACACTTTTCAAAACGTGTTTTTCAGCCCGAAATAAACGCCTTTTTTCAGACAACTGAATCCCTATGTAACTGCAAAGCTCAGAAGAACCCACACACTCAGCTCTTAACCCCAGTGTGCAGAAAGTGTCAAAACATGTTTTTCAGCAGAAATAAACATGTTTCTGCAAGTTTGGTCAACCCCATGTAAGTTATGGGGCAGTAACAGCACTTTTTTCAAAACGTGTTTTTCAGCCCGAAATAAACGCGTTTTTTCAGACAACTGAATCCCTATGTAACTGCAAGGCTCAGAAGAGCCCACACACTCTGCTCTTAACCCCAGTGTGCAGAAGGTGTCAAAACGTGTTTTTCAGCAGAAATAAACATGTTTCTGGAAGTTTGGTCAACCCCATGTAAGTTATGGGGCAGTTACAGTACACTTTTCAAAACGTGTTTTTCAGCCCGAAATAAACACGTTTTTTCAGACAACTGAATCCCTATGTAACTGCAAGGCTTAGAAGAGCCCACACACTCTGCTCTTAACCCCAGTGTGCAGAGAGTGTCAACACATGTTTTTCAGCAGAAATAAACATGTTTCTGCAAGTTTGGTCAACCCCATGTAAGTTATGGGGCAGTTACAGCACTTTTTTCAAAACGTGTTTTTCAGCCCGAAATAAACGCGTTTTTTCAGACAACTGAATCCCTATGTAACTGCAAAGCTCAGAAGAGCCCACACACTCAGCTCTTAACCCCAGTGTGCAGAAAGTGTCAACACATGTTTTTCAGCAGAAATAAACATGTTTCTGCAAGTTTGGTCAACCCCATGTAAGTTATGGGGCAGTTACAGTACACTTTTCAAAACGTGTTTTTCAGCCCGAAATAAACACGTTTTTTCAGACAACTGAATCCCTATGTAACTGCAAGGCTCAGAAGAGCCCACACACTCTGCTCTTAACCCCAGTGTGCAGAAAGTGTTAAAACGTGTTTTTCAGCAGAAATAAACATGTTTCTGCAAGTTTGGTCAACCCCATGTAAGTTATGGGGCAGTAACAGCACTTTTTTCAAAACGTGTTTTTCAGCCCGAAATAAACGCGTTTTTTCAGACAACTGAATCCCTATGTAACTGCAAGGCTCAGAAGAGCCCACACACTCTGCTCTTAACCCCAGTGTGCAGAAAGTGTCAAAACGTGTTTTTCAGCAGAAATAAACATGTTTCTGCAAGTTTGGTCAACCCCATGTAAGTTATGGGGCAGTAACAGCACTTTTTTCAAAACGTGTTTTTCAGCCCGAAATAAACGCCTTTTTTCAGACATCTGAATCCCTATGTAACTGCAAAGCTCAGAAGAGCCCACACACTCAGCTCTTAACCCTACTGTGCAGAAAGTGTTAAAACATGTTTTTCAGCAGAAATAAACATGTTTCTGCAAGTTTGGTCAACCCCATGTAAGTTATGGGGCAGTTACAGTACACTTTTCAAAACGTGTTTTTCAGCCCGAAATAAACACGTTTTTTCAGACAACTGAATCCCTATGTAACTGCAAGGCTCAGAAGAGCCCACACACTCTGCTCTTAACCCCAGTGTGCAGAAAGTGTCAAAACGTGTTTTTCAGCAGAAATAAACATGTTTCTGCAAGTTTGGTCGACCCCATGTAAGTTATGGGGCAGTAACAGCACTTTTTTCAAAACGTGTTTTTCAGCCCGAAATAAACGCCTTTTTTCAGACAACTGAATCCCTATGTAACTGCAAAGCTCAGAAGAGCCCACACACTCAGCTCTTAACCCCAGTGTGCAGAAAGTGTCAACACATGTTTTTCAGCAGAAATAAACATGTTTCTGCAAGTTTGGTCAACCCCATGTAAGTTATGGGGCAGTTACAGTACACTTTTCAAAACGTGTTTTTCAGCCCGAAATAAACACGTTTTTTCAGACAACTGAATCCCTATGTAACTGCAAGGCTTAGAAGAGCCCACACACTCTGCTCTTAACCCCAGTGTGCAGAAAGTGTCAACACATGTTTTTCAGCAGAAATAAACATGTTTCTGCAAGTTTGGTCAACCCCATGTAAGTTATGGGGCAGTTACAGCACTTTTTTCAAAACGTGTTTTTCAGCCCGAAATAAACGCGTTTTTTCAGACAACTGAATCCCTATGTAACTGCAAAGCTCAGAAGAGCCCACACACTCAGCTCTTAACCCCAGTGTGCAGAGAGTGTCAACACGTGTTTTTCAGCAGAAATAAACATGTTTCTGCAAGTTTGGTCAACCCCATGTAAGTTATGGGGCAGTTACAGCACTTTTTTCAAAACGTGTTTTTCAGCCCGAAATAAACGCGTTTTTTCAGACAACTGAATCCCTATGTAACTGCAAAGCTCAGAAGAGCCCACACACTCAGCTCTTAACCCCAGTGTGCAGAAAGTGTCAACACATGTTTTTCAGCAGAAATAAACATGTTTCTGCAAGTTTGGTCAACCCCATGTAAGTTATGGGGCAGTTACAGTACACTTTTCAAAACGTGTTTTTCAGCCCGAAATAAACACGTTTTTTCAGACAACTGAATCCCTATGTAACTGCAAGGCTCAGAAGAGCCCACACACTCTGCTCTTAACCCCAGTGTGCAGAAAGTGTTAAAACGTGTTTTTCAGCAGAAATAAACATGTTTCTGCAAGTTTGGTCAACCCCATGTAAGTTATGGGGCAGTAACAGCACTTTTTTCAAAACGTGTTTTTCAGCCCGAAATAAACGCGTTTTTTCAGACAACTGAATCCCTATGTAACTGCAAGGCTAAGAAGAGCCCACACACTCTGCTCTTAACCCCAGTGTGCAGAAAGTGTCAAAACGTGTTTTTCAGCAGAAATAAACATGTTTCTGCAAGTTTGGTCAACCCCATGTAAGTTATGGGGCAGTAACAGCACTTTTTTCAAAACGTGTTTTTCAGCCCGAAATAAACGCCTTTTTTCAGACAACTGAATCACTAAGTAACTGCAAAGCTCAGAAGAGCCCACACACTCAGCTCTTAACCCCAGTGTGCAGAAAGTGTCAAAACATGTTTTTCAGCAGAAATAAACATGTTTCTGCAAGTTTGGTCAACCCCATGTAAGTTATGGGGCAGTAACAGCACTTTTTTCAAAACGTGTTTTTCAGCCCGAAATAAACACGTTTTTTCAGACAACTGAATCCCTATGTAACTGCAAGGTTCAGAAGAGCCCACACACTCTGCTCTTAACCCCAGTGTGCAGAAAGTGTCAAAACGTGTTTTTCAGCAGAAATAAACATGTTTCTGCAAGTGGTCAACCCCATGTAAGTTATGGGGCAGTAACAGCACTTTTTTCAAAACGTGTTTTTCAGCCCGAAATAAACGCCTTTTTTCAGACATCTGAATCCCTATGTAACTGCAAAGCTCAGAAGAGCCCACACACTCAGCTCTTAACCCTACTGTGCAGAAAGTGTTAAAACATGTTTTTCAGCAGAAATAAACATGTTTCTGCAAGTTTGGTCAACCCCATGTAAGTTATGGGGCAGTTACAGTACACTTTTCAAAACGTGTTTTTCAGCCCGAAATAAACACGTTTTTTCAGACAACTGAATCCCTATGTAACTGCAAGGCTCAGAAGAGCCCACACACTCTGCTCTTAACCCCAGTGTGCAGAAAGTGTCAAAACGTGTTTTTCAGCAGAAATAAACATGTTTCTGCAAGTTTGGTCGACCCCATGTAAGTTATGGGGCAGTAACAGCACTTTTTTCAAAACGTGTTTTTCAGCCCGAAATAAACGCCTTTTTTCAGACAACTGAATCCCTATGTAACTGCAAAGCTCAGAAGAGCCCACACACTCTGCTCTTAACCCCAGTGTAAAGAAAGTGTCAACACATGTTTTTCAGCAGAAATAAACATGTTTCTGCAAGTTTGGTCGACCCCATGTAAGTTATGGGGCAGTTACAGCACTTTTTTCAAAACGTGTTTTTCAGCCAGAAATATACGCCTTTTTTCAGACAACAGAATCCCTATGTAACTGCAAAGCTCAGAAGAGCCCACACACTCAGCTCTTAACCCCACTGTGCAGAAAGTGTTAAAACATGTTTTTCAGCAGAAATAAACATGTTTCTGCAAGTTTGGTCAACCCCATGTAAGTTATGGGGCAGTTACAGTACACTTTTCAAAACGTGTTTTTCAGCCCGAAATAAACACGTTTTTTCAGACAACTGAATCCCTATGTAACTGCAAGGCTCAGAAGAGCCCACACACTCTGCTCTTAACCCCAGTGTGCAGAAAGTGTCAAAACGTGTTTTTCAGCAGAAATAAACATGTTTCTGGAAGTTTGGTCAACCCCATGTAAGTTATGGGGCAGTTACAGCACTTTTTTCAAAACGTGTTTTTCAGCCCGAAATAAACGCGTTTTTTCAGACAACTGAATCCCTATGTAACTGCAAAGCTCAGAAGAGCCCACACACTCAGCTCTTAACCCCAGTGTGCAGAAAGTGTCAACACATGTTTTTCAGCAGAAATAAACATGTTTCTGCAAGTTTGGTCAACCCCATGTAAGTTATGGGGCAGTTACAGTACACTTTTCAAAACGTGTTTTTCAGCCCGAAATAAACGCCTTTTTTCAGACAACTGAATCCCTATGTAACTGCAAAGCTCAGAAGAGCCCACACACTCAGCTCTTAACCCCACTGTGCAGAAAGTGTTAAAACATGTTTTTCAGCAGAAATAAACATGTTTCTGCAAGTTTGGTCAACCCCATGTAAGTTATGGGGCAGTTACAGTACACTTTTCAAAACGTGTTTTTCAGCCCGAAATAAACACGTTTTTTCAGACAACTGAATCCCTATGTAACTGCAAGGCTCAGAAGAGCCCACACACTCTGCTCTTAACCCCAGTGTGCAGAAAGTGTCAAAACGTGTTTTTCAGCAGAAATAAACATGTTTCTGGAAGTTTGGTCAACCCCATGTAAGTTATGGGGCAGTTACAGCACTTTTTTCAAAACGTGTTTTTCAGCCCGAAATAAACACGTTTTTTCAGACAACTGAATCCCTATGTAACTGCAAAGCTCAGAAGAGCCCACACACTCAGCTCTTAACCCCAGTGTGCAGAGAGTGTCAACACATGTTTTTCAGCAGAAATAAACATGTTTCTGCAAGTTTGGTCAACCCCATGTAAGTTATGGGGCAGTTACAGCACTTTTTTCAAAACGTGTTTTTCAGCCCGAAATAAACGCGTTTTTTCAGACAACTGAATCCCTATGTAACTGCAAAGCTCAGAAGAGCCCACACACTCAGCTCTTAACCCCAGTGTGCAGAAAGTGTCAACACATGTTTTTCAGCAGAAATAAACATGTTTCTGCAAGTTTGGTCAACCCCATGTAAGTTATGGGGCAGTTACAGTACACTTTTCAAAACGTGTTTTTCAGCCCGAAATAAACGCCTTTTTTCAGACAACTGAATCCCTATGTAACTGCAAAGCTCAGAAGAACCCACACACTCAGCTCTTAACCCCAGTGTGCAGAAAGTGTCAAAACATGTTTTTCAGCAGAAATAAACATGTTTCTGCAAGTTTGGTCAACCCCATGTAAGTTATGGGGCAGTAACAGCACTTTTTTCAAAACGTGTTTTTCAGCCCGAAATAAACGCGTTTTTTCAGACAACTGAATCCCTATGTAACTGCAAGGCTCAGAAGAGCCCACACACTCTGCTCTTAACCCCAGTGTGCAGAAGGTGTCAAAACGTGTTTTTCAGCAGAAATAAACATGTTTCTGGAAGTTTGGTCAACCCCATGTAAGTTATGGGGCAGTTACAGTACACTTTTCAAAACGTGTTTTTCAGCCCGAAATAAACACGTTTTTTCAGACAACTGAATCCCTATGTAACTGCAAGGCTTAGAAGAGCCCACACACTCTGCTCTTAACCCCAGTGTGCAGAGAGTGTCAACACATGTTTTTCAGCAGAAATAAACATGTTTCTGCAAGTTTGGTCAACCCCATGTAAGTTATGGGGCAGTTACAGCACTTTTTTCAAAACGTGTTTTTCAGCCCGAAATAAACGCGTTTTTTCAGACAACTGAATCCCTATGTAACTGCAAAGCTCAGAAGAGCCCACACACTCAGCTCTTAACCCCAGTGTGCAGAAAGTGTCAACACATGTTTTTCAGCAGAAATAAACATGTTTCTGCAAGTTTGGTCAACCCCATGTAAGTTATGGGGCAGTTACAGTACACTTTTCAAAACGTGTTTTTCAGCCCGAAATAAACACGTTTTTTCAGACAACTGAATCCCTATGTAACTGCAAGGCTCAGAAGAGCCCACACACTCTGCTCTTAACCCCAGTGTGCAGAAAGTGTTAAAACGTGTTTTTCAGCAGAAATAAACATGTTTCTGCAAGTTTGGTCAACCCCATGTAAGTTATGGGGCAGTAACAGCACTTTTTTCAAAACGTGTTTTTCAGCCCGAAATAAACGCGTTTTTTCAGACAACTGAATCCCTATGTAACTGCAAGGCTCAGAAGAGCCCACACACTCTGCTCTTAACCCCAGTGTGCAGAAAGTGTCAAAACGTGTTTTTCAGCAGAAATAAACATGTTTCTGCAAGTTTGGTCAACCCCATGTAAGTTATGGGGCAGTAACAGTACTTTTTTCAAAACGTGTTTTTCAGCCCGAAATAAACGCCTTTTTTCAGACATCTGAATCCCTATGTAACTGCAAAGCTCAGAAGAGCCCACACACTCAGCTCTTAACCCTACTGTGCAGAAAGTGTTAAAACATGTTTTTCAGCAGAAATAAACATGTTTCTGCAAGTTTGGTCAACCCCATGTAAGTTATGGGGCAGTTACAGTACACTTTTCAAAACGTGTTTTTCAGCCCGAAATAAACACGTTTTTTCAGACAACTGAATCCCTATGTAACTGCAAGGCTCAGAAGAGCCCACACACTCTGCTCTTAACCCCAGTGTGCAGAAAGTGTCAAAACGTGTTTTTCAGCAGAAATAAACATGTTTCTGCAAGTTTGGTCGACCCCATGTAAGTTATGGGGCAGTAACAGCACTTTTTTCAAAACGTGTTTTTCAGCCCGAAATAAACGCCTTTTTTCAGACAACTGAATCCCTATGTAACTGCAAAGCTCAGAAGAGCCCACACACTCAGCTCTTAACCCCAGTGTGCAGAAAGTGTCAACACATGTTTTTCAGCAGAAATAAACATGTTTCTGCAAGTTTGGTCAACCCCATGTAAGTTATGGGGCAGTTACAGTACACTTTTCAAAACGTGTTTTTCAGCCCGAAATAAACACGTTTTTTCAGACAACTGAATCCCTATGTAACTGCAAGGCTCAGAAGAGCCCACACACTCTGCTCTTAACCCCAGTGTGCAGAAAGTGTCAAAACATGTTTTTCAGCAGAAATAAACATGTTTCTGCAAGTTTGGTCAACCCCATGTAAGTTATGGGGCAGTAACAGCACTTTTTTCAAAACGTGTTTTTCAGCCCGAAATAAACGCCTTTTTTCAGACAACTGAATCCCTATGTAACTGCAAAGCTCAGAAGAGCCCACACACTCAGCTCTTAACCCCAGTGTGCAGAAAGTGTCAACACATGTTTTTCAGCAGAAATAAACATGTTTCTGCAAGTTTGGTCAACCCCATGTAAGTTATGGGGCAGTTACAGTACACTTTTCAAAACGTGTTTTTCAGCCCGAAATAAACGCCTTTTTTCAGACAACTGAATCCCTATGTAACTGCAAAGCTCAGAAGAGCCCACACACTCAGCTCTTAACCCCACTGTGCAGAAAGTGTTAAAACATGTTTTTCAGCAGAAATAAACATGTTTCTGCAAGTTTGGTCAACCCCATGTAAGTTATGGGGCAGTTACAGTACACTTTTCAAAACGTGTTTTTCAGCCCGAAATAAACACGTTTTTTCAGACAACTGAATCCCTATGTAACTGCAAGGTTCAGAAGAGCCCACACACTCTGCTCTTAACCCCAGTGTGCAGAAAGTGTCAAAACGTGTTTTTCAGCAGAAATAAACATGTTTCTGCAAGTTTGGTCAACCCCATGTAAGTTATGGGGCAGTAACAGCACTTTTTTCAAAACGTGTTTTTCAGCCCGAAATAAACGCCTTTTTTCAGACATCTGAATCCCTATGTAACTGCAAAGCTCAGAAGAGCCCACACACTCAGCTCTTAACCCCACTGTGCAGAAAGTGTTAAAACATGTTTTTCAGCAGAAATAAACATGTTTCTGCAAGTTTGGTCAACCCCATGTAAGTTATGGGGCAGTTACAGTACACTTTTCAAAACGTGTTTTTCAGCCCGAAATAAACACGTTTTTTCAGACAACTGAATCCCTATGTAACTGCAAGGCTCAGAAGAGCCCACACACTCTGCTCTTAACCCCAGTGTGCAGAAAGTGTCAAAACGTGTTTTTCAGCAGAAATAAACATGTTTCTGCAAGTTTGGTCGACCCCATGTAAGTTATGGGGCAGTAACAGCACTTTTTTCAAAACGTGTTTTTCAGCCCGAAATAAACGCCTTTTTTTCAGACAACTGAATCCCTATGTAACTGCAAAGCTCAGAAGAGCCCACACACTCAGCTCTTAACCCCAGTGTGCAGAAAGTGTCAAAACATGTTTTTCAGCAGAAATAAACATGTTTCTGCAAGTTTGGTCAACCCCATGTAAGTTATGGGGCAGTAACAGCACTTTTTTCAAAACGTGTTTTTCAGCCCGAAATAAACACGTTTTTTCAGACAACTGAATCCCTATGTAACTGCAAGGTTCAGAAGAGCCCACACACTCTGCTCTTAACCCCAGTGTGCAGAAAGTGTCAAAACGTGTTTTTCAGCAGAAATAAACATGTTTCTGCAAGTTTGGTCAACCCCATGTAAGTTATGGGGCAGTAACAGCACTTTTTTCAAAACGTGTTTTTCAGCCCGAAATAAACACGTTTTTTCAGACAACTGAATCCCTATGTAACTGCAAAGCTCAGAAGAGCCCACACACTCAGCTCTTAACCCCACTGTGCAGAAAGTGTTAAAACATGTTTTTCAGCAGAAATAAACATGT
This sequence comes from Lepisosteus oculatus, assembly GCF_040954835.1. NCBI lineage: Eukaryota > Metazoa > Chordata > Actinopteri > Semionotiformes > Lepisosteidae > Lepisosteus > Lepisosteus oculatus. The sequence goes on along the minus strand of NW_027167653.1, from coordinate 23,018 downwards.
TTCTGCAAGTTTGGTCAACCCCATGTAAGTTATGGGGCAGTTACAGTACACTTTTCAAAACGTGTTTTTCAGCCCGAAATAAACGCGTTTTTTCAGACAACTGAATCCCTATGTAACTGCAAGGCTCAGAAGAGCCCACACACTCTGCTCTTAACCCCAGTGTGCAGAAAGTGTCAAAACGTGTTTTTCAGCAGAAATAAACATGTTTCTGCAAGTTTGGTCGACCCCATGTAAGTTATGGGGCAGTAACAGCACTTTTTTCAAAACGTGTTTTTCAGCCCGAAATAAACGCGTTTTTTCAGACAACTGAATCCCTATGTAACTGCAAGGCTCAGAAGAGCCCACACACTCTGCTCTTAACCCCAGTGTGCAGAAGTGTCAAAACGTGTTTTTCAGCAGAAATAAACATGTTTCTGCAAGTTTGGTCAACCCCATGTAAGTTATGGGGCAGTAACAGTACTTTTTTCAAAACGTGTTTTTCAGCCCGAAATAAACGCCTTTTTTCAGACATCTGAATCCCTATGTAACTGCAAAGCTCAGAAGAGCCCACACACTCAGCTCTTAACCCTACTGTGCAGAAAGTGTTAAAACATGTTTTTCAGCAGAAATAAACATGTTTCTGCAAGTTTGGTCAACCCCATGTAAGTTATGGGGCAGTTACAGTACACTTTTCAAAACGTGTTTTTCAGCCCGAAATAAACACGTTTTTTCAGACAACTGAATCCCTATGTAACTGCAAGGCTCAGAAGAGCCCACACACTCTGCTCTTAACCCCAGTGTGCAGAAAGTGTCAAAACGTGTTTTTCAGCAGAAATAAACATGTTTCTGCAAGTTTGGTCGACCCCATGTAAGTTATGGGGCAGTAACAGCACTTTTTTCAAAACGTGTTTTTCAGCCCGAAATAAACGCCTTTTTTCAGACAACTGAATCCCTATGTAACTGCAAAGCTCAGAAGAGCCCACACACTCAGCTCTTAACCCCAGTGTGCAGAAAGTGTCAACACATGTTTTTCAGCAGAAATAAACATGTTTCTGCAAGTTTGGTCAACCCCATGTAAGTTATGGGGCAGTTACAGTACACTTTTCAAAACGTGTTTTTCAGCCCGAAATAAACACGTTTTTTCAGACAACTGAATCCCTATGTAACTGCAAGGCTCAGAAGAGCCCACACACTCTGCTCTTAACCCCAGTGTGCAGAAAGTGTCAAAACATGTTTTTCAGCAGAAATAAACATGTTTCTGCAAGTTTGGTCAACCCCATGTAAGTTATGGGGCAGTAACAGCACTTTTTTCAAAACGTGTTTTTCAGCCCGAAATAAACGCCTTTTTTCAGACAACTGAATCCCTATGTAACTGCAAAGCTCAGAAGAGCCCACACACTCAGCTCTTAACCCCAGTGTGCAGAAAGTGTCAACACATGTTTTTCAGCAGAAATAAACATGTTTCTGCAAGTTTGGTCAACCCCATGTAAGTTATGGTGCAGTTACAGTACACTTTTCAAAACGTGTTTTTCAGCCCGAAATAAACGCCTTTTTTCAGACAACTGAATCCCTATGTAACTGCAAAGCTCAGAAGAGCCCACACACTCAGCTCTTAACCCCACTGTGCAGAAAGTGTTAAAACATGTTTTTCAGCAGAAATAAACATGTTTCTGCAAGTTTGGTCAACCCCATGTAAGTTATGGGGCAGTTACAGTACACTTTTCAAAACGTGTTTTTCAGCCCGAAATAAACACGTTTTTTCAGACAACTGAATCCCTATGTAACTGCAAGGTTCAGAAGAGCCCACACACTCTGCTCTTAACCCCAGTGTGCAGAAAGTGTCAAAACGTGTTTTTCAGCAGAAATAAACATGTTTCTGCAAGTTTGGTCAACCCCATGTAAGTTATGGGGCAGTAACAGCACTTTTTTCAAAACGTGTTTTTCAGCCCGAAATAAACGCCTTTTTTCAGACATCTGAATCCCTATGTAACTGCAAAGCTCAGAAGAGCCCACACACTCAGCTCTTAACCCCACTGTGCAGAAAGTGTTAAAACATGTTTTTCAGCAGAAATAAACATGTTTCTGCAAGTTTGGTCAACCCCATGTAAGTTATGGGGCAGTTACAGTACACTTTTCAAAACGTGTTTTTCAGCCCGAAATAAACACGTTTTTTCAGACAACTGAATCCCTATGTAACTGCAAGGCTCAGAAGAGCCCACACACTCTGCTCTTAACCCCAGTGTGCAGAAAGTGTCAAAACGTGTTTTTCAGCAGAAATAAACATGTTTCTGCAAGTTTGGTCGACCCCATGTAAGTTATGGGGCAGTAACAGCACTTTTTTCAAAACGTGTTTTTCAGCCCGAAATAAACGCCTTTTTTTCAGACAACTGAATCCCTATGTAACTGCAAAGCTCAGAAGAGCCCACACACTCAGCTCTTAACCCCAGTGTGCAGAAAGTGTCAAAACATGTTTTTCAGCAGAAATAAACATGTTTCTGCAAGTTTGGTCAACCCCATGTAAGTTATGGGGCAGTAACAGCACTTTTTTCAAAACGTGTTTTTCAGCCCGAAATAAACACGTTTTTTCAGACAACTGAATCCCTATGTAACTGCAAGGTTCAGAAGAGCCCACACACTCTGCTCTTAACCCCAGTGTGCAGAAAGTGTCAAAACGTGTTTTTCAGCAGAAATAAACATGTTTCTGCAAGTTTGGTCAACCCCATGTAAGTTATGGGGCAGTAACAGCACTTTTTTCAAAACGTGTTTTTCAGCCCGAAATAAACGCCTTTTTTCAGACATCTGAATCCCTATGTAACTGCAAAGCTCAGAAGAGCCCACACACTCAGCTCTTAACCCCACTGTGCAGAAAGTGTTAAAACATGTTTTTCAGCAGAAATAAACATGTTTCTGCAAGTTTGGTCAACCCCATGTAAGTTATGGGGCAGTTACAGTACACTTTTCAAAACGTGTTTTTCAGCCCGAAATAAACGCGTTTTTTCAGACAACTGAATCCCTATGTAACTGCAAGGCTCAGAAGAGCCCACACACTCTGCTCTTAACCCCAGTGTGCAGAAAGTGTCAAAACGTGTTTTTAAGCAGAAATAAACATGTTTCTGCAAGTTTGGTCGACCCCATGTAAGTTATGGGGCAGTAACAGCACTTTTTTCAAAACGTGTTTTTCAGCCCGAAATAAACGCCATTTTTCAGACAACTGAATCCCTATGTAACTGCAAAGCTCAGAAGAGCCCACACACTCAGCTCTTAACCCCAGTGTGCAGAAAGTGTCAACACATGTTTTTCAGCAGAAATAAACATGTTTCTGCAAGTTTGGTCAACCCCATGTAAGTTATGGGGCAGTTACAGTACACTTTTCAAAACGTGTTTTTCAGCCCGAAATAAACACGTTTTTTCAGACAACTGAATCCCTATGTAACTGCAAAGCTCAGAAGAGCCCACACACTCAGCTCTTAACCCCAGTGTGCAGAGAGTGTCAACACATGTTTTTCAGCAGAAATAAACATGTTTCTGCAAGTTTGGTCAACCCCATGTAAGTTATGGGGCAGTTACAGCACTTTTTTCAAAACGTGTTTTTCAGCCCGAAATAAACGCGTTTTTTCAGACAACTGAATCCCTATGTAACTGCAAAGCTCAGAAGAGCCCACACACTCAGCTCTTAACCCCAGTGTGCAGAAAGTGTCAACACATGTTTTTCAGTAAAAATAAACATGTTTCTGCAAGTTTGGTCAACCCCATGTAAGTTATGGGGCAGTTACAGTACACTTTTCAAAACGTGTTTTTCAGCCCGAAATAAACACGTTTTTTCAGACAACTGAATCCCTATGTAACTGCAAGGCTCAGAAGAGCCCACACACTCTGCTCTTAACCCCAGTGTGCAGAAAGTGTTAAAACGTGTTTTTCAGCAGAAATAAACATGTTTCTGCAAGTTTGGTCAACCCCATGTAAGTTATGGGGCAGTTACAGCACTTTTTTCAAAACCTGTTTTTCAGCCCGAAATAAACGCCTTTTTTCAGACAACTGAATCCCTATGTAACTGCAAAGCTCAGAAGAGCCCACACACTCAGCTCTTAACCCCACTGTGCAGAAAGTGTTAAAACATGTTTTTCAGCAGAAATAAACATGTTTCTGCAAGTTTGGTCAACCCCATGTAAGTTATGGGGCAGTTACAGTACACTTTTCAAAACGTGTTTTTCAGCCCGAAATAAACACGTTTTTTCAGACAACTGAATCCCTATGTAACTGCAAGGCTCAGAAGAGCCCACACACTCTGCTCTTAACCCCAGTGTGCAGAAAGTGTCAAAACGTGTTTTTCAGCAGAAATAAACATGTTTCTGGAAGTTTGGTCAACCCCATGTAAGTTATGGGGCAGTTACAGCACTTTTTTCAAAACGTGTTTTTCAGCCCGAAATAAACACGTTTTTTCAGACAACTGAATCCCTATGTAACTGCAAAGCTCAGAAGAGCCCACACACTCAGCTCTTAACCCCAGTGTGCAGAGAGTGTCAAAACATGTTTTTCAGCAGAAATAAACATGTTTCTGCAAGTTTGGTCAACCCCATGTAAGTTATGGGGCAGTTACAGCACTTTTTTCAAAACGTGTTTTTCAGCCCGAAATAAACGCGTTTTTTCAGACAACTGAATCCCTATGTAACTGCAAAGCTCAGAAGAGCCCACACACTCTGCTCTTAACCCCAGTGTGCAGAAAGTGTCAAAACGTGTTTTTCAGCAGAAATAAACATGTTTCTGCAAGTTTGGTCAACCCCATGTAAGTTATGGGGCAGTAACAGCACTTTTTTCAAAACGTGTTTTTCAGCCCGAAATAAACGCCTTTTTTCAGACAACTGAATCCCTATGTAACTGCAAAGCTCAGAAGAGCCCACACACTCAGCTCTTAACCCCAGTGTGCAGAAAGTGTCAACACATGTTTTTCAGCAGAAATAAACATGTTTCTGCAAGTTTGGTCAACCCCATGTAAGTTATGGGGCAGTTACAGTACACTTTTCAAAACGTGTTTTTCAGCCCGAAATAAACGCCTTTTTTCAGACAACTGAATCCCTATGTAACTGCAAAGCTCAGAAGAGCCCACACACTCAGCTCTTAACCCCACTGTGCAGAAAGTGTTAAAACATGTTTTTCAGCAGAAATAAACATGTTTCTGCAAGTTTGGTCAACCCCATGTAAGTTATGGGGCAGTTACAGTACACTTTTCAAAACGTGTTTTTCAGCCCGAAATAAACACGTTTTTTCAGACAACTGAATCCCTATGTAACTGCAAGGTTCAGAAGAGCCCACACACTCTGCTCTTAACCCCAGTGTGCAGAAAGTGTCAAAACGTGTTTTTCAGCAGAAATAAACATGTTTCTGCAAGTTTGGTCAACCCCATGTAAGTTATGGGGCAGTAACAGCACTTTTTTCAAAACGTGTTTTTCAGCCCGAAATAAACGCCTTTTTTCAGACATCTGAATCCCTATGTAACTGCAAAGCTCAGAAGAGCCCACACACTCAGCTCTTAACCCCACTGTGCAGAAAGTGTTAAAACATGTTTTTCAGCAGAAATAAACATGTTTCTGCAAGTTTGGTCAACCCCATGTAAGTTATGGGGCAGTTACAGTACACTTTTCAAAACGTGTTTTTCAGCCCGAAATAAACACGTTTTTTCAGACAACTGAATCCCTATGTAACTGCAAGGCTCAGAAGAGCCCACACACTCTGCTCTTAACCCCAGTGTGCAGAAAGTGTCAAAACGTGTTTTTCAGCAGAAATAAACATGTTTCTGCAAGTTTGGTCGACCCCATGTAAGTTATGGGGCAGTAACTGCACTTTTTTCAAAACGTGTTTTTCAGCCCGAAATAAACGCCTTTTTTCAGACAACTGAATCCCTATGTAACTGCAAAGCTCAGAAGAACCCACACACTCAGCTCTTAAACCCAGTGTGCAGAAAGTGTCAAAACATGTTTTTCAGCAGAAATAAACATGTTTCTGCAAGTTTGGTCAACCCCATGTAAGTTATGGGGCAGTAACAGCACTTTTTTCAAAACGTGTTTTTCAGCCCGAAATAAACGCGTTTTTTCAGACAACTGAATCCCTATGTAACTGCAAGGCTCAGAAGAGCCCACACACTCTGCTCTTAACCCCAGTGTGCAGAAGGTGTCAAAACGTGTTTTTCAGCAGAAATAAACATGTTTCTGCAAGTTTGGTCAACCCCATGTAAGTTATGGGGCAGTTACAGTACACTTTTCAAAACGTGTTTTTCAGCCCGAAATAAACGCGTTTTTTCAGACAACTGAATCAATATGTAACTGCAAAGCTCAGAAGAGCCCACACACTCAGCTCTTAACCCCAGTGTGCAGAGAGTGTCAACACATGTTTTTCAGCAGAAATAAACATGTTTCTGCAAGTTTGGTCAACCCCATGTAAGTTATGGGGCAGTTACAGCACTTTTTTCAAAACGTGTTTTTCAGCCCGAAATAAACGCGTTTTTTCAGACAACTGAATCCCTATGTAACTGCAAGGCTCAGAAGAGCCCACACACTCTGCTCTTAACCCCAGTGTGCAGAAAGTGTCAAAACGTGTTTTTCAGCAGAAATAAACATGTTTCTGCAAGTTTGGTCAACCCCATGTAAGTTATGGGGCAGTAACAGCACTTTTTTCAAAACGTGTTTTTCAGCCCGAAATATACGCCTTTTTTCAGACAACTGAATCACTATGTAACTGCAAAGCTCAGAAGAGCCCACACACTCAGCTCTTAACCCCAGTGTGCAGAAAGTGTCAAAACATGTTTTTCAGCAGAAATAAACATGTTTCTGCAAGTTTGGTCAACCCCATGTAAGTTATGGGGCAGTAACAGCACTTTTTTCAAAACGTGTTTTTCAGCCCGAAATAAACACGTTTTTTCAGACAACTGAATCCCTATGTAACTGCAAGGTTCAGAAGAGCCCACACACTCTGCTCTTAACCCCAGTGTGCAGAAAGTGTCAAAACGTGTTTTTCAGCAGAAATAAACATGTTTCTGCAAGTTTGGTCAACCCCATGTAAGTTATGGGGCAGTAACAGCACTTTTTTCAAAACGTGTTTTTCAGCCCGAAATAAACGCCTTTTTTCAGACATCTGAATCCCTATGTAACTGCAAAGCTCAGAAGAGCCCCCACACTCAGCTCTTAACCCCACTGTGCAGAAAGTGTTAAAACATGTTTTTCAGCAGAAATAAACATGTTTCTGCAAGTTTGGTCAACCCCATGTAAGTTATGGGGCAGTTACAGTACACTTTTCAAAACGTATTTTTCAGCCCGAAATAAACACGTTTTTTCAGACAACTGAATCCCTATGTAACTGCAAGGCTTAGAAGAGCCCACACACTCTGCTCTTAACCCCAGTGTGCAGAAAGTGTCAACACATGTTTTTCAGCAGAAATAAACATGTTTCTGCAAGTTTGGTCAACCCCATGTAAGTTATGGGGCAGTTACAGCACTTTTTTCAAAACGTGTTTTTCAGCCCGAAATAAACGCGTTTTTTCAGACAACTGAATCCCTATGTAACTGCAAAGCTCAGAAGAGCCCACACACTCAGCTCTTAACCCCAGTGTGCAGAGAGTGTCAACACGTGTTTTTCAGCAGAAATAAACATGTTTCTGCAAGTTTGGTCAACCCCATGTAAGTTATGGGGCAGTTACAGCACTTTTTTCAAAACGTGTTTTTCAGCCCGAAATAAACGCGTTTTTTCAGACAACTGAATCCCTATGTAACTGCAAAGCTCAGAAGTGCCCACACACTCAGCTCTTAACCCCAGTGTGCAGAAAGTGTCAACACATGTTTTTCAGCAGAAATAAACATGTTTCTGCAAGTTTGGTCAACCCCATGTAAGTTATGGGGCAGTTACAGTACACTTTTCAAAACGTGTTTTTCAGCCCGAAATAAACACGTTTTTTCAGACAACTGAATCCCTATGTAACTGCAAGGCTCAGAAGAGCCCACACACTCAGCTCTTAACCCCAGTGTGCAGAGAGTGTCAAAACATGTTTTTCAGCAGAAATAAACATGTTTCTGCAAGTTTGGTCAACCCCATGTAAGTTATGGGGCAGTTACAGCACTTTTTTCAAAACGTGTTTTTCAGCCCGAAATAAACGCGTTTTTTCAGACAACTGAATCCCTATGTAACTGCAAAGCTCAGAAGAGCCCACACACTCTGCTCTTAACCCCAGTGTGCAGAAAGTGTCAAAACGTGTTTTTCAGCAGAAATAAACATGTTTCTGCAAGTTTGGTCAACCCCATGTAAGTTATGGGGCAGTAACAGCACTTTTTTCAAAACGTGTTTTTCAGCCCGAAATAAACGCCTTTTTTCAGACAACTGAATCCCTATGTAACTGCAAAGCTCAGAAGAGCCCACACACTCAGCTCTTAACCCCAGTGTGCAGAAAGTGTCAACACATGTTTTTCAGCAGAAATAAACATGTTTCTGCAAGTTTGGTCAACCCCATGTAAGTTATGGGGCAGTTACAGTACACTTTTCAAAACGTGTTTTTCAGCCCGAAATAAACACGTTTTTTCAGACAACTGAATCCCTATGTAACTGCAAGGCTCAGAAGAGCCCACACACTCTGCTCTTAACCCCAGTGTGCAGAAAGTGTCAAAACATGTTTTTCAGCAGAAATAAACATGTTTCTGCAAGTTTGGTCAACCCCATGTAAGTTATGGGGCAGTAACAGCACTTTTTTCAAAACGTGTTTTTCAGCCCGAAATAAACGCCTTTTTTCAGACAACTGAATCCCTATGTAACTGCAAAGCTCAGAAGAGCCCACACACTCAGCTCTTAACCCCAGTGTGCAGAAAGTGTCAACACATGTTTTTCAGCAGAAATAAACATGTTTCTGCAAGTTTGGTCAACCCCATGTAAGTTATGGTGCAGTTACAGTACACTTTTCAAAACGTGTTTTTCAGCCCGAAATAAACGCCTTTTTTCAGACAACTGAATCCCTATGTAACTGCAAAGCTCAGAAGAGCCCACACACTCAGCTCTTAACCCCACTGTGCAGAAAGTGTTAAAACATGTTTTTCAGCAGAAATAAACATGTTTCTGCAAGTTTGGTCAACCCCATGTAAGTTATGGGGCAGTTACAGTACACTTTTCAAAACGTGTTTTTCAGCCCGAAATAAACACGTTTTTTCAGACAACTGAATCCCTATGTAACTGCAAGGTTCAGAAGAGCCCACACACTCTGCTCTTAACCCCAGTGTGCAGAAAGTGTCAAAACGTGTTTTTCAGCAGAAATAAACATGTTTCTGCAAGTTTGGTCAACCCCATGTAAGTTATGGGGCAGTAACAGCACTTTTTTCAAAACGTGTTTTTCAGCCCGAAATAAACGCCTTTTTTCAGACATCTGAATCCCTATGTAACTGCAAAGCTCAGAAGAGCCCACACACTCAGCTCTTAACCCCACTGTGCAGAAAGTGTTAAAACATGTTTTTCAGCAGAAATAAACATGTTTCTGCAAGTTTGGTCAACCCCATGTAAGTTATGGGGCAGTTACAGTACACTTTTCAAAACGTGTTTTTCAGCCCGAAATAAACACGTTTTTTCAGACAACTGAATCCCTATGTAACTGCAAGGCTCAGAAGAGCCCACACACTCTGCTCTTAACCCCAGTGTGCAGAAAGTGTCAAAACGTGTTTTTCAGCAGAAATAAACATGTTTCTGCAAGTTTGGTCGACCCCATGTAAGTTATGGGGCAGTAACAGCACTTTTTTCAAAACGTGTTTTTCAGCCCGAAATAAACGCCTTTTTTCAGACATCTGAATCCCTATGTAACTGCAAAGCTCAGAAGAGCCCACACACTCAGCTCTTAACCCCACTGTGCAGAAAGTGTTAAAACATGTTTTTCAGCAGAAATAAACATGTTTCTGCAAGTTTGGTCAACCCCATGTAAGTTATGGGGCAGTTACAGTACACTTTTCAAAACGTGTTTTTCAGCCCGAAATAAACGCGTTTTTTCAGACAACTGAATCCCTATGTAACTGCAAGGCTCAGAAGAGCCCACACACTCTGCTCTTAACCCCAGTGTGCAGAAAGTGTCAAAACGTGTTTTTCAGCAGAAATAAACATGTTTCTGCAAGTTTGGTCGACCCCATGTAAGTTATGGGGCAGTAACAGCACTTTTTTCAAAACGTGTTTTTCAGCCCGAAATAAACGCCATTTTTCAGACAACTGAATCCCTATGTAACTGCAAAGCTCAGAAGAGCCCACACACTCAGCTCTTAACCCCAGTGTGCAGAAAGTGTCAACACATGTTTTTCAGCAGAAATAAACATGTTTCTGCAAGTTTGGTCAACCCCATGTAAGTTATGGGGCAGTTACAGTACACTTTTCAAAACGTGTTTTTCAGCCCGAAATAAACACGTTTTTTCAGACAACTGAATCCCTATGTAACTGCAAAGCTCAGAAGAGCCCACACACTCAGCTCTTAACCCCAGTGTGCAGAGAGTGTCAACACATGTTTTTCAGCAGAAATAAACATGTTTCTGCAAGTTTGGTCAACCCCATGTAAGTTATGGGGCAGTTACAGCACTTTTTTCAAAACGTGTTTTTCAGCCCGAAATAAACGCGTTTTTTCAGACAACTGAATCCCTATGTAACTGCAAAGCTCAGAAGAGCCCACACACTCAGCTCTTAACCCCAGTGTGCAGAAAGTGTCAACACATGTTTTTCAGTAAAAATAAACATGTTTCTGCAAGTTTGGTCAACCCCATGTAAGTTATGGGGCAGTTACAGTACACTTTTCAAAACGTGTTTTTCAGCCCGAAATAAACACGTTTTTTCAGACAACTGAATCCCTATGTAACTGCAAGGCTCAGAAGAGCCCACACACTCTGCTCTTAACCCCAGTGTGCAGAAAGTGTTAAAACGTGTTTTTCAGCAGAAATAAACATGTTTCTGCAAGTTTGGTCAACCCCATGTAAGTTATGGGGCAGTTACAGCACTTTTTTCAAAACCTGTTTTTCAGCCCGAAATAAACGCCTTTTTTCAGACAACTGAATCCCTATGTAACTGCAAAGCTCAGAAGAGCCCACACACTCAGCTCTTAACCCCACTGTGCAGAAAGTGTTAAAACATGTTTTTCAGCAGAAATAAACATGTTTCTGCAAGTTTGGTCAACCCCATGTAAGTTATGGGGCAGTTACAGTACACTTTTCAAAACGTGTTTTTCAGCCCGAAATAAACACGTTTTTTCAGACAACTGAATCCCTATGTAACTGCAAGGCTCAGAAGAGCCCACACACTCTGCTCTTAACCCCAGTGTGCAGAAAGTGTCAAAACGTGTTTTTCAGCAGAAATAAACATGTTTCTGGAAGTTTGGTCAACCCCATGTAAGTTATGGGGCAGTTACAGCACTTTTTTCAAAACGTGTTTTTCAGCCCGAAATAAACACGTTTTTTCAGACAACTGAATCCCTATGTAACTGCAAAGCTCAGAAGAGCCCACACACTCAGCTCTTAACCCCAGTGTGCAGAGAGTGTCAAAACATGTTTTTCAGCAGAAATAAACATGTTTCTGCAAGTTTGGTCAACCCCATGTAAGTTATGGGGCAGTTACAGCACTTTTTTCAAAACGTGTTTTTCAGCCCGAAATAAACGCGTTTTTTCAGACAACTGAATCCCTATGTAACTGCAAAGCTCAGAAGAGCCCACACACTCTGCTCTTAACCCCAGTGTGCAGAAAGTGTCAAAACGTGTTTTTCAGCAGAAATAAACATGTTTCTGCAAGTTTGGTCAACCCCATGTAAGTTATGGGGCAGTAACAGCACTTTTTTCAAAACGTGTTTTTCAGCCCGAAATAAACGCCTTTTTTCAGACAACTGAATCCCTATGTAACTGCAAAGCTCAGAAGAGCCCACACACTCAGCTCTTAACCCCAGTGTGCAGAAAGTGTCAACACATGTTTTTCAGCAGAAATAAACATGTTTCTGCAAGTTTGGTCAACCCCATGTAAGTTATGGGGCAGTTACAGTACACTTTTCAAAACGTGTTTTTCAGCCCGAAATAAACGCCTTTTTTCAGACAACTGAATCCCTATGTAACTGCAAAGCTCAGAAGAGCCCACACACTCAGCTCTTAACCCCACTGTGCAGAAAGTGTTAAAACATGTTTTTCAGCAGAAATAAACATGTTTCTGCAAGTTTGGTCAACCCCATGTAAGTTATGGGGCAGTTACAGTACACTTTTCAAAACGTGTTTTTCAGCCCGAAATAAACACGTTTTTTCAGACAACTGAATCCCTATGTAACTGCAAGGTTCAGAAGAGCCCACACACTCTGCTCTTAACCCCAGTGTGCAGAAAGTGTCAAAACGTGTTTTTCAGCAGAAATAAACATGTTTCTGCAAGTTTGGTCAACCCCATGTAAGTTATGGGGCAGTAACAGCACTTTTTTCAAAACGTGTTTTTCAGCCCGAAATAAACGCCTTTTTTCAGACATCTGAATCCCTATGTAACTGCAAAGCTCAGAAGAGCCCACACACTCAGCTCTTAACCCCACTGTGCAGAAAGTGTTAAAACATGTTTTTCAGCAGAAATAAACATGTTTCTGCAAGTTTGGTCAACCCCATGTAAGTTATGGGGCAGTTACAGTACACTTTTCAAAACGTGTTTTTCAGCCCGAAATAAACACGTTTTTTCAGACAACTGAATCCCTATGTAACTGCAAGGCTCAGAAGAGCCCACACACTCTGCTCTTAACCCCAGTGTGCAGAAAGTGTCAAAACGTGTTTTTCAGCAGAAATAAACATGTTTCTGCAAGTTTGGTCGACCCCATGTAAGTTATGGGGCAGTAACTGCACTTTTTTCAAAACGTGTTTTTCAGCCCGAAATAAACGCCTTTTTTCAGACAACTGAATCCCTATGTAACTGCAAAGCTCAGAAGAACCCACACACTCAGCTCTTAAACCCAGTGTGCAGAAAGTGTCAAAACATGTTTTTCAGCAGAAATAAACATGTTTCTGCAAGTTTGGTCAACCCCATGTAAGTTATGGGGCAGTAACAGCACTTTTTTCAAAACGTGTTTTTCAGCCCGAAATAAACGCGTTTTTTCAGACAACTGAATCCCTATGTAACTGCAAGGCTCAGAAGAGCCCACACACTCTGCTCTTAACCCCAGTGTGCAGAAGGTGTCAAAACGTGTTTTTCAGCAGAAATAAACATGTTTCTGCAAGTTTGGTCAACCCCATGTAAGTTATGGGGCAGTTACAGTACACTTTTCAAAACGTGTTTTTCAGCCCGAAATAAACGCGTTTTTTCAGACAACTGAATCAATATGTAACTGCAAAGCTCAGAAGAGCCCACACACTCAGCTCTTAACCCCAGTGTGCAGAGAGTGTCAACACATGTTTTTCAGCAGAAATAAACATGTTTCTGCAAGTTTGGTCAACCCCATGTAAGTTATGGGGCAGTTACAGCACTTTTTTCAAAACGTGTTTTTCAGCCCGAAATAAACGCGTTTTTTCAGACAACTGAATCCCTATGTAACTGCAAGGCTCAGAAGAGCCCACACACTCTGCTCTTAACCCCAGTGTGCAGAAAGTGTCAAAACGTGTTTTTCAGCAGAAATAAACATGTTTCTGCAAGTTTGGTCAACCCCATGTAAGTTATGGGGCAGTAACAGCACTTTTTTCAAAACGTGTTTTTCAGCCCGAAATATACGCCTTTTTTCAGACAACTGAATCACTATGTAACTGCAAAGCTCAGAAGAGCCCACACACTCAGCTCTTAACCCCAGTGTGCAGAAAGTGTCAAAACATGTTTTTCAGCAGAAATAAACATGTTTCTGCAAGTTTGGTCAACCCCATGTAAGTTATGGGGCAGTAACAGCACTTTTTTCAAAACGTGTTTTTCAGCCCGAAATAAACACGTTTTTTCAGACAACTGAATCCCTATGTAACTGCAAGGTTCAGAAGAGCCCACACACTCTGCTCTTAACCCCAGTGTGCAGAAAGTGTCAAAACGTGTTTTTCAGCAGAAATAAACATGTTTCTGCAAGTTTGGTCAACCCCATGTAAGTTATGGGGCAGTAACAGCACTTTTTTCAAAACGTGTTTTTCAGCCCGAAATAAACGCCTTTTTTCAGACATCTGAATCCCTATGTAACTGCAAAGCTCAGAAGAGCCCCCACACTCAGCTCTTAACCCCACTGTGCAGAAAGTGTTAAAACATGTTTTTCAGCAGAAATAAACATGTTTCTGCAAGTTTGGTCAACCCCATGTAAGTTATGGGGCAGTTACAGTACACTTTTCAAAACGTATTTTTCAGCCCGAAATAAACACGTTTTTTCAGACAACTGAATCCCTATGTAACTGCAAGGCTTAGAAGAGCCCACACACTCTGCTCTTAACCCCAGTGTGCAGAAAGTGTCAACACATGTTTTTCAGCAGAAATAAACATGTTTCTGCAAGTTTGGTCAACCCCATGTAAGTTATGGGGCAGTTACAGCACTTTTTTCAAAACGTGTTTTTCAGCCCGAAATAAACGCGTTTTTTCAGACAACTGAATCCCTATGTAACTGCAAAGCTCAGAAGAGCCCACACACTCAGCTCTTAACCCCAGTGTGCAGAGAGTGTCAACACGTGTTTTTCAGCAGAAATAAACATGTTTCTGCAAGTTTGGTCAACCCCATGTAAGTTATGGGGCAGTTACAGCACTTTTTTCAAAACGTGTTTTTCAGCCCGAAATAAACGCGTTTTTTCAGACAACTGAATCCCTATGTAACTGCAAAGCTCAGAAGTGCCCACACACTCAGCTCTTAACCCCAGTGTGCAGAAAGTGTCAACACATGTTTTTCAGCAGAAATAAACATGTTTCTGCAAGTTTGGTCAACCCCATGTAAGTTATGGGGCAGTTACAGTACACTTTTCAAAACGTGTTTTTCAGCCCGAAATAAACACGTTTTTTCAGACAACTGAATCCCTATGTAACTGCAAGGCTCAGAAGAGCCCACACACTCAGCTCTTAACCCCAGTGTGCAGAGAGTGTCAAAACATGTTTTTCAGCAGAAATAAACATGTTTCTGCAAGTTTGGTCAACCCCATGTAAGTTATGGGGCAGTTACAGCACTTTTTTCAAAACGTGTTTTTCAGCCCGAAATAAACGCGTTTTTTCAGACAACTGAATCCCTATGTAACTGCAAAGCTCAGAAGAGCCCACACACTCTGCTCTTAACCCCAGTGTGCAGAAAGTGTCAAAACGTGTTTTTCAGCAGAAATAAACATGTTTCTGCAAGTTTGGTCAACCCCATGTAAGTTATGGGGCAGTAACAGCACTTTTTTCAAAACGTGTTTTTCAGCCCGAAATAAACGCCTTTTTTCAGACAACTGAATCCCTATGTAACTGCAAAGCTCAGAAGAGCCCACACACTCAGCTCTTAACCCCAGTGTGCAGAAAGTGTCAACACATGTTTTTCAGCAGAAATAAACATGTTTCTGCAAGTTTGGTCAACCCCATGTAAGTTATGGGGCAGTTACAGTACACTTTTCAAAACGTGTTTTTCAGCCCGAAATAAACGCCTTTTTTCAGACAACTGAATCCCTATGTAACTGCAAAGCTCAGACGAGCCCACACACTCAGCTCTTAACCCCACTGTGCAGAAAGTGTTAAAACATGTTTTTCAGCAGAAATAAACATGTTTCTGCAAGTTTGGTCAACCCCATGTAAGTTATGGGGCAGTTACAGTACACTTTTCAAAACGTGTTTTTCAGCCCGAAATAAACACGTTTTTTCAGACAACTGAATCCCTATGTAACTGCAAGGTTCAGAAGAGCCCACACACTCTGCTCTTAACCCCAGTGTGCAGAAAGTGTCAAAACGTGTTTTTCAGCAGAAATAAACATGTTTCTGCAAGTTTGGTCAACCCCATGTAAGTTATGGGGCAGTAACAGCACTTTTTTCAAAACGTGTTTTTCAGCCCGAAATAAACGCCTTTTTTCAGACATCTGAATCCCTATGTAACTGCAAAGCTCAGAAGAGCCCACACACTCAGCTCTTAACCCCACTGTGCAGAAAGTGTTAAAACATGTTTTTCAGCAGAAATAAACATGTTTCTGCAAGTTTGGTCAACCCCATGTAAGTTATGGGGCAGTTACAGTACACTTTTCAAAACGTGTTTTTCAGCCCGAAATAAACACGTTTTTTCAGACAACTGAATCCCTATGTAACTGCAAGGCTCAGAAGAGCCCACACACTCTGCTCTTAACCCCAGTGTGCAGAAAGTGTCAAAACGTGTTTTTCAGCAGAAATAAACATGTTTCTGCAAGTTTGGTCGACCCCATGTAAGTTATGGGGCAGTAACTGCACTTTTTTCAAAACGTGTTTTTCAGCCCGAAATAAACGCCTTTTTTCAGACAACTGAATCCCTATGTAACTGCAAAGCTCAGAAGAACCCACACACTCAGCTCTTAACCCCAGTGTGCAGAAAGTGTCAAAACATGTTTTTCAGCAGAAATAAACATGTTTCTGCAAGTTTGGTCAACCCCATGTAAGTTATGGGGCAGTAACAGCACTTTTTTCAAAACGTGTTTTTCAGCCCGAAATAAACGCGTTTTTTCAGACAACTGAATCCCTATGTAACTGCAAGGCTCAGAAGAGCCCACACACTCTGCTCTTAACCCCAGTGTGCAGAAGGTGTCAAAACGTGTTTTTCAGCAGAAATAAACATGTTTCTGCAAGTTTGGTCAACCCCATGTAAGTTATGGGGCAGTTACAGTACACTTTTCAAAACGTGTTTTTCAGCCCGAAATAAACGCGTTTTTTCAGACAACTGAATCAATATGTAACTGCAAAGCTCAGAAGAGCCCACACACTCAGCTCTTAACCCCAGTGTGCAGAGAGTGTCAACACATGTTTTTCAGCAGAAATAAACATGTTTCTGCAAGTTTGGTCAACCCCATGTAAGTTATGGGGCAGTAACAGCACTTTTTTCAAAACGTGTTTTTCAGCCCGAAATAAACACGTTTTTTCAGACAACTGAATCCCTATGTAACTGCAAGGTTCAGAAGAGCCCACACACTCTGCTCTTAACCCCAGTGTGCAGAAAGTGTCAAAACGTGTTTTTCAGCAGAAATAAACATGTTTCTGCAAGTTTGGTCAACCCCATGTAAGTTATGGGGCAGTAACAGCACTTTTTTCAAAACGTGTTTTTCAGCCCGAAATAAACGCCTTTTTTCAGACATCTGAATCCCTATGTAACTGCAAAGCTCAGAAGAGCCCCCACACTCAGCTCTTAACCCCACTGTGCAGAAAGTGTTAAAACATGTTTTTCAGCAGAAATAAACATGTTTCTGCAAGTTTGGTCAACCCCATGTAAGTTATGGGGCAGTTACAGTACACTTTTCAAAACGTGTTTTTCAGCCCGAAATAAACACGTTTTTTCAGACAACTGAATCCCTATGTAACTGCAAGGCTCAGAAGAGCCCACACACTCTGCTCTTAACCCCAGTGTGCAGAAAGTGTCAAAACGTGTTTTTCAGCAGAAATAAACATGTTTCTGCAAGTTTGGTCGACCCCATGTAAGTTATGGGGCAGTAACAGCACTTTTTTCAAAACGTGTTTTTCAGCCCGAAATAAACGCCTTTTTTCAGACAACTGAATCCCTATGTAACTGCAAAGCTCAGAAGAGCCCACACACTCAGCTCTTAACCCCAGTGTGCAGAAAGTGTCAACACATGTTTTTCAGCAGAAATAAACATGTTTCTGCAAGTTTGGTCAACCCCATGTAAGTTATGGGGCAGTTACAGTACACTTTTCAAAACGTGTTTTTCAGCCCGAAATAAACACGTTTTTTCAGACAACTGAATCCCTATGTAACTGCAAGGCTTAGAAGAGCCCACACACTCTGCTCTTAACCCCAGTGTGCAGAAAGTGTCAACACATGTTTTTCAGCAGAAATAAACATGTTTCTGCAAGTTTGGTCAACCCCATGTAAGTTATGGGGCAGTTACAGCACTTTTTTCAAAACGTGTTTTTCAGCCCGAAATAAACGCGTTTTTTCAGACAACTGAATCCCTATGTAACTGCAAAGCTCAGAAGAGCCCACACACTCAGCTCTTAACCCCAGTGTGCAGAGAGTGTCAACACGTGTTTTTCAGCAGAAATAAACATGTTTCTGCAAGTTTGGTCAACCCCATGTAAGTTATGGGGCAGTTACAGCACTTTTTTCAAAACGTGTTTTTCAGCCCGAAATAAACGCGTTTTTTCAGACAACTGAATCCCTATGTAACTGCAAAGCTCAGAAGTGCCCACACACTCAGCTCTTAACCCCAGTGTGCAGAAAGTGTCAACACATGTTTTTCAGCAGAAATAAACATGTTTCTGCAAGTTTGGTCAACCCCATGTAAGTTATGGGGCAGTTACAGTACACTTTTCAAAACGTGTTTTTCAGCCCGAAATAAACACGTTTTTTCAGACAACTGAATCCCTATGTAACTGCAAGGCTCAGAAGAGCCCACACACTCAGCTCTTAACCCCAGTGTGCAGAAAGTGTCAACACATGTTTTTCAGCAGAAATAAACATGTTTCTGCAAGTTTGGTCAACCCCATGTAAGTTATGGGGCAGTAACAGCACTTTTTTCAAAACGTGTTTTTCAGCCCGAAATAAACGCGTTTTTTCAGACAACTGAATCCCTATGTAACTGCAAGGCTCAGAAGAGCCCACACACTCTGCTCTTAACCCCAGTGTGCAGAAAGTGTCAAAACGTGTTTTTCAGCAGAAATAAACATGTTTCTGCAAGTTTGGTCAACCCCATGTAAGTTATGGGGCAGTAACAGCACTTTTTTCAAAACGTGTTTTTCAGCCCGAAATAAACGCCTTTTTTCAGACAACTGAATCACTAAGTAACTGCAAAGCTCAGAAGAGCCCACACACTCAGCTCTTAACCCCAGTGTGCAGAAAGTGTCAAAACATGTTTTTCAGCAGAAATAAACATGTTTCTGCAAGTTTGGTCAACCCCATGTAAGTTATGGGGCAGTAACAGCACTTTTTTCAAAACGTATTTTTCAGCCCGAAATAAACACGTTTTTTCAGACAACTGAATCCCTATGTAACTGCAAGGTTCAGAAGAGCCCACACACTCTGCTCTTAACCCCAGTGTGCAGAAAGTGTCAAAACGTGTTTTTCAGCAGAAATAAACATGTTTCTGCAAGTTTGGTCAACCCCATGTAAGTTATGGGGCAGTAACAGCACTTTTTTCAAAACGTGTTTTTCAGCCCGAAATAAACGCCTTTTTTCAGACATCTGAATCCCTATGTAACTGCAAAGCTCAGAAGAGCCCACACACTCAGCTCTTAACCCTACTGTGCAGAAAGTGTTAAAACATGTTTTTCAGCAGAAATAAACATGTTTCTGCAAGTTTGGTCAACCCCATGTAAGTTATGGGGCAGTTACAGTACACTTTTCAAAACGTGTTTTTCAGCCCGAAATAAACACGTTTTTTCAGACAACTGAATCCCTATGTAACTGCAAGGCTCAGAAGAGCCCACACACTCTGCTCTTAACCCCAGTGTGCAGAAAGTGTCAAAACGTGTTTTTCAGCAGAAATAAACACGTTTCTGCAAGTTTGGTCGACCCCATGTAAGTTATGGGGCAGTAACAGCACTTTTTTTCAAAACGTGTTTTTCAGCCCGAAATAAACGCCTTTTTCAGACAACTGAATCCCTATGTAACTGCAAAGCTCAGAAGAGCCCACACACTCTGCTCTTAACCCCACTGTGCAGAAAGTGTTAAAACATGTTTTTCAGCAGAAATAAACATGTTTCTGCAAGTTTGGTCAACCCCATGTAAGTTATGGGGCAGTTACAGTACACTTTTCAAAACGTGTTTTTCAGCCCGAAATATACGCCTTTTTTCAGACAACAGAATCCCTATGTAACTGCAAAGCTCAGAAGAGCCCACACACTCAGCTCTTAACCCCAGTGTGCAGAAAGTGTTAAAACATGTTTTTCAGCAGAAATAAACATGTTTCTGCAAGTTTGGTCAACCCCATGTAAGTTATGGGGCAGTTACAGTACACTTTTCAAAACGTGTTTTTCAGCCCGAAATAAACACGTTTTTTCAGACAACTGAATCCCTATGTAACTGCAAGGCTCAGAAGAGCCCACACACTCTGCTCTTAAACCCAGTGTGCAGAAAGTGTCAAAACGTGTTTTTCAGCAGAAAAAAACATGTTTCTGGAAGTTTGGTCAACCCCATGTAAGTTATGGGGCAGTTACAGCACTTTTTTCAAAACGTGTTTTTCAGCCCGAAATAAACGCGTTTTTTCAGACAACTGAATCCCTATGTAACTGCAAAGCTCAGAAGAGCCCACACACTCAGCTCTTAACCCCAGTGTGCAGAAAGTGTCAACACATGTTTTTCAGCAGAAATAAACATGTTTCTGCAAGTTTGGTCAACCCCATGTAAGTTATGGGGCAGTTACAGTACACTTTTCAAAACGTGTTTTTCAGCCCGAAATAAACGCGTTTTTTCAGACAACTGAATCCCTATGTAACTGCAAAGCTCAGAAGAGCCCACACACTCAGCTCTTAACCCCAGTGTGCAGAAAGTGTCAACACATGTTTTTCAGCAGAAATAAACATGTTTCTGCAAGTTTGGTCAACCCCATGTAAGTTATGGGGCAGTTACAGTACACTTTTCAAAACGTGTTTTTCAGCCCGAAATAAACACGTTTTTTCAGACAACTGAATCCCTATGTAACTGCAAGGCTCAGAAGAGCCCACACACTCTGCTCTTAACCCCAGTGTGCAGAAAGTGTCAAAACGTGTTTTTCAGCAGAAATAAACATGTTTCTGGAAGTTTGGTCAACCCCATGTAAGTTATGGGGCAGTTACAGCACTTTTTCAAAACGTGTTTTTCAGCCCGAAATAAACACGTTTTTTCAGACAACTGAATCCCTATGTAACTGCAAAGCTCAGAAGAGCCCACACACTCAGCTCTTAACCCCAGTGTGCAGAGAGTGTCAACACATGTTTTTCAGCAGAAATAAACATGTTTCTGCAAGTTTGGTCAACCCCATGTAAGTTATGGGGCAGTTACAGCACTTTTTTCAAAACGTGTTTTTCAGCCCGAAATAAACGCGTTTTTTCAGACAACTGAATCCCTATGTAACTGCAAGGCTCAGAAGAGCCCACACACTCTGCTCTTAACCCCAGTGTGCAGAAGGTGTCAAAACGTGTTTTTCAGCAGAAATAAACATGTTTCTGCAAGTTTGGTCAACCCCATGTAAGTTATGGGGCAGTTACAGTACACTTTTCAAAACGTGTTTTTCAGCCCGAAATAAACACGTTTTTTCAGACAACTGAATCCCTATGTAACTGCAAGGCTCAGAAGAGCCCACACACTCTGCTCTTAACCCCAGTGTGCAGAAAGTGTCAAAACGTGTTTTTCAGCAGAAATAAACATGTTTCTGCAAGTTTGGTCAACCCCATGTAAGTTATGGGGCAGTAACAGCACTTTTTTCAAAACGTGTTTTTCAGCCCGAAATAAACGCCTTTTTTCAGACATCTGAATCCCTATGTAACTGCAAAGCTCAGAAGAGCCCGCACACTCAGCTCTTAACCCCACTGTGCAGAAAGTGTTAAAACATGTTTTTCAGCAGAAATAAACATGTTTCTGCAAGTTTGGTCAACCCCATGTAAGTTATGGGGCAGTTACAGTACACTTTTCAAAACGTGTTTTTCAGCCCGAAATAAACACGTTTTTTCAGACAACTGAATCCCTATGTAACTGCAAGGCTCAGAAGAGCCCACACACTCTGCTCTTAACCCCAGTGTGCAGAAAGTGTCACAACGTGTTTTTCAGCAGAAATAAACATGTTTCTGCAAGTTTGGTCGACCCCATGTAAGTTATGGGGCAGTAACAGCACTTTTTTCAAAACGTGTTTTTCAGCCCGAAATAAACGCCTTTTTTCAGACAACTGAATCCCTATGTAACTGCAAAGCTCAGAAGAGCCCACACACTCAGCTCTTAACCCCAGTGTGCAGAAAGTGTCAACACATGTTTTTCAGCAGAAATAAACATGTTTCTGCAAGTTTGGTCAACCCCATGTAAGTTATGGGGCAGTTACAGTACACTTTTCAAAACGTGTTTTTCAGCCCGAAATAAACACGTTTTTTCAGACAACTGAATCCCTATGTAACTGCAAAGCTCAGAAGAGCCCACACACTCAGCTCTTAACCCCAGTGTGCAGAGAGTGTCAACACATGTTTTTCAGCAGAAATAAACATGTTTCTGCAAGTTTGGTCAACCCCATGTAAGTTATGGGGCAGTTACAGCACTTTTTTCAAAACGTGTTTTTCAGCCCGAAATAAACGCGTTTTTTCAGACAACTGAATCCCTATGTAACTGCAAAGCTCAGAAGAGCCCACACACTCAGCTCTTAACCCCAGTGTGCAGAAAGTGTCAACACATGTTTTCAGCAGAAATAAACATGTTTCTGCAAGTTTGGTCAACCCCATGTAAGTTATGGGGCAGTTACAGCACTTTTTTCAAAACGTGTTTTTCAGCCCGAAATAAACGCCTTTTTTCAGACAACTGAATCCCTATGTAACTGCAAAGCTCAGAAGAGCCCACACACTCAGCTCTTAACCCCACTGTGCAGAAAGTGTTAAAACATGTTTTTCAGCAGAAATAAACATGTTTCTGCAAGTTTG
Source organism: Lepisosteus oculatus (assembly GCF_040954835.1). NCBI lineage: Eukaryota > Metazoa > Chordata > Actinopteri > Semionotiformes > Lepisosteidae > Lepisosteus > Lepisosteus oculatus. The sequence goes on along the minus strand of NW_027167653.1, from coordinate 347 downwards.
GTCAACCCCATGTAAGTTATGGGGCAGTTACAGTACACTTTTCAAAACGTGTTTTTCAGCCCGAAATAAACACGTTTTTTCAGACAACTGAATCCCTATGTAACTGCAAGGCTCAGAAGAGCCCACACACTCTGCTCTTAACCCCAGTGTGCAGAAAGTGTCAAAACGTGTTTTTCAGCAGAAATAAACATGTTTCTGCAAGTTTGGTCGACCCCATGTAAGTTATGGGGCAGTAACAGCACTTTTTTCAAAACGTGTTTTTCAGCCCGAAATAAACGCCTTTTTTCAGACAACTGAATCCCTATGTAACTGCAAAGCTCAGAAGAGCCCACACACTCAGCTCTTAA